>NW_024609838.1:84122526-84432833 GCF_016920785.2 Ixodes scapularis | reverse complement strand
CCTCGTAACACCAGTCCACTCACTAGTTTCAGGAGAAGCCCCTCAACGATCCTTCCAGCTACAGGCCCATCTCCATCACGTTGCACATTCGAGCGAACCATCAACCAGCACCTCTTTCGTTTTTTTTTGTTTTTTTTAACGAAAATAGCCTCCTCTCTGCTTCCCAGCACGGATTCAGGCCTAATCGAAGTGTTGAGACGGTTCTTGCAACTGTAGTGCACCACTTCAGCAACAACCTGGACAACCGCACCACGACTGCCATCATTAAGCTCGGTTTTTTGCAGTACATTCGTCTGTCACCCCTGGAGTGCTCTAGGGATCGATTCTGGGACCAACACTCTTCCTCTTGTATGCCAATGGCGTGCCTTCGTCTCCAGACTGTCACCCGGTGCAGTACGCAGACGATACGACCATTTTTGCCCAGCTGTGCCGCACACGTCTGTGTTAGTTTCCTAGGGACTCCTTGATAAGATTGTCTGCTGGCCAAGGACAAACAGCCTCTTTATTAGCCTCCAAAAAAGCGCTGCAATGCGGGTCACCAATTGCCGCTCCACTGCCGACCACACATTCCCTGTCAAGCTCCCCAATCCCAAGTGTCCAGTCACTCTCCATCCTTGGGGTCCACTTCACTTCCACTCTGGACTTTTCATCTCACATCGCCGACACTGTATACAAAGCCCGCCGGACTCTTGGTTTTGTTACACGGGTTTTTAGGAATTGGGGACCTGCGACGTTCTGAAACCTCTATACCAGTGTTCCGGAGTTGCTATATTCCTGAGTTGGAATGATTCCGCACTTTCGCAACCCAGGAATGGAATTGGAATGGAATTGCGGCAGCACTTGGGGGGCGGGGGGGGGGGGGGGGGGGGGAGGGGGGGGGAGGTATGGAATGGGAGTGGAATGGGGGTGCCCATTCCGCAACACTGCTCTATACTGCCTTGGTCCTTCCCAGGCTGGAATACTGTGGCTCAGTGTGGAGGCCTTTCGAGGCTCACCTAATAGACAAACTCGAGAGCGTGCAGCGCCGATCCAATCGACCTCTCCACTATCGGACCTTGGGTCGTCAAGACCCCGTGCTGCATTGCTTGGCTCGCTTCTATGCGCTTAGGCGGCAGAACCTCCATCCTCGCCGGACAGTGGCAAGGGTTGGGCTTCACTGCAGATTACTTGACGGGTCCATGGTGGGCACCCACCGTCACTCGAACATCAAAATCGGGAAGCGTTCCGAACAACCTGAACAGCGGCACGCCCGAACCGTATGCCATACCAATTATGTTCTCCCGCCCTCGGAGACTTCCTTGCGCCCCCTCTGTAGGTTCGCTCTCCGCTTCCCACCGACCGGACGGAGTCGACTGCCCTAGGCGGGCGTTTGTAACCGATGAGTGTGGAGGGCGGGTTAGGGTGACCACCCATCCCGCGACTCGCGGGACTGTCCCGCATTGACGGCTCGTGTCCCGCGTCCCGCAAGAAATTCCAAAATCTTCAAAATATCCCGCATTTCACATTGTCGTAACATTCACTGCGCAAATTATGGCGCTTCCGAACAACGGGCAACGGGGAACCGCGGAGGTATCTGATAAATGTGTGAATCTCGATGGTATGTCATTTTCTTGCCAAGCACTGCGGGAAGCAACCGTCGTTCTTGCGGGAGAGTGACGCATATGAGCCGTTGTGCCTTTCCCCTTGATGGCAAAATATTGCAAGCGAAAATTGCTCGCCAAAAGCTGAAAAATAAACTATTGTAATTAGTTGCAAATCATACTGTATCATGCGAAAAGGTTGTTGTGGAAAGCTTTTCTTTTTTTTAGTGAAGACGGCCACAGAAGGCAAAAGACCTGCAACTCACAACGGTAAAAGAAACAACATAAGGTTTTATTTTTGTGTAGGAGCATGTTAATATAAGAGTAAGTATCGACAGGAAACAATAAGCCGAAAAATATTTACTGTTTTTTTCTTATTTCCTTTTGATGCATTGGGGTCTGGTGCATTCGATCTTTGTTTTCAACTTAGTTACTTTTAATAAAATATTTACCATTACAAATAAACAAAAGTATATCACTATGAGTGAAACTTATCTTAGTTTAATTGCCGCGTACAATTTTCGCTTTCGGACAGCACAGGATTTTTGAGTTGTGAACATACCGTCCTCCTCTTACTCCGCCCCCTCTTCCCTCTTCCCCCTCCCCCCCCCCCCCCCCCCCCCCCCCCGGTCAGGGTGTCCCGCGTTCCACCGGCAGGAAGGTGGTCACCGTAATGCGGGTGCGACTGCAGCTTGCGCGGGGGTTGCGGTTGTGTCGGGGCCCCGGGCTCTGATTGGCTCTGACTCGAGGGAAGATGGGGGACCTCAGGGCTAGCGGCCTTGAAGTGCTAGCTCCGGTCGGAGCTTGACGGGGCTTGGCGCTCTGGCGTCGCCGCGGCTCCCGCGTGGGTGGCAGATGAACTTGCGCTCTGCATAGTCTTGCTCCTGAACTTTTGTTATTGCTTTATTGTCATTTCCCACCCCGGGTGGCGGGCTAACATGCGCACCAGCGCACGGGCTTTCGCCTTTTTTTTTCCTTTAGACTCGCAGGTCACCTGGGTTAACGTTTCCGCTGCAAATAAAGATTATTATTATTATTTATATAATTATTATGATTATCATTCTTATTATTTTTATGGTTATTATCGTCTGGTTTTCCTCTAATGTACTATACTTGTATTCACCTAGAGAGGAAAAAAAGTCCAGGTCCTCGCGTTGCATAACTCATTCACTCCTCGATGTGGTGAATTAAGAGAGAGAGGAGTGAATGATACATGGTTAGATCGGAGAAAGAAAGGTAAACCAGGTTTTTTAGCTCGCATAAATAAACTATGCTTCGCAGAAACATGCTCGCCAGAATTTGACGCGAGAAATTTAAGCAGAATGAGAATTTTTGACAGCATGAGCTTACGTGGATCAAAAGTTAAAAGAAAATAAGGACTGATCTCTACGAGCAGACTAGGACTCCAAAAAATAGTGGAACAATTCATAGCCTCCGAGATCCCGAAGCGCGCGCGCGTTCGCGCGCTTCGGTGTTTTGGGGCCTTCCAAGTTCGGGATCTCGGAGGCCATGAACAATCGCATCTGGTTTGCGTCCCATTCCATAGATGGCGCCGCCACTCCGTCAGTATTAAAGCCCCTCGATATGTTTGCATTTGTCGTGCAAGTAGCGTCAAATGCGCGAGTGCACGAGACCCGCGTCTCGGGCGGCCCTTGGAAGCAAATGGCGGCGCAGCACTGATTTGAGCGGCCCTAGGAAGCGATTGGCGGCGGAGCACCCGCTCGTAGCACGTGTCTCGCTCGGTTCCACAACAATGGTTGGCGGTACTTGTAAAAAACGCCTTTATCAAGGGGCTTTAGTCAGTATCAGAGCTACTGCTTTTGGGCGACAAAATGGAATCGTTGTTAAAAAAAAAGTAATAAAAAGAAAGAAAATAGGATATTTCGTTTTTTAAACAGGCTAGAAGGGGGGAAAAAGTATTAGAAAACGAGTTTACAACGAATAAAAAAAGCGCACTATTTTTACGGCGCAAAACGAATTTGTAGTTTGCGCCCGCGGGAGCCGCCGCTGGTCACGTGGTACACTAAAAAAAAAAAGGGTGTAGTGGGTACACCCACAGGGGGTGTAAGTGCTGCCACATATACTACACCCATAAAGGTTACAAGTACACCTCAAAACGAGGTGCATATATACACCCTCCTTAGGGGTGCATATGTGCTCCCTTTTATACACCTTCAACATTCGGGGGTGCATAGATGCACCCCATACTGGGGTGTGTCACTCCTCCTTGCTTACGCCCTCACTGTCGTTTCGGTGTGCAGGTACACCCCAATTTAAGGTGTACAAGTATACCCTTCTCTACACCCACCAACAGGGTTTGCTATTACACCGTTGTTTACACCCACCCCGCTCACAGGGAACGGAGATACACCCGCCAACAGGGTTTACTATGTGGGGACCCTCTCCCTGGCTCCTCCGCTCTCCGTGACCTTGCCGCTCCCTGCCGCCGTACTGTCGGGCGCTCCTTCGTTCCCCGTGACCTTCCCGTTTCCCGTCGCCGTCCTGTCGCGGAACGTCCGAGCTCTCCGGGAGGAACGGGGCAAGCGCCCCCTCACCCAGCGCTGACGTCGGAGGGTCGGCTCGCAGCAAGGTTCCCGATTGGACGGTCGGCGGGACAAGGACTTGGGAAGGTCTTAAGAGGGGAACGGAGACAAAGGAAGAGAGCTTGGGCTGCCGACGAGACAAGGGACCGGTCATGGAGGCGAGCTCGGACGGCGCCGGACGCTGGCGCAGGGAGTGCGGGCACTACGTCGAGTGGCGGACTCGACAAGCGGACCGGACAGCGACCCTGGACGACGATGTTCCCATGACGCGGTGTGGACGACCACCGCTGGGACTCGGAGAAGCTGCTGTGGCAGCGGGCTCTCCCCCGGCCTCGCTGATGACCGTCCCCCGATCCCGAAACCCCCCAAGGCAATGAGTGAGTGAATAAACCCTTTTGCCGAGAGCGAAGCATTGAAGTGTCATATTCATCCGGGGACAGGGTTTGTGGGAATCGGAGCTAGAAGATGCCCGCAGCGATTACACCGTTTTTTACACCCACCCCGCTCATATGGAACATATATACACCTCATTTAATAATGTACCATTACACCTCTGTGTGCTTCACCTCAAGGAAACCTGTAAAAAATGTACGCGCCCAGGTGGTTGCAAAAAGGCAGGTAAACAGACACAACGGATTGTTTTCAAATCTCCTATAAATTTATTAGACAGCCTATTCCGTAAACAAGTACAAACGTGCAAGCGATCTGTGATATGTCAAGATGTACAATGAAGCTGTTACACAACTGAGGAGATTACTGAGCGAACAAGAACCGGGGTGATTCTTAAGTACTGTCTATTCTCTCAGCAGCCGGCAGAATTATTTACCCGAAATCGTGCCGGCAGTCGGCACTCATTGGCGATATAATCACTTCATCGAACGACGTGTCATCGACAGGTTAAACTAGCTTTCCTCTATAAACATTTTTTTTTGTAATGAGCCGCCCCAGGCTATGTGCGCGAGGTGATATATACGGGTATCACAGGTAGGGTGAACTTTTTTTTTTAATGGGCCGCCGCATACTGTCGCCACGAAGCGACGTGAACGGGTGGGCTGGGTCGGTGAGCACGCGCCTCAGAGACACACGCACGACGAAATGTCCCTACAGCGTGTATTTCGCGTAACGAGTAACGGTGAAACGTTAGTGTCGACGAAACGTGTGTAGAAAACATGTATCAACGAAAAGGTGTCCATGAAATGCGTGTTCACAAAACGCCGGGAGAATAAGAAAGTCACCTGCAGTTATCACATGATTGTAGACAGCTAATGGCAGGCGACTGCCGATAGAATTTCGGGGAAATTATTCTCCCGGCTGCTAGGAAATATACACTGCCTAATTTTAGACGTAATCAGGAACGGAACGGTTAATTGCTGCAAAGGAGTAGGTTGCAGCGCACTTACGATGAAAATATCGGACTTGAAATATGTAATCCGAGATAGATGTTGACACGGGCACTGCAGAACCACACAAACACAAACACGGAAAGAAAGGGGTCTGTGAAGATTCAACACGATGTGGCAGAAGAATTAATTTGCCAAACCGAACACTAAACGCATCACATGAATTACTTTGGCTTTTTTGAAGAAATCGCTTATTGTCGATGTACGTTGGACTTTTTAAACACTGGAAGCCTTGGTACACTCGAATACGTTGTCACGGACGAAATCTCTGGCAGCCCCGCTGGTCGCAGCACAGCACACATGAAACTAGGCCGCGAATCAGACATTTCCGGATCGGAAAGAGCTACTACGTCACCCGTGAAACCTTTGCCACATGATCACGCTCCTGCCATTACCCGCGCCCAGACAGCGGACTCAAGGCATATAAAAAAAAAAGCCTCCGGTTCATCGGTCCGACGACTGCGTAGCCTGTTCCACGCTTTCAGCTTAGGGAGAGAAAGAAAAGAGAGGAGTATACGAAAATAGCAGCTCCTTCAAAGCCAAAAGTGGTCGCCCTCGCGAAGGCTTATCTTCAGGGTTATCCCAACAATGAACGCAGCTAGAGGATTTGTCCCCTATATCCTCTTTTAAGTTTGACCCAAAGTTAATAGTGCAGTGGATGCTATCCGTGGCCTTGGCCTTCAGGCAGGTGCCGTGCTCTGCCTTATCTCTAGCTTGGAGACTGTAGTCACGTGATCCTACCGGAGACCCGATTGGCCTAAAAAAAGCATAGCGTCTACTCTACTTTCAATACGGAGTGAACAAAACAGTTCCATACTTCCTAATGGCGAATTCGCGTGGTCAATCGTCGGCAACTTATTTTGCCGGAAAAAACGGCAATAGTGTTCGCGTGGTCAGTTTCCGGCCGGCGCGCACCGTTCGGGTGGTGGTTCTCCGGCAAGCACCGGCAACTTTCCGGCGCTTTTTCCGCCCGAGCTCCAAACGGCCGGCGAGTGGGCGCCAGACTGTATCCGGTGTCGTCACTTCCGAAATGAGAGAGAAGGTCAGTGAGAAAAAAAATTAACGAAAGAACGAAACTGATCTGAAGTAACTTTAGCAGCCGCTACGAAAGTCAATCCAAGTCGTTGGGACATGAGTGACGGCGGCGACAGGCTCTCGCTAGCGGTGTCGCGCGGGCAAGAGGCGAAGTAAACTGCCACCGTCTGGCGTTTCGTGTTCGGGTGGTGAGGGTCACGTGGTGTGCCGCCGGCGCGTTTCTGGTTGCCGGTTCCGCCGGCTCGTTCTCGCCGGCAACTGACCACCCGAATTCGCCATAAGAAACTGACCAACCCAAAAGCAGGGTTGAGCAGAAATACTCAAAAATGTATTTGGAAATACAAAATACTGCGATACATTAAAATAGTAGCTAAAATACTGATACTGAAATATATCTGTAAAAGTGTATTGCGATACGTATCGGAAATACATTTTAAATAGAGGCGAAAAGTATTTGGAAATACAAATACAGGAATACATTTTAGGGAGGGCAGAAATACAAATACAGAAATGCTGATACTACAATACATTTTTCAAATTTGCTTGAGATGCCAAATGAGATGAAGCTTGAAGTTAGAAGTGGAAGTTTTTGCTTTTGAAATGGCTTTTCCGTAGGCTTGGCACTTTGCGTTAAAGATAGTCATTCCGGACGACGAGTAGTCTTCAGTGGGCTAAAAAACACGTTCCATTAAGGAATGACCGCGGCCCCTTCCCTGACATCCTGTCTGTCTGACGAGGGATGTGAAAAGACTTCGACCTCTATATAAATTCTTTGTCATCCTAAAGTCCATCAAAATGTTACCATGCCCCTGCCCAATAGGGACGTCCCTGTCAACATTTATGACATGACGTCACGGTGGAATCAACTGGTATTCTTTGTCTGTAGGTGTGGCCTTGAACATGAAACTTTACCGCGCTGTTGTATGAAAGGACAATACGTGCTTTTGTTGTAGGTTACCTCGTTGAAGATCATGCAGGCGTGCCATTTGGAATTTTCGAGAATAGTGGACCACATGAAGCATCCTTGAACACATGTCTTCTGTTACGGTTGATAAACGATACGGTGGCATCCCTGTTGTGAAGGTCCTTCCTACCGAACCTCCGCCGCCGACGCATGAATTGCAATCCTCAAGTTTCGTCTTGCATACTCCAGATAGAGATATCGTGGATTGCGACCTGATATTGCCGGCACAGGTACGAGCTGTCCGAGAAACAGCGCGCTCGAGACGAGTCGCAGGTGTACGAAGTCTGGGTCGGCATAGCGAGGCCACGTGTGACCTCAATCCTGGGTTTTGGATCACCAGAGCAGCGGATCACTTTCGCGTCAGCTGATTACGTACCCTTGAGCCGTGGAATATTACGGGCGCAGCCGCAGACGCATTCGAATATGTGTTGAACTTCACTACGTGAGTCACCCTACTATTTCAAGTCAACCACCGCCAGGCTCGTGCTACAACGGACTGTGAATCAGCTTTGCCGGCTCGGTGTACTGTGTACGCTAAGGCGAGAGAGACGGCTGGCAGCGGGCTTTGGATGCCAGCAAACAATGACTCAAGAAACCCCTACCTAAGGACCTGCGGCACAAGATGCTCTGACTCCACTCCTGGCACGCCACCTGGTTGGAGTCCCCGACTATGCAACACTTCTCAGAAGACAGAAGAGGACGCATAGAAAAATAGTTTGGAGAATCGGAAGGAACCTTGGTCAGCATGGTAACAATGCCCCAGCATCCTGATGTCCTCAGAAGTGAAAGAAAAGAAAAAAAAAATTATTTTCCTTTTGCACTGCTTTTTATTTTTTTATATTTTTTTTTTTTTTGGGGGGGGGGGGAGAAGGGCGGTATTTCCCAAGAAATGTAACGAAATACATTTCACCCTGATTGTATCGCGATACAAAGAAACATTCAAAATGTATTTCGATACAGGAATACAGATACTGGTGAAAAAAAGGTATCGCGATACAGAAATACTGATACAAAATGTATTTCTGAAATACTATCGCGATACATTTGTATCGCGATACTGCCCAACCCTGCCCAAAAGTGACCCCCAAGAGGGCATCCAAGCACACGCTGGTCGGGGCGCGTGGCTAGCGTGGCGGTGCACTGATACACCTAGAGGTTTCTGAGGGAGAGGAGGATGCTCACTGTCGGTGCACAAATACACTGGCTGGGCAACTGAGGGTGCATCTTTCAGGAAAGGGGTGCATGTGCTGCTGATACACCCGACTACACCCGTTTTTTCTTAGAGTGTAGGCCTGTGCTCCTCCACGCCGCCGTTGCCGCCACCGCACAAGTTCGTCTGCTTCGAGGCGCCGCCGCCGTCATCTGACCGGCGCACAGGTCTATCACGTCTTTCACGTCTGCTTGAGCTTTTTCAGGAGTTTGCTTTGGGCTCTAAAAGCTATTTATTAATCTTAATTTTCTTTTGTTACTTTTAGAGGCCATAGGAAGCTTCCAAAAGCGCGCAAGCACCACGTGAGAAATATGTACCAGTCACGTGATAAATAAGGACCACTTTCCGCGGCGCCCGCGGGCGCCAACTACAAATTCATATAGCGCCGTAAATATAGCTCTAAATTGTTTTTCTTCGACGTAAAATCGTTTTATAACATCCTTTTTCCATCTAAGCTGTTTAAAAAATATTTTTTTTCCTTTGCTCTTTTATTACTTTCTGGTGTTTTGCTTACACTGCGTTTTATTTCAACGAAAACACAGAAAATGAAATGTACACGGTGATACTTGAGTGCATTTGTTCAGATATAACGCTTCTTCAAATAATTATTCTAACAGACGCCGTTGTTTTGCTTGTTCTTCAGGTACCGACGTGTCTCGCTGGACTAAATTTTTTTTCATCTGAAACAAGACTGACATTTATCATAATTTTTTCAATAGTATTATTCTTGTTGGCCAGACATCTCCAAAAATTTTCAGGGTCATCCTTCAGAAAAACCGCCAACCATTTACAAAGTAGCATTTTCTAGCCAGTGCAACTCTGCTGGTTAACTCAATCTGTAACTCACGTACACTGTAAACGAAAAGTAGCCCGGATGGGGGTTTTAAAGAATAAGATAGCGATTAAACTCCCAAGCCTAAAGTATTCACTCCCGCACATGGGAGTACAAAAACTAGAAACCACCACTTTACTCTGGTCGCTAAGAGACGAGGTATAAAAGCGACAACACCTGATTTTACTCCCATTTTAAACTGGAGTTCTTGTATGACAACCCTCCGCAAGACGAAATGGGAGTTGAAAATACTCCCATCCGTCCACCCGTCTGCGGGAGATCGGCCGCCATTGACGCAGCCGGCGTTTCCCCCGTCCCGCTCAGTCCCGGCTCTGGCACCAACGGGTTTCCCGTCGTGGACGAGGTCGTTATAATGGGTCCAAGACGTTTTGGGGCTGGTTTTTGTCCAAAATCCCGACGCTCTCGAACAACAAATATTACACCAGTAAAAAACCAATCACAAAATACGAACTTTTCGCTCAATCTGGCGAATACTCAAAAGTTGAGGGTACTATGGGGAAGCAGAAGACAATCCAGCTCTTTTCGGGCAGACTCAAGTATAGTGCAACCATTGTGTGTTGTTTAAAGGCCCTTTCACACGATGCATTTTTCTGGCCCATCTTGACTCGCGAAACGAGTTTCGTGAAATGAATGCGCCGCCTGAACAGGACCGAAACATGTGCGTCTGCATCTCCCTGGGTTTTCACGAAAAACGCAGCCAACGACCTCTCGAGAACGCTTTCACGCGATCTCAAAAGGAGAAGCAAGCCGTTGGCGGGGCCCAGTGGCGGATTAAGAGGGGGGGCGGTCTGTCCAGATGTTCTGACTTCCTCTTGATTTGTGCATGTGTAAAAATTTAGGGCGGGAAAACAAAGGGAAAGAGTGGGGGGGTTTCAAAAGACATCTGATACGCTAACCTCCCCTCCCTGGAAATACCTGCGTCGGTACTTGGCGGGGCCAGATTTTTTCCCGATTCCTAAGCCACAGCAGATAAAAAGTAAATAAACACGGCGCGATCCACGGATGGATACGCAGGTTGCGTTTTCTTGGTCCACACGAGTTCGGGTGCGCACAGGTCGGTGGCGCGTGGCAGCTTTCTCGATTTTTGTGCACTCGTAGCGACGAGCGCGAACATTGCACGTCGCCGCCAAGAATGCTCTATTCGCGTCGTCAACGAGCCCGGAGAGCGCTGCCCGACGGCGGTGACTACCCAGAAGCCCACGCGCGAGCGCCCCATTCGGGAATTCGGGGCAGCTGGGGCCAGTGTGGTGCTCGAGGCGCTCACTTCTGCGATCTGAATCTGCCGTTCTTGCCGCGTGTCGTCTGCTGTACACGTTTTTCCGTGCTGGTGTGCATTTCTGACGTTCGTGCGCTCGACTGGGCGATTGTGCGCGTGGATGTGGACTGCTCCGAGGATGTGCTACCGCCGTTAGGCCTATCTTTCTAACGAGCCCGGGCCCATAGGCCTAACAGCCGGTGGTGGTGGTGGTGTGCCGGCGAAAGCGGGAAGCTCCATGACGCGTCAAAGGTAGAGTTAATGAGAATTAACGATGACCTCATGTGTATGCTGTATTTTATCTTGTGCTAGTCGTACGTTAAGGCAGCCGTTCCCGGTCGAAACAAGCGCCATCGAATGTACGGGAACGGAATTCGGGGCAGCTGGGGCCAGTGTCGTGCTCGAGGCGCTCATTTCTGCGAACTGAACCTGCCGTTCTTGCCGCGTGTCGTCTGCTGTCCACGTTTTCCCGCGCTGGTGTGCATATTTAACGTTCGTGCGCTTACTGGGAGATTGTGGACGTGGACTGCTCCGAGGATGTGCTACCGCCGTTAGGCCTATCTGTCTAGCGAACTCGGGCCCATAGGCCTAACAGCCGGTGGTGGTGGTGGTGGGGTGCCGGCACAAGCGGGAATCTCCATGACGCGCCAAAGGTTGAGTTAATTAGAATTAAGAATGACCTCATGCGTGCGTGCTATAATTTTATCATGTGCTAGTCGTACGTAATGGCAGCCGTTCCCGGTCGAAACAAGCGCCATCGAATGTACGGGAACGGTGGACCCAATGAAACATTTTAACCAAGCCGGCCAGAAATTTTCATCTGGAGTGTCTCGGCTAGGTAAACGATAGTAGCGATCCGCGATGAAAGTGGGACTGAATTTTTGCAGTGTTTGCAAAGGTTCTGTGAAATGCGCTACAATTTCAAACGCGTACGTTGTGTAATTAGGCTTCGTCCGCTTTCTTCGGTGTCAGTTTCTTGACTCGGCGAACAGACTGGCCATCTGTCAGAAAGAGGTCGCTGTGGAATATCGATTTCATCGAAGCATTCCGGCGGAATCACCAGAGTCGCTTGACACCACTCCGGAAAATCCGCCAAGCAGCTAGTTTCGACAAACCCGATAGTGTGATTTGTGTTTTGTCACATTTGTGTGAGATTTTGGAGAAAATAAATGCTGGTCTGCATTCGTTATCCCCCAACATTTGTTTGTTTTCGGTCTGCTAACCACTACCCCGAATCGTTGTTTTGAAGCGGGTCCAAACCACGGGAACGAAAAGGTACCGACTGGGAATCCGACATACGGTACGTGTAAATACGACGCGGTTGCCGCGAAGACACGCATGCTCAAGGTGGCAGCTCGTCGGGGTGCGCTGGCTGGCTGCGCTGATAAACCAGACAGTGGCGTAGCCAGGTCGTGTTCAAGGGTCGAAACACCTTCGAAATTGCATGGTTTTCCTCTTTTTCCCTTTTTAATTGCCAGCTTTTTTTTTTCTTCTTTTTTTTTTTCTTCTTTTGTGAAGGCATTAAAAGTCCTATGTGCTTCTCTTTCTGTTCGACAACCCACTACGGCGAGGGGCCGGAACATTCCAAAGCAAAACGAAGATGACAGCACCAAATACTGTCCGTGGACTGCGTGAGCGTGAGAAATAGAAGTCCGGCTCCGGCTTTCCGAAGAGCTCTCGCCAAACTCGACAGTGTTATTAGCAACCTAAGCCTTTCTTCGGGCTCGCAGGTGCGGATGACTCCGCTCCTGACGTGACATAAGCCGCGAAATCCTGGCCTCGAAGGACGCTGGCCTCGCCTCGGAGAATGCAGGCGGCTTGAATTAAGTTCCCCTACTCTTTGAGCCTCAAGGACTCCACGCCACTATCAGGGCAGCGAAACAAAATTTCAAAATAGCAATACTTTGACTTTGCAAAAACTACAACCCTACAAACAGGACGACAAAATGACAAACAGCTTAGCTTTCTTTTTTTTTTTGTCCCGTCTTTTATTTGTTTTGGGGGCCTACCAAAATGTAAAAAATAAAAAAGCGGGAGAGAAATGCGGCAGCATATGCACCGTAGAAGCACTTTGGAATGCTCGTAATTCTTTTGGTTTCAAAGCGTACCGAGGTTACTTCTTTAATCACTGCAGTGGGTAATGTTTATAATCTTGCGTTCAACACGTGAGTCGTGAAAGTTCTTTTACGTATATAGACTCTCAAAAATTAATTCAATAGCCAAAGCTGTCGCTTGACGCTTTTTTAAAGAATGATTATTGACCTACAACTTCAAGCGTGCCATCAACGTCTCCAACAGAGTCGGCACATTCACGTCAGGCAGCATCGTCCGCCCTAGGCGAGAGCAATGTCATGGCCAACGACGTCGGTTTCAATGTCGCATTCCTCGGGTTGGGCCAATCACCAGCCTGTGCGGAGCATTCGTTTCATTAAACAAACTGTCTGAGGAAGTTCTGGTTTGGACACAGATGTGAAGGGACCGCACCGCTTAGCGCGTGTCACCGGTAGAGGTCTAATGTCAACCGCCTGCTGCAAATCCTGGCCACCATGCCCGTTAGC
Source organism: Ixodes scapularis (assembly GCF_016920785.2). Lineage (NCBI taxonomy): Eukaryota > Metazoa > Arthropoda > Arachnida > Ixodida > Ixodidae > Ixodes > Ixodes scapularis. The sequence continues at coordinate 84,419,435 of NW_024609838.1, read as the reverse complement.
GCCGCTGAGGCGGAACGTTCGGTCTCGAGACTCCGAAGACGGCAGCCATACCTGAGAGCTTCAACGTCCCCGGAGCGCTTGCTACTCCGTTTTTAGCTCAGACCAGAAGCTCCGCCTTCAGCGCGAGCTCGCTGGCTTCCGCTGTGCTTTGTTTGCGCGCGCCTGCGCGTTCAGACTTGTGCCAGCAAGGGCAGAAAGCTCGCGCTGAAGGCGGAGCTTCTAGTCTCAGCTAAGGGTGAACGGAGTATAGGGGTTGCGCTTTTGAACATTCACAGGAACATCCAAGACAGCTCCGAAAGGGTCCTCTCGCTTCTTTCGATCGACCGACCGCGGCTTCCACTAAATGTTTAGACCCCACAAAACGATAGAAACTGGTACTTTTCTCTGCCACTTTCTCGTAAAACGACAACGAAGAACGAAAAAAACCAGAAACATGACCACAACACGATCATTTCTGAAAAATGTGCGCAGGAACAATGAGCGTGACGTTTCACTTGCTCGTTGCCCCGGTCAGTGCGCATTGGAGTTTCTATTTTTTGGCACTCTTTCGTAGTTTTCACTCATTGGATACCCCAGTGTTCCGCGGAGAAGGGAACGCACCGGAATATTTTGTGAGCCTGTCTAGACTTTTTTGTTCAAAGCGCATTATTATATTTTATGATTGCGTGTTTCCGTTGTTCCACAGTAAAGTTCCCCTCTTAAAAGATCGGAGGGACGAAATAAAAAAAGGTTGAATTCTTGTCTTCTGAGAAACAGAAATATAGCAACTAAAATTGTGTTTGCGGGATTTCTTTTCCTCTTTCTTGATTTTTTTTTTCCTACTTTTGAATGGTCTGGGCAAAGGAAAGTATCCCCTGAAAACATTTCCTGGCTACGGCACTGGCGGACTGCTTTCTAACTGTTCGCGTACCGGATCGCCGTGCAATGCTCAAAAAGGACAACGAGCTGGCGTGTTATCTCCGATGGGTGGAAAACGCACCAATCTCGCCGTGCCCTTTTATTTCGATATGGCGTAAAATGTGCGTGAAATATCAACAGGTAAAGTGACAAGATTTAGGCACATAAACAAATTCAATCATACTGTGAATTAAAGTCGTCCATCTTTATATTTAATCCCGTGTAGGTATGCCGCGAACTTTTTTCGACCGAAGTATCGATGATCGATTCAAGTGGTTCAAAAGATTTCGAATTTTCGACTTTCCATATCGAGAAATTCGACGGAAGTCGAATTTTCGAACTTATTAAACTAAGAAGTTCGACGCTTTCCGAAATTTCGAACTTATTACCCGGCAAAATTCGATGCTTGTCGAACTTTCGAACTTGATAGACTAAAAAATCGATGATTTTCGAACTTTCGACCTTCTTGCACTAAAAAAGTTCGAAGCTTTTCGAACTTTCAAACTTCCTACGCTAAGGAATACGAAAATTTACAAACTTTCGAACTTATTAATCTACAGAATTCCGAAATTGTCGAACTTTCGATTCCTGAAAAATCAAAGGTTTGACGAACTTCGAGCTTTTAGGGTAAAAGTTCGAAGTTCGTCGAACTTCGAAAGACCGGCGGGCGGTTTCATTTGGATTCAAGCAGTGAGGTACATTCGTAATTTTTTTTCGCAATTTTACATGCGTTGCCGCATTCCTTGCGAAAGACATTGCCGTTTATTTCAATCATCTGGCATGCTTGGTTTTAAAGAAATAGATTCCCGAAGGAGCGAGGAAGGACGACGGGTTCTTGACAATTGTCGTTCGTGCCGTATTTGAAGCGCGCTATAGCCGAAGCTATTTATGGTAGAGATGTTAAACTTTTTTAAGAATGATTTATGTATAGCTTAGGTAAGTGTCGTTTTAAGATATGATTATTGTTGTTCAAGACGAGTTTCGAAGAAATATCAAAACATATACCTACGGGCAATTATGCCCTAAACTTGGTAATTTTTTTCGCCTACATTCTTTAGGTATCGCAGTTAAATTAACACCAGAGACAGTACATATCATTACCATCTGCAGATTACAAGATGTATTTCTTTTTTTCCCCCCGTTGAGGAACAAATTAACTCATGGGGGAAGATTTCTAAAATTGTTCAAGTTCAGCACGTCATAAAAAAAAAAAAAAACATTTTTTTTTCTCAATTTACGTTTTTGGGACGTGTTTCTTTTGGCCTGTACACATTTTAATGGGAGAACCTTGTTTCATAGTTCTGGGCCTCTGAACATGCAAGAATACAACACTTCCGGCTGGTTCTTGATAGTTCTTTTTTCTCTCCAGCTTTTTATTTTTGCATTTATTGTTATGTTTATTTATTGATTATTTTTTACCAATGGCACAGTTATTTAGGTCGAAAAGTCATAGCTTTGAACTTCCGAGCCACCGAGCATGTGACGAGTAGAGCCTTCTGACAACGAGTTTCTAACAATGACCACCTACGCGATCTTTTATGCAGTGAAGAGAGACAGTAGCTATACATATGCATAAATAGTTTCAGATTAAAAGAAGCTAGACCATGCCCTCTTTCCCTGTATTGTTTTCTTTAATAGTCCGAAATATCTGGGAGGGGGGGGGGGGGGGAGGGACTGAGCCCCCCCCCCCCCCTCCCCTCTCCCGTTTTTCCGCTTCCGACGCCACTGCTATTGTAGACCGCTCCTCGACCTCAAGTTGCATCAACTTCTGTGCTTTTTGCTCGGCGTTTCTTCCGCCCCGGAAAATAAACCTCCAAAGCAATTACAAACAAAAGAAATGTCAAGATGCAGGCAAGCTGGTGTATGTTGATCATGATGCAAAATCCCGAGACTGGGCATGAAATTTGCAAGAAATTGTGTAAGAATTAAGAAAAAAAGGGACAGGACAACGTCTCAAGCTCAGCTGAGTTGAGTTTGAGACGTTGTCCTGAGCTGAGTTTTCAGCTGAGTTGAGTTTGAGACGTTGTCCTGAGTTGAGTTTGAGACGTTGTCCTGTCCCCTTTCTTTCTGCCTTCTTACACTTTTTCTTCAAAATTTCATTCCCAGTCTCAGGATTTTGCATCATGTACAAACTAAACTTACTATATGCCAGCGTCACTCGGGCGGCGTTCGATCGGATTACTACCAGCGTGCAAGGGGGTAGGGGGGCAGTTTGCCAGATCACTTCAAGGTTTTTCTGAGCCTCAGCCACCTGCCCGCCCCCGGCCGTTTTGAACTGGATGAGTATCGTTAAACAGTGCGTTCGTAGGATCACTACTTCGTGATGCACGTTAATGACCACCCCGGGCTGGCGGTCACAATTACTGATCTATTGTCGCACGTCACTCTGCACTGGCAAATATTCCAGCACATCCCGGACACTCGTCGTCTCATTTTTTTTTTTTTTTTTTGCCTGACCAACTTCGCGCAGTCTAAATACTGTAAAACTCTTTATTTTCGCGGCCCCTATTTTTCGCCAATCGGTCACAGATGACAAAATCGCGACCACTAAATTTCGCGAATTCCAGACGCCTGCATTGAAAATCTTAAGGACCGAAATTTTCGCGCGCCCTTAAATTTCGCGAATTCTTCAATTCGTGAAATTCGCGAAAATTGAGGGCTCGCGAACATTAAAGGGATACTGAAGCGAAACTTGAAATACACCTATTATGGTCAGAAATAGGTTCAATAGGATCAATGATATTCATAAATCATAATCGCGCGTTTGTATTTTGAACGGATGGCTATATTTTTCACCCTGATGGGCCCGATTGGGCGCGCGCTCAAAAATCGGCCATCGGAGAGCGCGATGCGTCTTGGGATATTGGGCGCATTCGTGACGTCACTTGTGCCGGTCGGGAAAGGCTACGGCGTGAATGTTGTGGTTACGAGCGTTGCCACTTGGTGGCGCGTCGACGATTTACGACTGATTTACGACTGGGCGCTGCCATCTCTCGACTGTGTTGCGGTGAGCGGACGTGTTTCCTGGTTCTCCTCGAGCATCCGAAGCTAAGTGCCAGTTTTTCTTCTTTTCTCTCTCTTTTTTTGAGAGTTGATTGGAAGTGACTATGCGGTAGCAGTATTAGGTTTGAACAGCAGCAGTTAACGTTAGTTTCGCAAAGTAGGCTCTGTTTGAATTTTTGGCGGGAAGAGACGGTTTGTTCCCGGTCTAGACATGGGTCTAGATTTGGGTCGGCATGACAAGGGTGGGGACGAGTTGGTGCAGTGCGAGGGGTGTGGGAGGTGGTGTTACCTGGAGGAGACGGGTTTCGGGAGCCTGGAGGTGGCGGCGGAGGTGAGTTTCGAGTGTCGGCTTTGTGTGAAGCTTCAGCAGGTAACTGGGGAATGGGAGGGTAGAGTGCGGGAGATTGAGGCCCAGCTTAAGGCAGAAGGAGAGAAGCGGGTGGGTCTCGAGGCCCAGGTAGAGGAGCTGACTAGGCAGCTTAATCATGAGAGGGAGCAGCGGGTCGGCCTCGAGAAGCAGGCGGAAGAGCTGGGGGAAGTATGGAAGGCGGGTTTAGAGGAGCGTAAGAGGGAGTGTGACAGTAGGGTAGAGCGCCTGGAAGGGGTAATTCGAGCGAGTGAGAGTAGCGAGGGAAGAAAGGAGGAAGTGTCAGTTCTAGCGGGACGAACCACCAGTCTGCAGGCTGGGGTCCCTGGTGGTCGGGAGTCCGGCCTGTTGGCAGGCGGGCTCGACGACGCTGGGGAGCTGATTGAACCTCAGCTCAATGGCGCCTTCGAGCAGCAGGCGTCGGGCAGTCAGGTGACAGGAGATAAGTCGCAGGACAAAGGCGCGCAGGCACCAGGGGGATCTAGGGTACTGGTAGTGGGGAGCTCTAACGTAGCACGGGTTAGGAGGGGTGTACATAACAGGGTGAAGGGAGACCAGAGGGTAACCGTAGAGGTCCAGCCAGGGAAGTGTATGGTGGATGCTATGACCGCAGCACGTGAGGGGGTGTGGGATAACCGGGAGGGAAGGAACCTAGTAATAGTTCATGCGGGGCTTAATGATGTGCTGAAGGGTAGGAGCCAGAACCTCGGAAAGCAGCTAAACGTGGGAATACGTAAGCTGAGGGACGTGTCTGAGAATGTGCATGTGGTTGTGTGCACCATTCCAGAAGTTCGGGGGCAGTCCGGGTTAACGGAGAGGAGGGTTGTCGAAGCCAACGGAGTAATTAAGGGTATGAGTCGACAGCTTCGGTACGACGTAATGGAAGTAAACAGAGAAGTGTACGAGGCTGGCTCCCGCCCTTTTGCAGATGGCATTCACTACAGTGAGGCCACGGGTTACAGGGTGGGGGATAGGATGGGCCGCACGGTGACTGCTTTTTTGGGGGGACCGAGGGCCCTGGGGGCACTGAAGTAACTGAAAACCCAACAAAGTCAGGAGAGGCACCCAGGGTTAAAAAGAGGAGAAAACGTAAGAACAGGTATAAAAAATCAGCACAATCAGACATTGGATATATTAACATGCAGGGTGGTAGAAATAGGTTAAAATGGGAAGAGGTAGAGGAGCAACTAAGAAAGGAGGATTTAATGGTGTATGGGTTTGTGGAAACACATCTCAGAGACATGGAGCAGCCACCTTGCAACCCTGACTATGTGTGGGAAGAATGCAACAGAATGGAGGGAACGAGGAAGGGAGGTGGAATTGGAGCATTTATTAAGAAGAATATGAACTTTCAAAGGATCAGAAAGGAGTGCGCCGAACATTTGTGGCTGAAAGGAAAAGTCGCTGGGGAATCAACAGTCCTTGGAGTGGTTTACTTATGGACAGGGACAGGTGCTAAAGAGGAAAACAGAAAAATGATTGATTGCATATCAAGAGACATTAGTGAACTAGGGGAAGGCTCCGAAATAATTATTATGGGAGACATGAATGCCCATATTGAGGGTCTGGATGGGTATACGGACTCAACTGGAAGCATATTACTAGAACTGGTGGAAAAACATGACTTAGTTTTATGTAATACCAGTCAGAAGTGTGACGGGCACATAACTTGGGAAACTGGCAATCTGCATTCAACTATAGATTACGTACTCATGTCACACAAAATATATGGTAAGTTACAAGTAATGAAAATAGATGAAGAAGGTTCCAAAAGTCTTGGTAGTGATCACAAACGTATTAAGCAGAATTTTGCCAGAGAAGTAAATGCTGAAACTAAACAACATAATTCAAAGCAAACTTTCTGCAGCGACAAAGAGTTGGAAATAGTTGTTGAAAGAATAGAGGCAGCAGTTTCAGGGCAACGGCATACAGATTGGACCTATGAGAGCCTAACTAGGCTTTTTGCTCTAGAACTAGACAAAGTTAAGAGTAAACGAAAGGGGAAGCAAGGACATAGACCAAAAAGTTGGTGGGACAAAGAAGTGAAGCAAGCGATACAAAAACGTCAGGAAGCCTCTAGAGAACACAGGTATTCCAAGCGTAGTGGGGAGTCCGAAACGGAAGTAAAAAGAAAATGGGACAATTTTGTAACATGTCGCCGAGAGGCATCCAGTTTGATCAATGCGAAAATTCAGAGAAAGGGTGAGGAATGGATGAGTAATGTAAGTAAGAAAGATAGAAATGCTGCCAAGAAGTTTTGGGAGCACTTGAACTCACTCGGTGAAACAACGCAAGCTAGACAGAGGTTCATACTCTCGCATCAGGGAGATCAATTAGAGGGAGATGATGCGATACAATATATAGGAGCAGTGATGGAGGAGAAATTTCGGGAACGGGTACATGTGGAAGATAGGAGAACCGAAGGAAGTAGCAGTCCAGTTTGTGACATCGCGGATTTTGGACAAAGAGAATGGGAAAAGGCGGAACGAAGAGTCCCTAGTGGCACGTCGACAGGCACAGATGGTATCCCTATCAAGCTGGTGAAGAATTTGGGTCCTAAATCTAAGGCAAAACTAAGGGAGGTAGTGAGTACCATGATAACAAAAGGAAATATTCCAGATGAATGGAGGCTTAGTAGGATGAGTATGATATATAAGGGAAAGGGAGATAAGTCTGATATTAGGAATTATCGTCCTATAACCGTGACACCGGTTATTTACAGGTTGGTAATGCAGATTATAAAGAACAGACTGGAGGAATGGGTAGATTGCGAGGGCATACTGGGCGAGTTACAGAACGGGTTTCGAAAACAGAGAAGGTTGGAGGACAACTTATTTTCTCTAACACAGTGTATAGAAATAGCGCAAAAAGAAAACAGACAGCTCTGGCTGGCATTTCTGGATATCAAGGGTGCCTATGACAATGTGAACCAAAGAAACCTGTGGGACATAATGGAGAACTTAAACCTAGATGAAGGACTAACAGCACTATTAAGGAACATTTACAAAGATAACAAGGTGATTATAACATGGGAAGGAAAGGCGACAGGGAAAATAGAGATAAGACGAGGTCTTAGGCAGGGGTGCCCGTTATCGCCTTTGCTGTTTATGTTGTATCTGAGAGGATTGGAGGATAGACTAGAGAAGAGTGGGCTTGGGTTCGACCTTTCTTACAGTAAGCTAGGCCAAAAAATTCAGCAATCCTTACCGGGATTGATGTATGCGGATGATATTGTACTAATGGCTAACAACAGGACAGAGTTGCAGGAATTGATGAGCATCTGTGGTAGGGAAGGAGAGGAATTAGGTTTAGAATTCAGTAGCGAAAAATCGGCAGTCATGATTTTTAACGAGGATGAAGTTGAGAGGCTGAAGATACAGAATATTACAGTTGAGAGAGCTAGCAAATACAAGTATCTAGGAGTATGGATATGTGATGGTGCAGAATATCTCAGAGACCATGAAAAGTATATAATAGGTAAGGGCAACAGAAATGCAGCTGTAATGAAAACTAGAGCACTTTGGAATTACAACAGGTATGAGGTGGTGAGAGAGATTTGGAAAGGGGTCATGGTGCCTGGCTTGACTTTTGGAAACGCAGTGCTATGCATGAAATCCGAAGTGCATGCGAAACTAGAAATAAAACAGCGCGGAGTAGGTAGACTGGCTTTGGGGGCGCATTGCAAAACGCCAAACCAGGGAGTACAAGGAGACATGGGATGGGCATCATTTGAGAGCAGGGAAGCGGTGAGCAAGGTAGAATTTGAGGATAGGTTGAGGCTAATGGATGGGGAGCAATGGGCACGAAAGGTTTTCAGCTATTTATACATGAGGAGTGTAGACACAAAGTGGAGACAGCGCACTAGGAAATTAAGAGGAAAGTTTTTGGGCTATAGCGAAGATACGGAAGAGCAAGTCTCAGTTAAGAAGAAAGTTAAGGCCACAGAAAGAGATCGGTGGCTAGAGGGAATGCAGACAAAGACTGCTCTGGAAAGCTATAGATTAAACAAAAGAGTTATTGCCAAAGAAAGCATTTATGACAATTCTAGGGGAAGCTCATTGCTGTTTGAGGCAAGAACGGGTGTTCTGCGAACCAGAACATACAGAGTGAGGTACCAGGAAATTGATACAGTGTGCACTGCTTGTGGAGAGGAGGACGAGACGGCTGAGCACTTGATACTCTACTGTAAAGGGCTTCACCCTATGCCTACCGAAGACAACATAGATTTAATAAAGTCATTGGGTTTTAGAGACAGCGAAGGGAGAGTGGATTTCAAGACTGTAGAGATTACCAAGCAAAGATTAAGTGAATGGTGGCAGAAATCGAGAGAAAACTAGGTATTTTCTTATTCACTGATGGCAAGGGGGTTTCATAGCCTCACTTTCTTTGCTCTGCGGAGTGAATATAGATTTCACATTTAAATATTCTAAGCTTAAATGGTAAAACAAAATGGCTAGGTGGCGCAAGCTACCGCCCGATCCAAAGGGCTCAGCCGTATTCATCCATCCATCCATCCACCTGTGACAACGTGGCCGTTTGAGATGTGCAAGGGCTGCACGCACGCTGCACCACGGGACCACGGCAAGTCGGCAACCACGGCAGCACTGACAAAACCAGCTCTGAGGCCGGATTCTCAAAGCGAATTCACGACGAAAAAAGTGCGTACGACAAATTTGAGAGAAAACCCGTGCTCTCGAAACGAAATTGTCGTAACCTTTGCGCAGGTTACGACAGAATCCTACGACAGCTCCGAAGCTGTCTTACGCACTTTTTACGATCAAATCAACAAGGCCGACAGCGTCGCTCAGTTACTTGGTATCGGCCACCAACGGACATTTATTTTTCTTCGTGCTCTTCTCGTGCGTCCCGACTTCAACCAGCAAGAAAAAAGGAAGGAGTACTTAAAACAGACCACGACGATCAAGAACGCAGGATCCACAAACACACGAGAAGAGCTACAACGGCCACGATTCTGCCGACCGAGCGAACTCGGCAGAATATAGTAGGCCTAGCAGCAACATCGACTCGGCGCACCGTTGCTCCGGCGGTCCTTGGCCAAGACCGTCTGTCCATGACCGGCTGGCCTGCTGAATGGAATATGCCCGCGCGACCCTTGTGGACCCTTACCGGATGAGTAGTTTGATCCCTGAACTAAATTTCAGAGGTCAATATTTTCCCCTTGTCATCTCGATCTCCTTGTTTTCCGAGACAGCGGTGACGAACGCTGTCGTCGAAAAGGGACTCTCATTGATTCTATCTCCTTGTTTTGTGTGATATAGAACTCAAATAAACGCCATACGGATTACCTTGGCAACTCGGTATGTACACTCTGTTATTAGTATGCCATTTTTATTGACTCGACGCTACGTCAGTGTCGAGCTATAGCAGTTCGTGGGAGCTACGCGATGTCGGTCTAACCTTTCTTTGCCGAGTGTCATGTCAGTATCGAGTTGCAATCGTAAAAGATCGGTCCAGAAGCGCTTACCGCAACGCGGTCTAACAGAGCGAATCCAGCACTTCGATCAAACGCGCGTGTCCGCTCCGAGTGTGAACAGGTATTTGGCATTTGCCTGGCTCTTGCTGACACCCTCGTAGTTCAAACATATCCTTTTTAACGTCGGCTCGCAGCTCGCAGCAACCAACTAATACCACTAATACCGGCCGTGCCAGAAGCATGCTCGGGCCGTGTCGTGCAAAGAGCCGCAACGAGAACGAGCTCACTGTGGCCAACTACGCTTTGGCTTTCTCCGCCAAGGCTTTGCAAACGCGTTCAGGCCTAGGCGAATTCTGCCGTCACGCCGTATTGCCGCAGAACGGCGCTGCTATTTTGGCACAAGTGATGTCACGAGAACTTCCCCCCATCCACCAGATGAGAATTTGAAATCGTTTAATTATGTTTAAAATTAGTTCTCCTGTGTTTTACAGCGCAATATTTATATTTCCGAGGTGGTGCCTGTCCCTAGCCCATATTTATGCAACAAGATCGGCGCTAAAATTTCGTTTCACTACCCCTTTAAGGGTTTTACAGTATCACACCCGAACTTTTCTAAACCTGATTTCGTGAAAACCAGTGTGGCGTGAAAACGTTATTTGAAAATGAAACTGGTGGCGGAACATGAAAACCCGACTTCGAACTTTGCGCACTTGACACCAAAAAAATTTAAAACCTTACAATTTTTTTTTTTTTAATTTAGTTTTGAAAGAGAATCGAAACCTTCGACCTTTTCGAACTTTATGTAAAAAGAAAATCGAAATCTTCGAATTTATCGACCTTTGTCTTTAAAAATTCGAGACGCTCGAATTTTAGATCTAAAGCAATTCGAAACGTTCGAATCTCTCGATTTCAAAGTAGGGAAGTTCGAAATCTTCAAATTGATCGAACCTCAAGTAAACAAAAATTCGAAATAATCGACCCCAACTTTTAGAAACCGTGAAAGCTTCGAACTTTTCGATTTCGAACCCCGCGATTTAGGAAAGCTGCGAATTTTTCGATTTCAAACCTCCGTACGGTCGAAAATATAGAAGCCTTTCGCACTCGAGCATCAGTTCGGGTCGAAAATATCGAAACCTTTCGAAATCGAACCTAGGGTGGTTCGCGGCATCCCTAATCACGTGCCAAAATAAATATGTTCAAAAATTCATTTGCAACAAAAAAAAAAAAAGATTTTATATCAAAGCGATAGGCAGCATTATCTCGAATCCACCTTTCAAATTCAGGTTCCTATGATTTTAGTGGTTTTAAGTACTATTTGTATCCGATAAAGCGATTTTATCTTTTTCGGTTTTGAAACCGAAACCGAAACAGGGTGCCTATGGCAGGTGGCGCTAGCTATCGCCCAAAATCTCCCCGCTCATATCTTGTTTTGAATGGGCGTCCATAACTTTGCTCTCAGAGGCGAGTCGTCGGGTATCGTCGTCTTGTGCCGGCGTTCGCCGCTTATTTTTTACTTTTAAGAACCTTAATAATGGGCGTTTCTCACTAGTACCTTGTTCAAGAGTGTCAAGCGGTATCTAGGAGACGCCGCGTCTAGTCATTGACCGTTGGCTGGCAGCGAGAGGCTACGAAAACTTCAAACGGCCGGTGAGCACAACTCTTTTCTTTGTTCAGAACGAAGTGTTACTTTTGCCGTAGGCTTGCTAAGCTATGCTCTAACCTTTAGCCCCTTTCCCTGGCAAATCGCGAGCGCTTGTTTCGCACTTGGACTCGTCTTCGTGGTTGTGCGACGGCAACGCGTTGTATCGGATCGCCTACTTCTGATGCTCGTAACGGGGCTTGTAACAGTACCGCATCCCTCAGATGTCCACGTAACTTTCTATTGCGGAGTGGCACTGGCACAATCAGTTTCGTTAGTGCCACAACATCGCCAACAGAAATATTGAAGCTGAAATGTTGCGTGTGATTTCCGAATAAACTATTCCGAAAAAGACAGAGAACTTCTGTGGCTCGCTCGACGCGCTCCGCCCCTTCCCCACGGATCGGTTGGAGCTAGAGTTTTAGTAGATCGTTTTCAGAGGCTCTGTGCTGCTACGGGCGCGCGCTTCAGAGCATGCATCGAAGTGGCAGCGCGAGCTCCCGCTACGAATAGCGTGGTCTGAAAACACGGCCGCTCGCCGAGCGCTCTACCGGCTCCAGATTTACCAGCGGCACAAGAATCCGCCCGGCGAGCGCGTGCTATTTGCCAAGGGAAGGGCTACTAGTATGCTTGTGACCTGGGCCGGTTTTCTGGATAGCGACGTGGTGTTTGTCCTTTACCTGTCTCGGCTTTCAGTATGTCGAATGCGCCAAGCGACTGAGAGAGAGGAAGAGACGAGTGCGCGAGGACGTCAGAACGCTGAGCTCTGGTCGGATTGATTAGTGGGTAGACCTAAAGCCAGGTACCTTGGTCTGCACTGCATGTGTCGAACACATTCTGATGCAAGAGCATAACGCCAGACGCATTCTAGCTCGTTCGACTAGTGCAATGAAGACAAAGGCAGCTAAATTTAGATCTACCCACTAATCATTCAAACGAAAGCTCGGCATTCTGATGTCCCCACGCTCTCTCATTTCCCCTTCTCTCTTAGTCTCCTGCCCAGTATTATTACCTTCAATTACCGTTTATGTCGTCCAAGTTTGCCACGTTTACATAAATCCGACTTGAGTGCGTAGACTTTAATTATTCTCAGAATTAAGCCGATACGCCAGCATTCACCTTAATGGGGCCCTGCAATCATATATAAGCGTCAACCTTTTTTGCGGTTTCCATGTCTCTTCTGGTTCGGGCAAGCGAGCGGGTACGGAGAGAGTAACTAAATATCAGTGCATCATATTTTAACCGGACGACGCGGAAACCTCCTCCACCTACGGGGGCGCCCCGCGGTACCGAAAGTGCGCGAAATGTGAGGTATTTGCTCCTGGGCTTACTACTGGTGAGAGCCGCTAAAAGCTTCTTTTAGTCGAAATACAAAATATAAGTGGCAAGAACCGTCTCAATTATTTATGCAAGTAGTTTTTGTTCAGTATTTTAGATCAGAAAAGAAATAAATGCAGTTTATAAAGTCCGGAAACCAGAAATGACCTGTCGACATACCCGCCACTAAGCGGTAAAAAAAGGCGGTGCATACTAGAAAGGAATAGTAGGATCAGGCTCCAACGAGTGGCGAGCGTAGAAAGGTCCCGGATGTATGCGGTGGCACTGCGGTCATTTACGGACTCGAGGATTTGACCGGTTCCGAGCGTTCGGCACAGGTTTGGCTTGCTGTTTGGCCGTTTCGCGGGTTGCAGCGCGAAGTGGCTCCTGTTCTTAACTGATCTTTACCCCGTGTTTGCTGTCGTTTGTGGCCAATGAAGTTTCATGCCGAATTAGTGTTTAATCGTGCAGCAAATGCAATGCGAGCCGCCCTGGCTGCCTGCTCGTACAGCCTATCCAGAACATGCTTTTGTGGCACGCTCTCGAGCTGTCGACGCAGAGTGCGGCAGCCATGAGCGCTCGCTGCGCTCACTACCTCTCCTCTAGTTCACGGCCACTGAAGTGGCCAAAGACGTCACGAAGGAAGTTATTTTTTGCTTGTTTTTGTAATATTAATTTGCCTATAACTTTTAAGATAAAGCGAAATTCGAGGGGAAAAAAAAAGTTTCATTAAGTTGCTATGTTTAGTGCGCTTAAGTTCGGTGCAAATTAAAAACCAGTAAAAGAGTCATTGCAAGGCCCCTTTAATTCTCAAGTCCTATGCTAAGATGGCACCATGTTGTGTCACATCTCAAGGTTAAACCAGCATTTCCAACTCAAGCCGAACATTGCAATCACATTTTCTGTCTGGTGTTCCGCTTGCGGTGGCCTTTCTGATAGCATAAAGATCTTAACCACTGTCTTTGATGCTCTGCAAGAAGTTACAGGATGCAAGAAAGCGCTGAGAGTTCTGGGCCTTGCCACTCTAGAACCGGGGGAACAATACTGCACACGACGTGGCGAGCAAGGTCGTTTCCAACGGCTTTCAAGACACTACAGCTACTTCTATCATGGTTGGACCACAAGGACGAGAGGTTCCAGTGCAAGCAGGAGCAGCACTGAGGTAGGAACTACTTTTTCTGCAGTACCAGCACTTTGAGCTCGCGACGCCATTCCTGCTTACAACTTACTCTAGGGGCTCCCTCCGATGCGCAAGGCCAGAGTGGGTGCCGCCCTCGCCGAGCAGCTCAGCTATTTGCGACTCCAGCGAACTATAGGGGCGCGCCGGTCAGGCAGTATGGCGGGCGAAAGGAGGTTGCTTTCGTCGTTCAGCACGCTTACCACCATAAATTCTTTCACTGCAGCGTAAGATCAGTGTTACATGTGAAAGCAAAGCGATTTTTCGACGGTAGAAACCTTCTCCTAGTCAGTGCGTAGGAATGACACGGCGGAAGCATAACAATAATTACTGGAAGCAATGTTTGTTTCTATGCTGCCTACGTGAACCAAGCAGCAATAAAAGACGACAGAGTGGAAACGAGCTCCTTTCCTGAGCTTCTCGGTGTTGCCGCTACGCAGCATTGATTTCGCTGGAGTCACCAATATTCAGCTCATTTACAATAGCAAGGAAGGTTTTCGTTTCTTCTCGAGAGAAACTTACGGAGGGACACCCAGGATTGTGCCCACTTTTTTTCTGCTGCCAACAAGACAAGACTCACCGCCTCCATGTTCTCAGCTAGGCACATAGCCAGGATTTTGCTTCGGGGGGGGGATTGGTGCCCGGTTTTTGCTACCAAGTCTGCCAATACTGAGTTGGCGTCAAAAGGAAAAGGAATGCTATACTCTAGCTCTGCAATGCCTATACAGTTACTCTATATCTGGACTAAGCGCAGCGCTCGCGTTAAACCACAAAACAAAAAGAAAAAAAAAGATTGCAAGAGTGCAAAGACAGGAAAGGACCTTGAGACAAGTTGAAAAATGTGTCATCTCGGGATCGTCCTTTTGTTAATTTTATTTCTTGCGTTTTGTAACAAGTCGTCGCAGACTGTCACTGCGAAGCGGCTTGAATGGGTGGACCAGGTAGGTTAAAGGGATACTGAACCGAAATTTGGATTTCGCAGAGTAAGGCTGCAGAAGTGTTGAACCAGATGCTACGAACTCCAAAACATCCCTCGTACATCGATATCTCGAACGGATGGCCGTACTTTTGCAAAAAGAAGGGCGCGATCAAGCGAGTTCTTTGACGTAACTGTCCTCCGGGAGCATTTGAGAATGAGGAGAAGCGGCCTCGCTTCTCTCCTCCTCGCTTCGGTTTACCAGCTTGGCGGGACGTAGCGAGGAGAGAGAATGGGAATCGTGACGTGCCTTGTCTCGTCGGCCGGGTTCAATCGCGCACTTCTTTCCCAAAAAAATACGGCAATCCGTTAGATATATCACCGTATGTGTGGTATTTTTTGGTTTTGCAACTTCCCACCTATCCGCCCGGCCTTGTTTAGTTAGCTCGAAATCTCGGTTCAGTATCCCTTTAACGCGCGCCTTAGTGTTACGTGTGCGACATATTGGTCGTCCCCCACTGCAGTGGCGTGGACAGGGAGGAGGGTTATGGGGTTTCAGCCCTCCCTCCCCTGGTCATAAAGATCCCAGCCTCCTCAGCCAGCCAGCCCCCCCCCCCCCCCCCCCCCCCCCCCTAAAAATATCTATGCATGGCACCGTGAAAGCGGTGAAAGTGGCAAATTATTTTCTTCAACAAGGAAGGGCACATGGGGGTAAATTACCTTGCGGCAATTTTAGGGATTACTATGGTGCAGTATTTGCTTTAAAATGTCAGGGAAAAAAGTATATTTTGGCTTTTAAAAAGCTGCATCCAGTTAACATCTGCGACGATTTTTCGTGCAGCGAATTGCCCTATGACGAATCGGCCTATTCGACGAATGAACCGTCGACGATTTGTCCTAGACCCTCACCACATCATCTCAGCTGCGATCTACAACGCAGGACGACATTGCATTCCTATAGGACAGGGGTCTCAAGCACGCGGCCTGCGACTCGCTGGGACGCGGCCCGCAGGCAACCGACTACGCGTTCCGGTTCCTGTGCGCTGGAAATGGCATGCGTCATAGTGATCTCATCACGCCGATTCATTTCCGCTCGAAAAGTAGCTCTGCTATTTTAACGTATTCACATAGTTTATACTTATCTGTGCTCATTTGCCCTTTGTTACGCTTCATTTTTTTGCTTCCCAGCTTTTTGTAATCTACAACAATTACGCTACTGCTGCAAGCGCGAACTATTCGTTTCAGGATACATCTCGGCTGCGCGAACTCTCGATGAGCAGGAGTAGCTGCCAAAGATAAAGCTACGAGGTCGGGACTAGATCCATCACAGTATTTTCTCAGTGTGTTGTAATAAAAATCGTCAGGAAAGCAAGGACTGTCAAATTAACTGATTGATTTTTTAGAAACAAGTTGGGCTTGGTGAATTTCCGATCAAATTAAGCAACGAAAATGACAGTGCAATTTCTCTCTTGTTCCATTAAAAATGCTATCATGCTGGCGGGGCGGTGTCATTTTAATTATTGATATCACATGACGTGAGGCCCCAAAGTAGTCATATAGACCAATAAAATCTAAACATGTCACTGGCAAAACTGTGAGTTACAAAAAGCATAGAGGACGAGGTCTTTTCATTTTTAAAATCGTCTAACTCCCCCCCCCCCGTTGCTTTGGCCCTCGACCTTTCTGGTATGGGATATCTGGCCCTCAGACTCAAATGAGTTTGAGACCACTGCTATAGGAGGTGCGCATCAGAAACGTTTAATAGGACCCAACAAGGTGGGCAACAATTGCCAGCAACTTGCGACGCGCAAACGTTTCTCGGCGAAGTTATGGAGTGCGAAGGTCAGTACACGAGACCTCTCTTGCTTAGGCGACGCAGGTGGACATTACCAGTCGACTGCTTCCGTTGCATTCTCATATTTAAACAAATCTAAAATGTTACTGTGAACCAAGAAACTTTTTTTCTTCTCAAGTTGCAGTATTTTGTGTGCAAAATAAAAAGTGTTACTGTATCTTTGTGGCGTTGCAAGCACGACGTGCTTAGGCCTTTCCGTTGCGGTGTAGAAACGTTATTCTACAACACCCTGGCACAGCGCGCGCTAACGCATGCGCTAAATTTAGCGCTAGCATGCGCTCGGTCGCTCCGGCGAAAAGTAAATCCGGTAGAATAAACACAAATTCGGGACGAAAACAGACGCTTACAACTCTTTCAACTCTCAACGAGATTTATTTCGTCTCCGTTCAAACGACGGCCATCGAGCAGGTTCAGGGGAGGGAGCAGAGAAGGAAAAAAAGGGGGGTGGGGTTGAAAGAAGAAGAGGGGGAAAAACAGGTTATTCGCGGCCTTCCCTCAAGGCCCCTGGTCCCTTCCGCCCAGTTCAGGATGGAGGAATTTCATCTCCCTGTCTGAAAGGGCTAGAGAAGCCGAAGCAATGTTAGTGACCGAGCTGTTAATGGCGTACGATTCGGTGACTTCCCTGCCAAATCTCTGCCGGTGTCCTCCCTATACGTGCGTACCTTCGTATCTGGGCGAACAACCGTCGCACTTCATACAGTGTACGACTATTGGATGCATGGAGTCGTCGGGGGGTTTGCTCACCTCTTGCGAGTGTTCCCTCAGGCGCTCATTTAGGCACCTGCCGGTCTGCCCTATATACACTCCCCCCCCCCCCCCCCCACACGAAAAAAGGATGGTATAAACCACGTCCTTCCTGCACTTAACAAACTGCTGTCCGTGCTTTTTGTTGCATTGGGTCACGGAGGGTGGGGTATTCACCATTCTGCACATTTGTTGAAGCTTTTGCTTGCAGCTAAACACTACGTCTACACTACAAGTAGTAGCTAAACACTACACTACAAGTCCCTTAAGGCGATGTGCGGTGTTGTGCGAGTAGGGGATAACCGCAAAATATTTTTACGAGGAACAGGAGCGGCTGGCGGTGCCCGG
Source organism: Ixodes scapularis (assembly GCF_016920785.2). Taxonomy (NCBI): domain Eukaryota; kingdom Metazoa; phylum Arthropoda; class Arachnida; order Ixodida; family Ixodidae; genus Ixodes; species Ixodes scapularis. The sequence goes on along the minus strand of NW_024609838.1, from coordinate 84,401,738 downwards.
GAGGCAGTGATCAGCCTCTTTAGTGTCTTTGCCACTAAGTCTCCAGGGTACCCTGCCCTCTTTAGCCTCTCTGTCTGTAGAAGCACGCTGTGCGCGGTGAGATGGGGGCACGACCTGGTTCCAGAGGATTTTAGGAGTGAGTCCTCGAGACCCCGTTTTACTGCTTTGGAGTGGGCACTCGTGAAGGGCGGACTGGCTTTTGTGTGCGCTATCTGAACTCCCAGCATATCCCATCGGGGGTGCATCTTCAGGTGCAGGTCCAAGTATTGAAGACCGTCTTCAGACGGGTCTTTTCTCTTGAAGGAGAGTCCGGTGGGTCTTGAAGCGAAGGCCTGAATGACAGACTCGGGAGGGGTCTGCTTTGGGTGCACGATCAGATAATCGTCTACATACTGGAACACCCGGCTCTCCGGTGCGGTCTCCTCCATTTGTAGAAGCACGCACAGCGTGCTTCTACAAACAGAGAGGAAAAAGAGGGCAGGGTATCCTGAAGACTTAGTGGCAAATACACTAAAGAGGCTGATCACCGCCTCCTGGGCACCGCCAGCCGCTCCTGTTCCTCGCAAAAAGCATTTTACAGTTACCCCTACTTGCACAACACCGCACATGACCTTAAGGGACTTGCCTATCACTGAGCAAACCCCCCGACGACTCCATGCATCCAATAGTCGTACACCGTATGACGTGCAACGGTTGTTCGCCCAGTTGCGAAGGTATGCGCATATTTGGAGGACACCGGCGGAGATTTGGTAGGGAAGTCGCCGAATCGTACGCCATTAAGAGCTTGGTCACTAACGTCGCTTCGGCTTCTCTATCTAGTCCTTTCCGACAGGCAGATGAAATTGCTCCGTGCCGAACTGGGCGGAAGGGACCAGAGGCCTTGAGGGAAGGCCGCAAATAACTCATTTTTCCCCTCCTCCTCTTTCAACCCCCCCCCCCCCTCCTTTTTCCTTCTCTGCTCCCTCCCCTGATCCTGCTCGATGGCCGTCGTTTGAACGGAGACGAAATAAATGTTGGTGAGAGTTGAAAGAGTTGTAAGCGTCTGCTTTCGTCCCAAATTTTGTTTATTCTTTCCGATTGTTTAAGTATAATTACCAACACGCTCGTTTTTAATGTTAAATCCGGTCGCTGTAGCTATTTTGCTATACGAAGTTGGTACTGGTGTGGCTTTTAGCGACAATGAGTGGAAGTCTGGAATAACAAATAAAAGCGTGCTCTCCTGGCGCAATAGACGTAGTGGTTGAGTTGCCAGCTGACTTCACTGCTATTAAAGTAACAGGGCAAAGATACGCTAGTTGATCATTTATTGGGATAAAACAACAGAGCACTAAAGGCTGATTTTGGAGTAGCCATAAATATTCTAAGAATGCGAACCACTTCATAACGGCAGCCACGAGCGAGAGTTCGATGTTTGGTACAGCCCGTCGGTACAGCCCAAAGATGGAGAACGGCAACCTCCCTGTTTGTCGTCTGCTAGCAGAGTCAAACGCGTGCCTTCTCTTGTTTTACCCCGCCGACCCTGCTAATCTTCCCGGATGTGTGAAGAGGGTGCTGTGGTCTAACAAAATAGCGCCGCCCTGAGAGAACTAAATGGAATGGTCTATAAGCTCCCTACAGAAGCCAGAGTTGCGCATCTGTTTTCCACGTGCCGCCGCGCCGCTATTCGCCGAGATCCGATCATGTGAGGAGCAGACTCAAATGCCGTGCAGGAAAGTAGACGTTGCGTGCGCCCCGGCGTACGTTCCCTGCTTCAGTCAGATCCTCATCTGAATTCAGTCAGATGAGGAGCAGGATCAACGTGCCGTGCAGGAAAGACGGCGCTACGGGGATGAGCACGCAACTCTGGCTCCTATAGGGAGCCTATACAGGAACTCTGCAAGCACTGGTACCGCAGATCGAGCAGCACCTACCTCTCCATGCTTATGCCGGAAACTCTCAGCCTCGGGGTTCGGCCGTGGTTGGCGCCAGGCATGTAGCAAGTGGGGGAGCCCATGGGGCTTGGCCCCCCCCCCGAAATCTTGCATTTTGCTGGGACCTCCTGTCCCCCCTCCCCCTCATACAGCATTTTGTCATAGGCAACCCCCCCCCCCTTTGCCCGAAACAAAATCCTGGCTACGTGCCTGGTTGGCGCGGTCTCGCGCGGCGAAATGCAGCAGTGTCCTGTGAGCAGTTAGAAACAATCTCGCTCACCAGGGCGTGCACAACTACATCCTCTCTTTTCCAGAGTGAGGGTAAAAACCGGATTTTAAGCCTTGTTCAACTTCTTACTAACTGTGCAGCGATATTACCAATTCTAAGCAGTCGCAAGAGATTAAAATATCAGTCACAAGTTTGTGAAACAGCCATTAGAAACGTTTCATTTCAGTTAATTTATACCGCTAAAACAATATCAGTTTTGAGCATTCAAAGCAGGATCAATCGAAACTTTGAGTTCAGACCAACATCCTTTTGCGAGTTCTTAATAGAGTATTCGCACGACTAGGTTTCTCTCTGAGCACAGGATTAAACGTCATCGAGCTCTAAACTCACGTGCTCCGCATCACGAATGTTCTCAAATCTCCCCAGCTCGCGGGGAGCCGAGGGGAATTTGTGACCGGCCGACAGAATATCTGTTGTTTCGTCAGAGCAACCAGGCCTCCCGTTTGTCCCCCTGCTTTTAGGAAGGTACAGCAGTTAACAACATTTAGGTGGGCGCCTTTTTAAAAAAAAATTAATATGCTTTTTGTTTGACGAGTTTCCGAAGGTCGCCAGCACATTCGAAAAAGGAAAGACTTCGGCAACTCCGACTCGGTTGTGCGAATGCTCTCTTGATATTTCTGCACTGCCTCCTCCTTCTCGTTTTTTCCTTCTCGCAGCTCTACGACATACTCAATTTTCTCCAACATTAATGATCTCTCATGAGATACCCCGTCGCCATTATGCACATTTACAAGGCAATCGAAAGCCTTTTAGCTGCACGAGCAGTTTCTTTGAAGCTCACTACCCATACAGGCATTGTATTCGAATGACTTGTCTTCCTTTTTTCTTAAAGGGGCACTAAACCAATGTCTGCGAAAGTCTATTTACGGTCATAAATGTGGACGTGTCTGGAATAGCTCCCGAGGAATTGATTTCTGATGTCGATTTAAGTAGCAATCGCTACTTAAATTGGTTAAGTGCTTCTTTGATTTTTTAACAGACAATTGCTAACCAACGGATTAGAGCAGGCTCCTCTGTTCCGTGCAATTTGCTCCGTAATCAGTCGGTCAACTTGACCGTCAAACTATATCTTCGATCTGATATGTTTGGTATACTATCCCCATCACGTGAGCGGATAGTTGAAATAGCTGCAAGGCTATGTCCTTTTTATCAAAGTAGACCATCTTCTGTGGTGAAGCTAAGGTTCTTGAGAGGCAGGTGCTTTCTTGTGGCCCTTGTGGGTTGCTCTTCACACGTCCGTTTGTAGAGCAAGGTTTAGCATGGTGACGGGGTATCTTTTTGGTGGTAGTCTTTATCCGTGCCACAGTTTTCAAGGGCATAAGAGCATTATTTGGTTGACTGACACTTGGTATTCTGAGTCAGGTAGATTGTCACGGCTGTGCTCATCTTCTTTGTCAATGCTTTCAAAATATTGAGAGGTTATTGTCTGATTGGCCACTAATTGTAACTTGGCTTTGTTACAATTTTTCGTCCTCTGATTCCGAGTTATCAGGTTGTAAACCAGACCGAGGTGCCTGCAATTTGACAGGCTTACTGTTCTGGAAGGTCCATCAATCTTAGCAATACCTAGGTGGTTGTGATGAATCTTCAAAGCTCTACTCTAATTATTTTTATGATTTTATTATTTTTGTTGTTCTAAGTGATGGCTTCTTTTATGCTTTGTATTTTCAGAAGTGGGCCTTCAACTCTTTCAGCCGGTGCTGCAAGCCTGCTGGCACAACTTGTGGCCCAGGTACCAGAATGAAGAGCTGAAAGCACTGTTCGAGTGAGAGGACCAGTGGCCCTTGCGCAGCTCGAAAACCGGATCGGGCAGTCATCAGAGCTATTTATGTTCCACTTCCATTAGCTCCAAGATGTTTCGTTGGCACCCTTTAATGGTTTCCGTCCATGACGTCACAAACAGAATTTCCCTTGTCCTGATTGGCAATATTTGCCTCTACCTCCCTGTAATTGGCAGGATTTCCCTCCCCGTTAGCCGGCATTTGGGTAAGCATTATCAGTATACAGGAAGCTACGGTTCGGCGGATCGCAAACCTCAACTACAGCGACGCTTTTTGTCGTGCACGTTGCTAATAGTCTGCGTCACTAGTTGTATGCAGTGCAAGCGAAGCAACGCCAGGCAAAAAGAAAAGGGCAAGCACTAGGAAGGCTGGACAGAAGAAGAGGGCGAGGCGAGAAAGAGAGAGCACTAGGAATGTTAGAGAGGAGGGTAGGTTTCTCCCCTCCCCAACCTTTCTAGTGCTTGGCCTTTCTCCCCTCGTCTGGCATTGCCTTCGTCTGTCCTTCACGTAATTATAGTCTGTTACAACTCAAGAATGTAAGGAAAGGGAAAGGAAGGCTGGGGAGGAGGAAGCAGACGAATTGCTGGAGGAGAGGAGGAAGTTTTTCCCTCTTCTATCTAGCATTCCGTCTGCTTCCTCCTCCCCGGCCTTCCTTTCCCTCGCCCCATCTTCTTGAGCTGTAACTTACTATAATGAAACAGGGTATAGGGGACATGTTGCTTTTTGAAACAATCAAGACTCATGAAAGATTGATAAGAGCCTGTTGGTATGGTTATTTTAATCTTTAGTGGAATAGACCGATCTCACTTAGCGTTCAGTGCATGTGTGAAGCCGCCATAACTTTAGTTCACGAGAGGCAGGTGGCAGTGCTTGAGACACCTCGTGCCGTCTCGCGCTTTGCACACGCAGAGCTCCAGCGAGGTTGGGACACATGCAGAAAGACGAAAGTTCCCTTGATGCATTGCAGCAGCAGTGGCTTAGCCAAACTGGCCTGTGAAATCAGTCTATTACAACTAAAAAAATTGAAATTATTTGTATAAGTTAGGCAATTCCTTGTTATGTATTTGCCAAATATAATTGTTAAGTGTACATCCTTTAAAGGAATGCTGATGCGAAATTTTGATTTCGGGAAACAACGCAGAAGCGCTAGGCGGGACGCTACAAACCTGAAAGCATCACGAATAAAGCGATATTTCTAACGGATGGTTGTATTTTTGTGAAAGCAGAGCGTGCTTGGACAATGGCCAAAAAGGCCCGTGACGTCGCGATTCTGGTTTCCTCCTCTTCTCACTTTGACTCCGCGAGGACGCGAAAAGGGAAAGAAGCAAAGCCGTTCCCCCCCCCCCCCCCTCAACTATTCTGCAGGAAACATGATGTCGCGATTCTCACTCATTGCATCCTTATTTTACAAAAATATGGCCATCCGTTCGAGATATCGCTTTATAAGTGGTGTTTAGGGGTTGGTGGTGCCCCGTTGAACACTCCTGCTACCTTATTTTGTGAAATCTAAATTTCTGTTCCTTTCCTTTAAGATCTGTTCACATTAACACTACACCTGTGCTGCCAAGTTATTAATCTTGGTGAAGCTTTTAAAGTACTGCATTAAGTCGGTTTGGGGATGCATCACGCTACGATTTACGACAGAGGTGCCCGAAGGTATTGGAATCACTGCATCAAAAGCTCAAAGAACAAACTTACCTGAGTAAAAGGTAAAAAAATGACTATTTTTTTCTACCTACGGCGCCCGTCTGCTAACTGTGCACCCTTTGACTAGCTCATTAACTGACAGATGGCGACATCAACCCTAGCGGCTTGTAGCTGCTCAGCAGCCGCCCAGTTACACCAAAATCAGACAACCTTTTTGAGTCATAAATGGTGCACACTTTTTTGGTGCTATAATTGTCAGAACATTATTTTATTTTCACCCCCAATAAATCACATTAAATGGACACAAAAATAATCAAACCGATGGTTCGTTGAGTAATTTCAGCTACATGTGGTGTGCTTTTGGCGTGACCGTGGAGCGTCGGTGCCGTTGCCGCCATCTGTCGGTTGTTGTGCCAGTCGGAGGGTGCGCATATACTAGCACAGTGGTGCCATAGGTAGCCAAACCAGTTTTTTTACTTTTTACTCGGGTAAGTTCATTCTTTGAAATTTTTTCTGGGTTGCTTTCACCACCTTCTGGCACCTCTCTGGTAAATCGTAGTGCAATACATTGTGAAGCCATTTTATGCGGTGATTTGAAAGGCTTCACCCAGATTCGGGGCATTACAATAGTGCAGTACTATTAGTAAGTGCTGGGAATAGTGCTGATTTTGCTCTTTGTTAATGATCTGATGCTCATACACTGCTGTATCAGTACTAAGTTAAGTTCAAGTCAGCACTGTTTTACTGTTGATTTAGCTCTGTGCCGTATATGTGAGCTATCCCTTATAGTCGTTTCTCAAAAAGTTGATTACTCTTGCATGTTTGCAGTGCACACGATTATGATAATGGGAGGGCTTTTGCTTATTCTGCCTAGTGATTGTGCGAGAGTGAAGAAAATTATAGTTTGTAGGAGTAAATCGCTAGAAATGTATATTAATTTCAATTTCTTAAGCTTACATGCAGCAAGACAGGTATCCTACAGTTTTTGCAAAAGTTTGTTTTGTTTGGTTTGACTTTTTAAAAGCTTGCAATAAGCTGTCAATTTTTCCGGCTTTGAAAATTTTTACATGCTTGATGACATTTTTGCAGGACTGTCACTCACTCTTAAAGTTACTGAGACTATGAAACAATGGAAAAGGAAACTAGCACAGAAAGGTAGATAGTTATAAACATGTTTGATGTGAACTGTTGAAAATAAGGGTGTACCTTGGTCTTTCTTTTTTTAAAGGTTATTACAACAAAATTTTAGCACTAATTGTATTGTCTAAATGTTAACCATGTTCTGCCCACACCATGGAGACACCGATTTTTTTTTGCTAAAAAAGACGCCAAAATATTTAAATAAACCAAATACTGTCACGTCACACCACATAAAAGCAGCACCGCTACACGGGAACATGGTGGCAGGCTGTGTGCGCCCGAGCCCTGTCTAACTTGGCTGAACCGGTTTTCTTTTTTCTCCCGTGCTTATTTAACTCCTGCGGAGAGCGAGGAGGGACAACTCGAATGGCCAGCTTGTAGTGCATTGACATCATCAAGTGGCGAAGCTCACAGCCACGCCAGCCCCCATATAGCCTTGACTGAAGGAGAACCAGACGTCACGAACGTGTAAGCTCACAACCACGCCAGCCCCCACGTAGCTTTGACTGAAGGAGAACCAGACGTCGCAAACATGATGCATATCGGGAGATCTTCTGAGACACTAGTTTTAGACGTTTTGTGTCTTTTTGAGCAGAAAATTGGTGTCTCCACTGTATGGTCAAAACATGGTTGACATTTAGACAATAAAATAGGCACTACAATTTCGTTGCTATATCACTTTAAAACCATTCTGCCCTTTAGCCATATTTTCAATATCAGTAGTATTGATATTGCTTTAAAGAAGCTGTCTTCAATTCACTTCTTGAGAAAAGTCCACTCCCCACCTGGTTTGCAAGGTTCATACGATAACCTCGGAAACATCTGTTGTGTTGATTGTGACTACATTTTAACTTAAATGCTTGTGCTTTTTTTGGTTACAGGTCCCTTCCAGCACTACGCAGGAAAGAGAATGGCCAACAGCGGACTGATTGCAGGAAGAGTAATTGCATCTGCCGCTACTACATATAACGAGCAAGCTGTGACATCTAAGAAGGAGCAGTCAGAGTGTTTAACATAAATAAGCTGAGGTGAAAAATCTGTGACTCATATTATGTTTTATCAAATTCTGTGAAGTTTGAGGTAATTTATTTCAATATTTTAGGACTGATTAAGGAAGAACTTTGAACTTATGGTATGGCTCCATCAGGATGTGGCGTACCTAGATTTTCTACATCCACTACGTAAAGAAGGCACATAAGATGCTGACTTTCATTGAACGTGGTTTTGCCGACTGCTACATGAAGCCACGGGTGAAGGCACTGGGATTGGTAAATTTCTACAGAGCGATCGTGGCTTGTGTACCACAGTTAGCCTAGCGTACCCTACATTGTAATAAATACCCCTGTCAGTCAAGCATTTAAATGGCCTTCGGAATGAATTCCTTCAAAGAATCGGCAAATCAGTTCACAATCTCGGCTCTGCTTGTGCCCTTTGGTGTTCGCAGACATTTTTTGAGGAGTTTGCTCTGAAGGCCATTTAAATGGCCGTCTAATGGGGTATAAGTCAGTTTGCGCCAAGGCAAAATGAGCTCTTGTTACACGACATGTGCTAAAAATATCCATAGTGCAATAAATTTATTTTGTGCATTATACTACCTGCTTATGCCTTTCCTTCCACACTTCCTGGCTTTGAAGAAACTCCTAGATGGATGCGAAGGAATACTCCCGTAGGTATACGACTCCTAAGAGGATGTGAAAGAAGACTCCCGTGGGTCCACGTACTAACTCCCAAATGGATGTGAAAGAATACTCCCTTAGGTCCCGGCAGTAACTCCCAGGTGGATGTGAGAGAATAGTCCCATAAGTGCACGTAAAAACTCCCATATGGATGTGAAAAAATAGTCCCATAAATGCACGTAAAAACTCCCGTATGAATGTGAAAAAATAGTCCCATAAATGCACGTAAAAACTCCCATATGGATGTGAAAAAATAGTCCCATAAATGCACGGAAAAACTCCCATATGGACGTGAAAAAATAGTCCCATAAATGCACGTAAAAACTCCCATGTGGATGTGAAAAAATAGTCCCATAAGTGCACGTACAAACTCCCATATGGATGTGAAAGAATAGTCCCATAAATGCACGTAAAAACTCCCATATGGATGTGAAAGAATACTCCCGTGGATCCACGTAAGAACTCCCAGGTGGATGTAAAGGAACATTCCCGTGAGTCCACGTAAAAACTCCCATAAATATGTGAAAGAATATTCCCTTGGATCCACATAGGAACACTCTGATGGAAGTAAAGAAATACTCCCATTGGTCCACGAACAGACTCCCGTACTGCTGGGAGTTCTGTACATACTCCCTTGCATCCCCCAAAAAACTCTGGCCTCCGTGGGAGTTCATTCTGAACTCCCATCCTGCAGAGTATAAAAACCTCCCATAAGGGAATGCGCTAGAGGACAAGCGATGTACTCCCATCTGGGTATATTTTGGTTTAGTGTGTACCCTTCCGGGCTTACATTTTTTTTTCTCATGATTTTTAGTCTACGTTTGAGATCAATGATGTTTCTGTCAATCCACGGATTGGTTCGTTTTGGAGACCTGTGTTTATTAGGAATGAAGTTGTCTAAGGAAAATGCGCACAAATGCTTAAATCTTTGCCAAAGAACCGATACATCGGAATAATTTCTTTAGAAGTCAGCAAACGCCGAATCTAAATATTCGAGAACACTGTCATCATCAGCACGACTGAAATCTTTGACAGACGTCACTGTGAGTCTTTTATTGACTGAAAGCGCTACAAAGAGCAGCAAAAGTATAGTTACTTGTGATCCGACACACCATCTTCTACACTAACATGGCAGTCAGAAAAGGCACAGGTTACGAAAATTAGGTCTAAAAGCGAACTACATAAGACCTGGACGCGTGTAAACTCTGTTACAATCTGTGATAAATCACGTGCAAACATAATGTCACAAATTATTGTAGCATTATCAGTGGATGCATTTGAGAAACTCGTCCAATCGATATCTGGGAGATTAAAGTCGCCAGAGAGGATATAAGTTTTTTTTTTTTTTTAATTCGTAGTAGATGAATATACAACCTTAGTAAAAAGTCAGCGTATGAACTTGGGGGCCTATACACAGCACACAAAATGACACTGGAACCGCAGACATTCACTCTAAGAAACAAACTCTCGTGATCATCTATCTGATCTAGTAAAACAGCGTCAATTGATGATTTGAGCACGATTGCAACGCCTCCCTCCCGAAATGAACGATCTCTTCTAAATGTTTAATGCGTAGACGGTATTATTTCATTATTATTAATTTCACCGGTAAGCCAGGTTTCTGTGATTATCGTCACGTGAGGATCGTAGTTAAATAAAATGAGCTCGAGCTTATCTATTTTGCTACTAATGCTGCGAGCATTGAAATTTACAAACCGCAGTTGTTTGTTTACAGCTCGTGGAACTGCCCGTCAATCCTTAGAATGAGCTGGTGACGCAGAGGAAAGCAGTATGCGTTCATTTACATCCTCGTCCCAGATATACGAGTCATTAGTTTGGGGCTTATCGTGAACCAGAAGGACCCTCTTACCGTTAGCCTTATCGTGTTTGGCACTTTCCCACAACTTTTCTCTTTTATGTTGCATGCTCTGTGAATAGTCATTCTGAATGAACAGGTTAGACCCTTTTAACTTTTTCGCATTTCTCAGGACTGACTGGTTCTCGGTCAAATCCTGAAAGTACATGATAACTGGTCTTTTAGCGCCATATTTCTTCCTAGCCTGTGTATTCTGGCAATTGAAGTACAAGGCACACCCAGTTTGTCAGCAAGCATGTCAGATATTGCTTTAATCCTCAGTTGTTCTTCGTTTTCATTCGGACTTTGCGCGACGCCAAAAATGACTAGATTCAAGCGCCGAGAGCGGTTCTCAAGGTCAGAAATTGTTATGCTTTGTTGGAGCAGAGTACTCCGAAGAATTAAGAATGGTCTCTAGCTGGTCTATCTGACTACACTTCTCTCTTAGCTCCTTTGGGATTTCATCCATCTCAGTGAATTTTGTGTGCATGACATTTACTGTTTTGTCGGTTGCAGATTGTTGGTTGCGAAACTCGGTGATATCTTTCTGTATGGTCGCTTGACCATCAAGTAGGGTTTGAAGTATTTCCAGGCTAACGGGGCCGGGATTGGACTCCACGTCACCACACAGCAGTAACCAACAAACAAGAAAGCAATCATAGACACATCTCTTTAGACACGTTGGTCACGGCACAATTATAAGCGCTAAATTATTACTTCTGAAAGAGGATGTACAATAATAAACCCGTAGCAAGAATAACAGCAGCCTCGTTTGCCACATGCCTCTCGTGGTTTCGCCGTTCCCACTGAAGAAATATTGCTGGGGAGTGTCTTTTGTAGTAGATGCTGCAGATTACATAACAGGTCCCGTGATGCGAAACCCCTCGGAGAGAAGTGGCGCCGCTGTAGTCACGTTGGTAGAAACAAACTTGTGCTGACCGACCGTTGCCGATTCATCGTGACGACGACAAAAGCAGTCAACAACAGCGCAGCCGCCATCGACCGGATCAGGCGTAGTCGGTAGTAGCAAGACCTGCAGCAAGAGGAACGGCACCCTCGTTAACCACATGCCTCTCATCGTTTCGCCGTGCCCACTAAAAACTAACGCGTTACCACTAACGCCGTTACTTGTAACGCGTTAGTTCCAACACTGCGTGGCCACGTGGGCCCCATCACAGTTAGCGCAATTTGGATCTTTCGTGCACTCCTCCATACCATCGTGCTCGGAGCCGCAGGTTCCACAGCGCGGACGTTTCCGTGGGCACACGTCCATTTTGTCACCAATCGCATGGCATTGAAAGCAGACTTGCGGTCTCGAATGGTACTCACGAACGGCGAGGACCTTGTGCATGTACGCCTCCCGTTTAAGGCAAGTCTTGCCCTGAAATGTCACGAGTATCACGTTGCCGTTCTTCCCCAAGGGGCGCGCTGCTACCATCTTCTGTGTTCTTCACACGATATCCTCCAGGCGTTCTGCAGGAGACACCTCATTACCCTTACCGCGTATACGTACACAACTCCGCGGCACTTGAATCCGGCGAGAGTCTTGTATGGTTGGAATGTGTTATCTTCGTCCCCGTTGCGGATTTCCTTGATTGTCATGCGTTTTTTTCTGATGGCAGGGTCCTGGTGGTGATGGATAGGGCATTCGCTTCCTCATTCCGGTGGACGGTGTAGTCTGCTTGAACGTGGATGCCGGCATGTTCGATAGCATCGCGGATTTCTTTTCCAGTGAATGCACCAACTTCTTTCTTTAAGTGGCAATAAGAAGTTTTCTCTCTCTCTTTCTCATGGAGTGAAGCACCACCGCTTGTACCATGAGTGACCCCGGCGTAGATTCGTCGTCTTTCTCCGTTGCTTGTGGGCTTTGTCTTGTTTTCCGCGATGAAGCGCCTGGGAGCGGCCATTCTTGGTCACCGTCTGTCTGGGAGACCGACATCGCAGTTAGCGGTGCCGGTGGTACGGATTGACCCGGCGTGGGTCCTTGGGACGTGCTGTACGTCGGCGCGCCAGCTTGAGAAGCCCGGCCGTCAACTTGTGGCTTCGGGTGTGCCGATGTGAAACGGCCATCATCTTCCATTTGTTGTACTCCTTGTTGGAATTCTGCTTTGCGATCCCCAGTGGTTGGTCTCCTCGGTGACCGGGACCTGCAGTTATTGCGTCTAGACCGTGGGTATTGTCTTGGGTCTCTATGTTTATGCTGGGAAGGCCTAGTCACTCAGGGCTTCTTGTGGTAGCGGTACAAATCGGGCAACAAATTGTTGCAGAGTTTCCAGGATCGCCGGTTGGCGTTCAACCACGCCTGCCAGAACTTGGAGAGGTTGGCTCACCTCCGGCGGTGGTAATCTTTGGTGGGTCTGGAGACGGGAGGGCTGGGTCCCCTGCAGGTGACCTGTGCCTTCTTCCTTGTCAACTTCTATTTGGCCCGATTTGCCAAGGGTTCTTGGTGCAGAATGTCCTGGATGCCTTCTGTTATTGGGTCTGATGTGGCCGCGGCTGTCCCTGTATATGCAGCTTGAGTGTTTGTGCCTCCCAATTCAGGTGATAGGCTTGGTGCGATTTCCACGACACCAGGTTCAAAAATCACTGAAGTCGTCTTTTCCGGGTCATACATTGGCGGTCGGAGGGTGACGGGAGGTCCCCCTATACTCCATTTCACACTTAGCGTGCAACGCTTTCAAAGCTACTGGCGCGAGCGCGTGGCCTCATATGGCTTTGTTTGCGCGAGAACGCGTGCAAACGATCAACGAGGTGAAGCCCCATGCTCGCGCCAAAAGCTTTGACAGTGTTGCACACTAAGTATGAAACAGAGTATAGGTCTATGAGGCCCTTTCGGGCGCAAGGGCCCCTTAATTTCCGCGCTGCAAATAGCTCTCGGCGGAGGTCAGCAAAACAGGTCTTGCAGATCAAGCGCTTCGTCGTCCTGCGATGCAGCGCTGCTCACTTGTTCTTAGCAACTTATCGTCTGCCATGAGCAACAGTTTTGACGGTGCGATACAAAGCTGGTGAACGCTCTCGTTAGCACACGCTTAGCGGGAGATCAGCGCTACGCTTGTAGCGCTTCGCTGCTTGTGTTAACAGGCATTTTGTGTTTCTTCTTTCGTGTCTTGTGTAGTTCCTTTTTTCTGTGTGTGAGGACCATTATAGTGTGCTGCGAGAAAGCAACACTGCTTAAACTCTCGGCGTATGTGCCTCCCATGGCTTCGAAATTTCAGTGTGAGCCAACTACCCGGTAACAGAAAAAGAAAAACTCGCTCTTTTCCCATTGACCTACATGACGATTTGCTGGATCGCGGATAGCCCCTCCACAAAAGCAGCCACCGGTCGGCCATCTTACGTCACCCGCTCTAGCACTGTCAAGCCTATAATGATGGTAATGATGGTAGCTATATAGATAGCTACCATCATTACCATTTGTAGGTCGCCTGACAAAAGACGCAAAGGTCATGTGACCACTGGCTTGACAACTTCCCGGGTGACGTAAGATGGCCGACAGGTGGTCGCAATCGCGCAATAGTCTCGAAGCGGAGATCAGCAGTCCAGCATATCGTCATAGAGATCAGTAGTTTGCCCAAAGTTACGCAGAGTGCAAGTCGTCTGCTTCTTGCACAGGAGTTGCAGTGACGTTAAAATGACGCGGAGCTCTGATTAGCCTTGATTGAAAGGATAGTGGGTAGACCTCAATGCTAGATTTCTTGAAGTCTACCCAATATTTCTTTCACTCAGCCAATGAGAGCTCGGCGTTCTGACATCATCGCAACCCCTGTACAAGAAGCAGACGAACTTGCGCTCCGCATACACAATTCTGCTGAAGGCGACACCCTTGAAGTGAAGCCGGCGTGCCTTCTGTCCTGGCAAGGTGTCGCCCGGTGGCTCTACTGAAAGAATTAACGCACTCTCCAATCAAAATAGGTTGTATGCGACTCGTCACTGAATGTTCCTACAGTACCGAAATTACCAAGCTTCGTTTCAGAAACGAGTCGCATAGCAGCAGTCGCACTCCAAATCTTCCCCAATATGGCGCTGCGCCGTGCGGTCCAAGCGAAGCGCGTACTTTGTGCGTTCGTTCTCGTGCGAGCTCTTCAATCAATTTCCCTGATTTGTGGCGACAGTAGTTTGTTTTTGCTATTAAAGTTTTTTCCTTCGCTCCAAGTGGTGCGTGACTTGCTCCTCACTGTCTCTTCCCTCTCTCTCTCTCTCACACACCACGAAACACATCGAAGTCGAGTGTTAGGCTTAACGTCTGAGGCATAGTTTGAAACGCAGCACCCGCTCAACCGGAGCGAGCAAGTGAGCCGGCAGTCTTTTTGGCTACTTGATATTAAAAAAAAAAAGAAAAAAAAAACTAGAGAAAATTAGCGCACCTTCTTTTGAGTCCGAACTCATAGATGACCAGAGCTCCCACCCATCCGTACCGGTGGTGACGTGGAAACGTTTTATATGCATTTTATGTTGTTTTTGGCCGATCTCCGAAATGGCCAACTGCTAACTTCCGCCACGGGCTAAACCAGCGATTCGGAACTGGATTATGCGGGATTCACTTCCGGTAGGCGGACTGAATGTGATTCGGTACGCTGGGAACTATCAGTGACTGTAGTGTATGCAGGGTGTTCGTTCTAGGAAGGAAAATATTCGAAACAAAAGAAACACTAAAAACTAGGGAAATTGTTCCCTCAAAATAACGTTGTCGACCGCGGCGGACGTAAGGGCACGAGTAAAAAGAAAATAATAGGGGTTCACTTAAAGGAGCGGTGCAACGATATTCAATTGGAATGTTTTTCACTTTACACGAGCTTACTGGCACTAGTGGGACTCAAGGATACTGGCACGCAACGCCACTGGCCAAGAAACTCCTTTGTTGCGATGTAATTTGAAAGACAAAAGCGATAATTTTTATTCAATCTCTCCTTTGCAAAATTTGATGACGTAACGTGGGGATCGCAGTACACCTCAATGACGATATCTGAAGGCGGTCCGTAGATTGGACCCGAGCACTGCGTGGGCACTTGATTTGGGCTAGTGATAATCAATAGCTCGACAAGCATCCGGGTACTGGTCCGTGTCCAATCGCTGCAACGACGACAATAGCCGAACCGTAACAATGGTTGAAAATCAGCGCTTGTCCTGTGCCTTGCCAACCCCAGCGCGTGGCTATGATCAACCTTGGCGGCATATAATCGGCTCCAGATCACGTGGCCGCTTATTCTGGCTGCGAGTTGAGGGGATGAACGCTGCTCGTTTTTCTTTGATTTTTTTTTGGGACTTCTATTGCGTGGGATGAAAAACGAACGCGTGTTTCATGTATCATTAACGTCGGGGATCCGTTCTAAGCGGTATTTTGCGCAAAGTACAAAATTGTTGCATCGCCCCTTTAAGTAAAATTCACGAAATATCATTTTAAATATTATTTTTAGCTGGATATTAGAATTGGAGATTTGCAGGATATTATCCGTATAGGCCAGTTGAGCTGCTATATTTTATTTGCGTTTTTCGAGTGCTGGCGAATTGCGGGCGCTGCGCCCGTGGGAAAGCGAGACGCTAAAGGATACAAAACGAATGAGGAGGGCAAGCTCGTCTGCTTCTTTGCAGGTGTTGAAATGTCATGATGTCAGACGCCGAGCTCTTATTGGCTTTCATTAAAACTTGGGTTTGGGCTAGTTGGTCCAGTACTGAAAAGAGGTCAAAAAGCGTGAACAATCGTGGACAAGGAAGAAACAGAGACGACGCCTGTCCTGTTGTCCATGTTTCTTCATTGTCCCCGTATCTTCGATCTTATTGGCTGATAGAAAAAGATAGTGGGTAGACCTCAAGGCGTCTAGCCTTTAGGACTACCCACTATCGAAAATTTGGGGGGGTTGTGTGTGTGTTTATACAGCCTAGAACTTGGTCTGCCTCACAGGGGCGACGAGTCTCAGAGCTGTAGATGAGCAATTTAGCCAGGGCAGTACAACCGCTAGCCTGGGGTCTTTAACGTGCACCACGCAGTAGTGATACACGACCGCACGCCGGTACGATGCTCATCCAGATCGAAACGGGCAGGGGTGGGGCTCGAACCCAGGATCTACCCACTATCCTTTTAACCAGAGCCAATCAGAGATCGTCGTCGTTCTGACGTCACCGCAACTCCTGTGCTACAAGCAGACGACTTTCTCTCCGCATGGCACCTAGAAGGACAAGGCCCAAACGTTACTGCTAGTGGATTCAAGCAGCGTCGTCTAGCCTGCCTCAGCACCATCACCGGCCCAGAGCCGTATATTGGGAGAGTTTGGCCATTCATTGGTATCAATGGGGCGAAAATCTATTGGTCGAATAGTTGATTGACAGGCCGCTCGTGGCCAATCACAAGCCGCAAAACCTCCCCTAGCGGTGGTCGTGAGCCTCAAAAGTAAAGCAGGGTTCGGTAATTTCATTTTAGCGTCGCTAGAGTTAAAAAGTTAACGCTCGGTGACTGAAAACTTGGTGCATGTGAGCTTTTCGTCATAGCCTTCTTTAATGGTAGAATAAACGAATGCGCACGCGGACACGTGCGTTGAAATAACGTAAACAAAAGTTTGTGTAGCCGCGGGAGTTCCGCCGTTCCGGTCTTGTTTGAAAAATGGGTCGTTGTTGTGCTCTGAAGTGCCGGAACAGAGCTTCCAGAGGAATTCGCTTGTTCAAGCTGCCGAAATCCCCGAGGAGACGGAAACTGTGGCTTTCAGGAATCAGGCGTGGCGCGGGGTGGAAACCTCCCGACAGAACGTACCTTTGCGAGGTGAGGTATTGTTCATTGTTAATATTGTGACGCGAGCACGGTGGACGCGAGTGCACTGTGACGAAACCGTGTATTTTGTGATCTATTCTCTACTGCCGTGGAAGCGTCCTGTGCGCTTTCGCTTCACCGCAGAAAGACGAGTGGTTCAGGCCTGTGGCGGTCGTGCGATGATGGATTTGTAAGATCGCGTATTTTGAAAGCGTGAGCCTCTCGTCAGCGGAATAACTGTACTGTGACGCGAGCGGCTGAATACACAGTTTTGACGTCTACCAAAACGTTATTCGCTGCAGGACCACTTCGAGCCCTCCCAGTTCCAGACGAGGTGCTCTGACGGCTGGGGGAGGCTAAAAGCCACAGCTGTTCCGAGCTTGTTTCTGCATTCTGAAAGTCAAGTGAGTGTGTGTAACGAGGATAAGTGAGATTTTTGTTCTTTTGATATTTACCTAGATTATGAGAGTGAATTAAAAGCAATAATTTATCTTGTGTTAAGATGTTTTTACTGATATGATTTGAAAGAGGCACAGGTGACCTATAATAATGTGGACTTGGTAGGCTGTTGACATCTCTGTTCCATGTCAGAGACCTTTTTTTTTTTTTTTAAATCGGAGTGGTCCTTGTGCAAGAGTGCATGAGACACCATCATTCAGTGTTGCAGCCTGACACAGCACAAAACCCCGCCTCATGGAAATGTAAGTCAAAACCCAATAACTCATATTCTGTTGCTTCTATTAAGTTAATGCATGAGGCATTCATCACTCTCAGCTGCCTTGTAATGTTATGACAGCCTCACCAGCTAAGTATCTGTCATGGTTCTTGCATGGCTTGGAGTGATCTCGTGAGGTGGGCAACACCCAGTGGACCATTTGCAGAATTAGTGGTTCGAGAGTGCATGGCTAAAAGACGAGAGTTCCCTGGCCGCAGGCACGTCCACTGCGTCCCGTTGGCTTATTGTGTCGCATTGACTTAGATAGAGCTCCCCCAAAACCACTTTTATCCCCCTTGAGGATTATCTTTCACCCCGAGGTAAATACAAAGAAGCCTTCGTCCCTCTCCGCTCGGCCAGCATGAAGAGAGAAAGGGCGACAAATCCATTTATTCTCGAACCCATGTTTCTGCAAAACAAGGATTCTCGTACCGTGTTTGCAGCAACCAGCGGCCAGGACCTCCGGAGCGACCCTGCAGGTCGGCCTGCTAACGCAGCCGCTCCCCACCACCAGCGGGGCGTGCTTCGTAAGCATCTTCCAGGGTCCTGCGTACCCCCGTGTAGCAATACCACCACGCTCTTCGCCGCAGGTGACCAGTGACAACCAGCGCGGCCAGGCCAGCTCAGCTGCCCTCGGCACCTTGGTGTCGGCGGCCTCCACCAGCTGGGTATGTGTCATGGTTCTTGCACTGCTTGGAGTGATCTCATGAGGTGGGCGACACCCAATTCTTGTACCGTGTTTGTGGCAACCAGCGGCCAAGACCTCTGAGCGAACCCTACAGCCTCTTTCTCCATCACCCGTTTCACCTAGGCTCACTGAAGATGTCTTTCTTCAGATGAGCCGGAAGATCAAGCAGCTGGAGAACGAGAATCATCGCTTGGTGAGGCAGGCTGCCTTACAAAAGACAAGGGAAGCGACATTCCGGTCTCACTTGCACGAGTTCTTCACTGTGGACCAACTGGCAGCTCTATCGAGATCCAGCAACAGGGGGTCCAAGTGGTCTAATGAGACGGTGAAGAAGTCGCTGCAGATGCGATCTGCATGTGGCAGCTTGGGCTACGACTTGCTACTGGAGGGGAGCTTCCCATTGCCGTCGTCTAGAACTCTAGGGCGGCGGCTTGAAGGCAAGTTTGTTGTCAGGCTACTCAAATGCTTCAAAGCTCCCTGTTGATTATTTGCAGGTATAATATCCTTGTTAGTAACTGTAGTGTTTTTGTATTTTACACAATTTATTTTTAAATGATAAGTTGGTGTCATGGTTCCTTTTTCATTTAGTTGCAGTGTGGTATGAAGGGGTAGATTATTGATATTGTGTTGGAATGATTCTCTCATCGCAGGCATACAGCACTAGTTTGACCTCAGTATCTTGCACTCGTCGAGATGTGAATTCAAGTTTAGAGGGGGAGTGTTTCCTTCACTCCCAATTTTTGTAACCTTGCTGATGCGACCATGGAGGTAATTATGCTGACGGTGTCTAGGAGAGCACCCTGTGGTGATGATGGTCGAATGAGGCTTATGGATTCCATACGAGCACTGCATGAACACTTGACTTGGGTTCGTGACAATAAGTGCCTCGGCAAACATTTGGGCAGCTCATGACTAATCTCTGCACACGAATGGCCAAAATTAAACATTGTTTACAGCTCAGCACATGCTGCACATGTTTCCATCCCCAGCCTATGGCTATACACAGTTCTCACGTGACGTCATTCTAGTCACCATTCCCAGGTACTAAGCGTCCCATTAATGTAGTGGAAGGTAGGTCAAATCTGCACCCCGTGATTGGCGCGGCCCTACTAGAATAAAACGTCATCATCTCACCTACCAATCGTGTGTGTCCTGTGTCCTGTGATGTCGAGATCGCTCTAGCGCTCTTATCAGTTGCCCTTGGGACTCGCGATGAGTTGGCCGCGTGCCGTTCGTTCGGTGATGTGCACACTTTCTAAGTGCTGACAAAGTCGCGATTGCAGCGAGTTAGCACAGTTGAGTGCGCTTCTTAAGGAGCACCGGTGTGCTGTGCAGAAGCGACACTTACAGAGAAAACACCGTCATCGTGCGTATTTCGCAGGCACTGCGATTGTGCATTGAGTGGAAGGCACACCTCCAGAGAAGAAGAGGTCACGCGCGTGTGCGACGAATTCAGGAAAACATTGTAATGTAGCGTAATGATTGTTCATGTTCCTGGTCAATATGAGTGCTTACCTCAAGGCCAAAAAAAAAACAACTGGCTTTTACCATGAATATGTGTTACTCTACAATTGAGGTCCCGTCAAGCAGTGTGCATCATTGCGCATCATTTCTTTAGTCTAAGATTTAAAACGAATATTTGGGTATAGCAAGAGGACTGACAAATCTCTCATCTACTTACAATCTCTATGTATGGCTTGATTTATTTGAAGCGAGAGTCATTCAGTAATTTAGATCAGAATTAACTGAGCCTTGGCAGTGGGTAGGCAGATACTTGAGAATAACCTAAATGAAACCAGCTAGATTTTCCTTTACAAAGTATAATCATTGCTCACATGCTGAGTTTGTGCACTAGAAAGCTATCTCTACAGGAAAAAGGCTGTTGACAAGGAGAACTAAATGACAAGCTTCATTTGTTGCTTCGATTAGCAACTGCAGAATTTACGCACATCCTTGAGAACGTGAACAAAACATACTCAAAATTACTCTTGTCTAACCTCATTTCAGTGGATTACTGTGTGCCCCTTGATATTAGGTGTTTTAGGTATGATAGTCTTTATATCATATCTAAAATGACTTTTTATTCACACTCGTTCACACTCATCCATCACTCAAATACTATAATGTTTTGAAAAATGTGTACTAAGGTAAGAGTGCTAAGCTAAGTTAGCATGTAGCTTAGCTTGTTTGTAGCTAGCTAAGCTAGTTACACACGACTGGAAGCTAACTTAGGTTAGCTTCCATTAAGCTAAGCTACCTTCCGCCATCTTGACATCAACACTGTCAAGATGGCGGAAGCTGAGCGCAATGGCAGTATCAGAAAGGCACAGCAAGTATTCAATATGCGATTCGAAATTATTCGACCCAAGTCACTATTAGCTTCTTATTCGCTTGAAACATAAAATTCGTTATTCGCACGTGCCTGCTTAAGGGGAAACTAAAGCGGTTTTGTACCTTTAAAAAACACTTGCATCATCTTCATATGGCCTCCAGTATCACGAATATTAAAATTATTTGTCAATTTGAGGCCCGGAGTAGCCATCAAAGCATTTTGACCATAGCGCTGAAGCCCCGCCCTCCCGAGGTGTAAGAAGCTAGGAGGAAATTTCTGAGAGACAGCAGCGTCGCAACAAGGATCCTCGGAATCTCTGCAGCTATTGCAAGCTTATTTGAGTGGTCGACAAATTGTGTGCGATTCACCTCATGCTCACGATTTTCACTCGCCTGTTTGTTTTGACGTAAGTTTAGTACACCTATAAACTTTCATAAAAGATTTAGCGGATGTTGGTCAGGCGTGAAAGATTGTAGCGGGAACTAGGCGTCTGTAGCAGATGACGCACCATTTCACGAGAAAAAAAAAACGCTGCATTGGGCAAGGCTGGTCACATGTGCCGGAACACTGCACGAGAGATGGTGCTTGAGCTTCGGTGGCCAGGTGAAAGTTCTTGACGTGACATCATGCCGAGTGAATTTTTTAAATATTTCTTTGCGTTGGGTGATACTTCTTGAGCAAATAGTGCATATTCAAATTTGCAGGATACAAATACGGAAGAATTTACCTCTAACTCATTTTTTTTTTGGAGAACCTCTTTAGCTTCCCTTAAAGTGTTTTCAACAAAATCAGTCAGTGGTTCACAAATCGGAGTCGGTGACACTTTTAGCAACGCACAGCTACCAAAGTAACCATGGAGTGTACTTTACTTCAGTGCTGGCATTCATCACCTTTGCTCATCAAGTGGAACTGCCAACTTTAAGAGAGTGGCAAAAACTCGTAAAAAACCAGCAAAAACCATTCGTATGGACAACAATAATGGAAGTTAGCAGCCTTTTCTTCGTTTAGTGCCCATGCTGTTCTTTTATTGACTGAGGGGGAAGTTTCAAATCATTGATTCCTTCAGTCGAGTTTACCAAACATTGCATACACTTGATGATCTAAAGCAGTTCTGTGTTTGTAGGTGAGCACTGCCCTACGGCTCCTCAGTCACTCCACGGCCACTGCCCTGCGCTTCCTGGTGGAGAATCATGGCTGGAGCACCAACTTCCTCACCACGGCTTGGTTCTTGGAACAGGTCAACAAATGGTTTGATCTTATGAGCAGCAGGCACCCAGTCCTTGCGATCAGCAGGCAAAATAAGGCCTGCTACAAGAACACCCTTGACTTTCTGGTCAAATTTAAGGATCTTTTTCTCCACCTCACTATTGGGGATGGGGCGTTCAAGCCAGTGCAGGCGGGGATAATCCTCTCTACCAAGTCCATTCTAGACCTGCAGCAAAGTCTCATTGAGGGACATTCTTTTTCATTTGTGCTCACATCCAGATTCACGCAGGACTGCCATGAAAACTTGTTTTCGGTAATGCGACAGGGCAACCCTATCCCAACTTCTTGGAGTTTAAGATGACCTTGAAAATCATCACACACTCGCAGTACCTGAAGGCGTCCAAGGCAGGGTCCTACGAACTGGACGATGCCTCCTTTTACCTGGCTGACCTCGCAGACTTGGATGTACAACCTGCTGTGCCCACCGACATTTTTCTTGAGGAGGTAGAACTCGCCATGTCACAACCTGAGGAGAATAGCTTTGACTATTACGCGGGTATGTGGTACGAAGAGTTGTAAAACATAATGCTACATGTGACACGTGTGCTGCAGCTGTTCAAGTCCCCATGGCACCTGCAAATAGCCTCCTCAGGCTAAAGAGTTATGTCCCTGACGCTCTGACCTGCCCCTCTGAAGCTGCACGCGCCCTCTTCACAATTTGTGAAAGTGTCTTTCGCAGCCTCATTGCGGATTTGATGCATGCACGGGGCATCCTGGACGGCCTATCGGCGAGGATGGCTGCAGAGAGCCAATGTGTTCAGCTGCCCGACCGCCATGAAATCAAAATGAAGCTCATCAGGCGATTCTGCCATGCACGGCTGCAACTGTTCCTGCGGGAAAAAAGTCGCGAGTTGGCGGCTGGGGCAGCTGAACGCAGGGACTTCGGCAGTCGATGGCAGGACCTCGGAAAACTAATTAGTGTTTTAGATTGCCTTAGTTGATGGAACTGTTGTCCCGTTCTCATTTTGTTTTTACTTTGCTTTCTTCTTTGTGTTAAGGGCAGCTTTCATTTTTTGCGTTCCTTCTTTACCGAGGCACTTCTGAATTTTTTTTACTCTTGCAACGGTTGTTTGTGCGAGGCCCTTTTTCTTGTGATCTCCATATAAGCCTACGTGAAGCCTCTGCATTTTTTTTTATGCTTGCTACACATGTTTGTGGGAAGTTTCTTGTGCTGTGCTTGTAAGCATCTGTACTTTTTTTATGCTTGCTACGGGTCTGTGAGAAGCCCATTTTTTTGTGCTCTGCCTGAGGCCTCTGAATTTTTTTTACACTTGCTATGGGTCTTTGCAGAACGCTTTTTTTCTTAGGCTCTGCCTGTAAACCTGTGTGACGCCTCTAAATTTTTTTTACGCTTACTAGAGATGTTTGTGGGAAGCTCTTTTTCTTATGCTCTATGTGCAAGCCTGCATGAAGCCTCTGGATTTTTTTCATGCTTGCTTCAGATGTTTGTGGGAACCCTTTCTTTTTCTTGTGCTCTGCGTGTAAGTTTGCGTGAAGCATCTAAATTTTTTTCACACTTTCTTCAGCTCTTTGTGGGAAGCTTGCTTTTTCTTATGCTCTGCATGTAAGCCTGAGTGAGGTCCCAGAATATTCTTTTACTTTTACGCTTGCTTCGGATGTTTGTGGGAAGCTTTTTTTTTATTGTGCTCTGTGCGTATGGCTGCATGAAGCCTCTGAATTTTTTTACGCTTGCTACGGTTCTTTGTGGGGAGCAATTTTTCTTCTGCTCTACGTGTAGGCCTATGTGAAGCTTTCGCTGTCATGCAATCTTGCTCTTCTGTATCATGTTTTTTTTTTTCTTGTCCTCCTCCTTGTGCTGTGCACTGCTTATGTTTCACTCATCCCTTTTTGCTTCATGTGGATGTTTGTAGCCTACACTTTCCTTCCTGGTGTCTTGCATGAAAGCCTATGCAGAGACTTCCTGCCCATGTTAGCTTGTCTTTTCCCCTGTCATTCTTCTGTTCACTTTCCTCGTGTCATTCGCACACCTCGAAATATGCACTCTCTCTGTATCCTCAAGTTTTTCACTTCTGCACTTGCTTAAGACATTTGCAAGCCATCCCTTTACTTCATGAGCTTTCCATGTGAGCCTTCACCGTGCAGCACCTTTACGCTTCTGGGAGCCTATGCTTTGCCTCCGACCCTTTTGGTTTATCCACTTGCCTATTTTAATTTTGCAGTTTCTGTGTTTTTTCTTGCAGAGGCACGAGACCCATGTCCCCTCCATGGTCATCGGTTGCAGCTTTTGGGTCTGTCTCATTTTATTTCATTGTAGTTGCAGACTTAATTATTGTCAGGTATCTGTGTGTTAGTTCGTTTGCAGTAGACCTAACTGCCGCCATTTCCTTTCCGTGAGTTAGTTTTTGTCGGACGCTCGTACTCAGTGTAACAGGTGCAAGGGCTGGGTTTTGTTGCTGTGTCCAGGATGTTGCAAGGAGACTGCTGGCCAATGGACTTCTTCCAAAACCGATGCGCCCCATTGCGGCGAAATACCATGCAGTGCATTCTGGGAACTAGTTGGCCACTCAGTTTCGGTTTCGACTGAGCAGATTCATCTCATGCTATCACGCTGCGACCGAACGCACTGCTTGCGTTTTCGATTATCTGACTTTTTTACGAATGTACAATATACTCATTCTCGAGCGATACAAAACGAAGGCCGGGGCACTTTTTTTGGTACCCGAAACACCGGATATTTGAGTGCGTATGCAAACGTAGTAAGACGTGGCTTAGTTACCTTAACGAGTGCATCTTTGAGTTCAATTTCAATAATCCCGTCTAGTACCAGTGAAGTAGAACTGAAATTTGTTCACCTGGAGCCTTTCACCTATTTTGTTTGCCAAACGTCCGCTTCTTGTTACTTCATTGGGCAAAAAGCAAGCCGCATTCTCACAGGAGTATCAAAGTTGAGCCCAGCGTTGACGCGTAAACTTTTAAGGAAACGCAATAAATTCGACCTCACTACTGCACCAAAGTTACTATGATGTCTTCCTCGTGTCATCATATATCTCCCACTCAAATTTTATGCTGATAGAAGATTAAGTTTTCGCAAACGCGGAGATGGGCTAGCTACGACGGAGGCCCTAACAAGCGTCCCCTACTCCTCGCTAAGCCTTTTTGGACGGGCTTTTCCTGACGCCCAAGATCTATGCCTGAACGGTGTGTCCGAAATTATCGCGGCATACTCAGGCAGGAAGAAAGCTAACACATGACAAATATTATGGCCATTAGCAACCGTCAAATGCACTTTGAAAAATTTCGTTCGTTTGGCGCACCGCATAGGGGTTCATACCCGTCCGGCGTACTTCTGGCGAATGGTGCAACATTTTTCACACAAGTGCTCGACTTTTGCTTTCTTAAAACGGTTTGTATGCGCGAATGTGCCTATACGATTGCAGGATAACTTTACGTGCATACGCGATGTTGAATATTAGTAAAATGCAAGTGGGTGGGGACTTCGCTTCATGCAGTGCTGCGGGTCAGTACAGATAAGAGATAAGAAGGTTTTCAATGGCACCTCCGAGTTTTACTTCGCATACACAGGCGTATTAAGAAAACAGTAATTGCAAAAAGTAATATTTTTTCTATGGACGCACGAAACGAACAAACTTCCTGATCAACAACATATAATGTAAAGGCGCGAGCTTGATGTATGCATACTTATTGGTTGCTACAGCCTGTTGATTCGTACATAAGCAAGATCCCCGAGCTTCGCAGCGTCGAGATTCCCAGCACTGGCTCGTCCAGATACCTCGAAACGCTAACAAAAAGGCTCAAGTACAAAAATAGAACAAGCATGTGTTAAGAGAAGCTATATACGTCTCGGGCTTGTGCTAAAGCTTCGAGGTCTGGCCATTTAGGTTAGTTTATAGACCACAAATGACGCTCTCGGGACCAGAAAACATGAGATAATGGCCGTTTATAGTCCACGCTCTGTGTGTAATCTCTGGTCGACGTGTCGATCGAAACTGAAACCATGCCACTCTCCTCCCTGGCCAACTAGTTCCCAGAGTGCAACGCGCGCCGTGTTGCATGCAGGGCTTTATGGAAGTAGTCTATTGTGTGCATGCATCAAGAATAGTTGTGTGTCAGAAGTTCCTTTATTTCCTTGTTTTTTGACTCCATACAGACCAATGTTGAAATTGTTGGTGGCTGCTTCATCCATGGAGTGCAAGGATCATACCTATTTGTTTATTAGGGAATAATTGACATGGCCGTGTCATACATATTTGTTACATGGTCACTGGAAAGTGTGGGAAAAGAGAGAAAGCCCATGGCCGTTGCACAGGGAAGCCCCCAGAAACACTGACCCCTGGTGGTGGCCTGATCCAACACTTTGCCGCACAAGCTAAAGGTTCATCTTGGTTGGTGTCCCCCGTGCCTGAGTGGGGCACCCTTGCACTGCTTAAAATGCCTGCTCAGTTCCTGGTCCATAGCCTGGTTTTTTCACTTGTTAACTGCCAATCAAGTTAGTGCCCAGTGGTAATATCATCATCTGACTAGAAATGAGTTGAGTTAAAGCGTCTGGGGCACAACTGGCCCAGGTGCTGCTTCATTGTGCCATGGTGGATTTTACCAAAGTCATGCAGTTTTCGACAACCTGGAAGATGATCTTGGTCCCCATTGTTCTACAGCTCCCATGTTTCTTTCAAAAACAGGGCTGCTTTCTTTGAGGTTGCTAGGTCTTTCCAGGTCTACCTTTGGCTCCTGGGTCTCAGTGATGAGGTCCATGCAGCAAACTCTAGGACAAAAGTTGAACACGAGCTCTGTTGGAGATTGTCCTCCTGTGGTAGGCGGTGTGCGACGGTACACAAGGAGCCATCTTGGCAAGTATGCGGCCAAAGAACCACCCGAGAGTTTCTTTAGACTGTCCTTGATCGTTCTGACAGCTCTCTCGGGAAGTCTGTTTGACTGTGGATAGTTAGGTGCAGTCCTTAGGTGGCCAATTCCATTCTGAGTAATGAAGTCGGTAAACAGCATGCCGGGGAATGGTGTTCCATTATTGGACACCAAGCAAACAGGAAGTCCTAACCAGGCGACCGTGTTCCTCAGATATTCGACTGTTGCAGTGGAGTTGGCTGGCTGCAGATGCCAGTGGTTTCTTTCAATCTTGGTAACTGTTTACCACAATTAGCACCGTTTTACCTTCGATAGGTGCAGTGCAGTCCATGTAAATTCTTGTCCATGGAGCCGTGGGTTCTGGCCAAGCTTGTGGCTCTGCTTCTGGTGGCATTAATGCAGCCTGTTGGCATATTGTTCAAGGTTGTACGGCATCAACCATTGCCTTACCTCATTGCGTTGATACCCATGCGTGTGTCATGGAATTCTTGGAAGAAGGTTAACCTCCTATGGGCCTTTTGACTCCGTGGATGTTGTGTGACGACACTGGTCCAACTGCCTCTGGAGGTGTGGCACATTCAGGATCAGTTCCTCAGTGTGGTTGTGATACACCAGGAGCCTGACGCAGCAGTGTCTGCTTTGCCTTGTTAAAGCCGTCGTCTTCCTTTAATACACACCTCTATTTCACATTTTTCTGGAGCAGGTGGTTGAATGGAGCCAATAGCTGAAACATTTGAGGCAGGCAGCTTGCATGCTATAGATGATGAATCCTGAGAAATAACAAAGTGCATGGCAATTCCATGGAGCAGGAACCTTCAGGTTGGCTTTCAGCCTGTTGAGATAGGTAGGTAAGTCTATCTACCTAGTGATCGAGCTGAACGACTGACTTGCTTGCATCCAAGCTCGCAGGAAAGTCCTCAGAAGTACTGGCCCTCTGGTAGCCGGACCCATCAGTGACATTGCCTTTATCTTTCGTAATTAGGTGAAAGCTTGGTAACTTACTCGGGTGGACGAAGATCAGATTTCTGTCATTTCACATCATTCATGCTATCTGATTAATTAATTTGAAGTTTTTTTGAGTGTCCAAATTGTGAAAATATTTTGAACTTTTCCATGGTATATACTGGTAGTTTAGTGGCTGGATATTAAAACTGAATGTGTGACAAATGTTAGAAAGAAGGTCCTGTCGGTGCCCATGCAAACGACACCGCTATTTTAGAACCCCATAAATTGCCGGAGCAGTATACAAAGAGAGAACAGTGCAATTTATTAGAAACGAAAGAAGGGGTCCACCGTGCACATCGGTACGGGTTTGGTGATTGGATGAGTCAATTCAGGGACGTTCAGTGCTTGTATGAAGGCTTCCTAGAGGCAGTTTCATTCACATAATGTGATCCTTCCAAGAAAAAAACGAGTAAACTGACCTTGTAGTATTTTTCTTCGTTGTTGAAGGCACAATTAAATTCATTCCAGAGCTCAGTTTAGTTGGTTAAATTATTCATATCCTTTTCATTAAAAGTCTCTATATAGCAGCACGTGTCGGTATCATTCTATGAAGTCTTTTCGTAGTCGATAGCGTGGCACCTCAACAGGACCCCGTTGAGCAAAATGACTGATCTTGTTGAGGTGAATGAAGTGCCTCATGAACGAAGGCAACAGTGAGAGTGAGAGACGCACCCACTCACGAATGTTTAAGTCCTCACAAAGGAAAATATGTCTAACGAATTTAGCAACGTTTCTATTAGAGCCCCGTCTGTCTTCACTGACGTACTCAGCAACTCTGGGCATTTCCGTGCCCAGCGCCAGTGCTCCCCATTAATAAAACGCAGTCTTAAAATGTTTGAGTCGTGTATTCGCTCTGTGCAGGATTATCTCTCTAGAAATTATTAACTATACGAGAAGGGCGCGAATTTCTGTCGCGATGAACAAAGGAGGTAGTGCTCCTCGGCCAGACTAGCAACTCTAGCGCGACTAACATCACCGACATAAAAAAAAACTAGCTTTTTAGCAACCTAGTTTTTTCAAAAAGGTTGTTTACGTTAAAACGTAGAAAACACAATCAGCAGGCCGTGCTCGCCTCCGAGCAGCGGTTGCTGTTGTTAGCTTGGAGAGACTATGCTGAGCTGTCGATGAGAAAGCTGTCGTAAAATTTCCAAAAATATATATTTGTTATTGGCGCAGTTGGTTCTGTAATTGTTTACTCAGACTTCTTTTCGAGCGTGTTCTAAGAGCCATGTTAACAGGTAAAAAGAAAACTAAAAAGTTATACTTCTTTTATTTGTTTGCAGCACAGTCAACAAGCTGCAAAGAGCAGCATGAACAAAATGAACCGGAAAAGATGTCCAGCCACCAGCAAGCTGACGACTGCGCCACTTCACCATGCTGTGCCACGACGCCAAGCTGTGCCACGACGCCAAGCCACATCGCTGATGCACCAGATGAGCCTCCGAGATTTTGCTCAACGCTTTCCACCAACCAGAACAAAATGTCTGACGACGACCTGTCGCTGCCAATGCCGACTAACGACCTGGACAAGCAAGCAAGGCAAGCACGGGGTCCTTTTCAGCCTCATCTGGGCAGCTATGCCCAAACAGAAACGAATAATCGAAAGCACAGGTTTTGTGAACACTGGTTTGCAAAGTTCAGCTGGTTTGAATACAGTCCAGCAAAAGATGTAGCCTTTTGCTTTTGTTGTCGGGCGTTTCCGCCGGGCAGTGGTATATCCAAAGCACATTTAGACCCATCCTTTGTTTCAACTGGGTTTCGAACTTGGAAGAAAGCGATAGAAAGGTTTAATCAGCATGAAAAGTCTCAGGGCCATCTTGGCAGTGTTGTGTCATGGAATTGCTCCAAAGCAAACAGATAGATTGCTTCAATGCTGGATGAAAGCTTTGAACGACGAGCGTCTCAAGTTGAAGAAAAACGAAAACAAAATCGTGAGGTGCTAAAGCGCCTTACTGACATCGTTGTTCTTCTCTCAAAGGGAGGAAGGCCATTCAGAGGGCACAGTGAAAATAAGGAAAGCGCAGAGCAAGGTCTATATTTAGAGATAGTTAATATCTTAAAGAAGTACGACCCCGTTTTGCGGGGCCACTTAGAGTCAGGCCCAAAAAACGCCTCCTATGCAGAACCCAGGGATCCTGGGTTCGAGCCCCACCCCTGCCCGTTTCGATCTGGATGAGCATCGTACCGGCGTGCGGTAGTGTATCACTACTGCGTGATGCACGTCAAAGACCCCAGGCTAGCGGCTGTACCGCACTGGCTAAATTTCTCATCTACAGCTGGGAGACTCGTCGCCCCTGTGAGGCAGACCAAGTTCTAGGCTGTATAAACACACACACAACCCAATTTTTTTTTTTAAAAACGCCTCCTACATCAGCAACAAAATACAAAATGACATCCTAGAGTCACTGCATGCAGCCATTTTTTCTTCGATTGTCCACCGCATAGAAGGTAAAACAGTCTCGCTCATGTGCGACGAAACAAGTGACTGCAGTCATCATGAACAACTCTCCGTTGTTATTAGGTACTTCTGCGAAATTAGGAACAGGCCAGTGGAGGTCTTCCTTACTCTCGACAGGCTTAAAAATTTAGACAGCGACTCTGTGTTTTCCACATTGCAAGCAGTTCTCATCACCATCAATGTTTCCTGGAATTCTGTGAGTTCCGTCTGCTTTGACGGGGCTTCTACTATGTCAGGGCACGTTGCTGGCGTTCAAGCAAAGTGCAAAGAGCAGAACAACAAGCTCGTCTACGTTCACTGCTATGCCCACAGCTTAAACCTGGTGCTTGTCGATGCATGCTTGTCTTGAGCAGAAAACAGAATGATGTTTGATTTCTTTGGCGTTGTGCAACTTGCGTACAACTTTATTGAAAACAGTGTTGTGCGCCATGCTGTTTTTGAGCGAATTTTCCAAACTGTCGGCACACAGCTGAAAACTTTGAAGTCTTTGTCTACAACCAGATGGGCATGTCGTGCTGAAGCAGTAAAGGCCAGTTCGCTGTGAGAGCTACAGCAAACTGTCGAGTGCAGTAAGAACGATTGTGGACTCCACAAAGCACCCGGAGACGAAAGCAAAAGGCAAGCGACTCCTTTCCCAGGTGATGAGCTTTGACTTTGTCTGCAGCATGGAAATAGCTCACCCTATTCTACAGCTTATTTTGAAGGTTAGCCGAGCTCTTCAGGACCCTAAAATTAACCTTACCACTGCACTCAATGAAGTCAGGCATCTGCAAAAAGCGCTGCGAGAGATGAGGCAAGATGGGACTGTCTTTAAAAAGATGTTTGCGGAAGCTTCTTCGATCTGCGAGATGAATGAAATCGAGATTCCCGAAGTTCGAAGAAGAAAGGTATCGAAGCGATTTGACCAAAACTGGGCGAATGAATGTTTCTATGCGACAAAAGAGGAGGAATTTTGTGTCGGTGTTTTCTTTCCGATGCTTGACTCCTGTGTTCGAGGGGTCGAGGAAAGGTTCACACAAGAAACTTTCGAGCTTGTGTGTGCTGTCCAGAACCTTTTGGGCCTCTCTGCGAGCGACGAACAAATATCTCTTATTTGTAGCTTTTTGAGGTAGATCCCGACAGCTTGGGTGCTGAAATGCAACTCCTGAAGTCCCGAACCAGCGACGAAAAAACAAACAGCATGACCGCCTATGACTGGCTGGATTCACTCAAAGAAAATGGGTTGGACAAGTCAGTATTCAAGGACGTTTCTCGCGCTCTTCGACTTTTTTCCACGATTCCTGTAACCAGTTGCTCGTGCGAAAGGACATTTTCGAAGCTCGCACATGTAAAGACCAAGTTAAGATCCATGATGTCGCAGGAACGGCTTCGTTGGCTGATGCTGCCCTTTGTGGAGCAGGACCTAGCAACATCCATCAGTTTTGATAATATCTTAAAGCATTTTACGACTGAAACGCGCAAACTTTTGTTATGAATGTGTTTTAATTTCGCAGGATATGCTATCGCATTAACCTACAATGTCACATAATTCTACTTTATCCTTAATTGGTTGACAGCCGGCGGAAGAGGGTGCTTTACAGCCGATTCCGTCCGAACTAAGGTTCGCCTCTCACACCAATAGTATTTTTGCACAGCTCAGCTTGAATAGTACTTTTGTATAGTGTAGTTAATTTTACTGTGTGTTACTGTTTTCATTTGCACCAGCCCTGTTGTTGTGTTGTGTTAAATTTTTTTTTTTTAGAGTCTACCGTTTGTGAATTGAAATTGTGTATCGTCTGAGCCCTCGTGCGATTCATTTTCTTTCTGTGTTTTGTGATGGCACTTGTGCCCTACGAGTGCAAGCTGTGGTTTCTTTATTGTGGGGGTCTCCACTTTTGTTTGGCAATAAATCGTTTTTGTTGTTAGAAAAGTTATCTCATCTTCTCATTTCTCCCACACTTCAAAGCGCATGTAAGCCCACTTTCACGCAGAGCACTCGCAAATCCAATTACTGCGGTCTACGAGGATATGGATACGATGACACGTAACAGTGGCAAGTATGGCGTTTTGTGGCATTACGTCATGTTCGGTGTCACAGCTCAGATTTAATTTTTATGTTCAAACATATTTCAAGCCTTATCATTCTCCGGGCTCCATTCGTAAACCGCAATAATTAGACTTCCAAGTAATCTGCGGGAAAGTAAAGTGAAGGGTAGTTTTATAGTGACACTGAAGTAAACTTGGAAGTCATATTTCGCGGTTAAAATATGGTGTTCTAGTGCACTCCTACTAGGGTACACTAGAACACCTTACCCCTACGGCGTAAGGGTCTCGGTGAGACGGGGGTGGGGGGCGCTGCAGTGAATTTGGCCCCCCCCTATAGGAGGACCCTGTGCACGCCTATGATCTTGCAGTATGCTTTGCATGTTATATTTCTCAATTTAGAAATGATTAAGTCTTGATATATTGATTGGAACATGTCATAGCATCAGTAAACCAAAGATGCAAGGGGACAGAGAGGAAATAAAAAAAAAGAGGGACAACACACACCATCCCGTTCAGTGTTGTCACTCTTTTTTTTGTGTCTTCTCCTTTCGGTCTTCCTGCGCCTAAGATTTAGTAATGTTTGAAATTCACGGTCTTGCCTGTGCCGTGATATGTTACAATGTCTGCTATGTTACAAGTCAAGAGAGATGCCTAAATAGTTGCCATAGCACCCTATTTATAATGGCATGCAATAGCGGTTTAGATGTGTGGGATGTGTATGGGGGGGGGGGGGGGGTATGTTGCCATGACGAAAATTGTATAAATTATAGGAGGCATGTTGTCTCTAAAATGTTGTTTTATAAACTTTACTATAACTTACCTGATGCAGCATAAAATGCCCCAAGTTAACTTCTTTGCCTTCCTTTCTGCACTTCCTTCTTCCTTCTAATGCAGCAGTAGTCACTACTAACCATTCATGTTTTTAACTTTCCGTGACGCATAACACATCATTTCGACGCATTTCTACTACCCGCCATTGTGATAGGCAAAATATTTGCCTTACTTTTTTATCTCTGCCATTGCATGT
The DNA here is from genome assembly GCF_016920785.2 of Ixodes scapularis. Lineage (NCBI taxonomy): Eukaryota > Metazoa > Arthropoda > Arachnida > Ixodida > Ixodidae > Ixodes > Ixodes scapularis. The sequence continues at coordinate 84,368,346 of NW_024609838.1, read as the reverse complement.
GCCATAAAATGATGAGCATGTGCTCATATCGCAATAGGTGTCCACCCCCACTTTTGAACATTTAAAAAGTGATTAAGAACATATCAAGCACCCAGGCCAGTGAACTTCTGAATGTATTGAATGAAACAAGGCGCTCCTCCGCATCAACCACATTTCCCAGTGCGCTGCTGCAGAGCGGTGAAGCTTTCCATGCTCACTCCGGTAAGAAGCAATGAAGCTTCACATGAGAGTGCCAGCACAAAGCTGGCTGGATGCAAGCGGTGCAACTGCTTTAAGAAAATAGGGGTCCCACCAGACTACAACACTGCTCCTGCACCGTTCTGACTTTCAGCGCTGGAACCTGCAAAGTGCCTATCCCATATTTTTTACAATTATCTCCAACCATTTGATGAGCGCTTACTCAATATTTTACGGCACATAGCTTCTGGTAGGAATGCCAGTTTCTTTGTCTTAAACACCAGCTGGTGGAGTACCTGCGAAACTCTTGAAAACCCATTGACAAACTTGGGGATTATGATTCTAACCCATTGTTCATAAAGCGATTGTGGTAAGATTTGTTTGTTATACCAAGAGCACAATAACACTGATCTTGGGAAGCTGCTTTTAACCACATTTTGATATCATACATGCATAACATGCCATTTACGGCAAAATTAACAGGACACCTGAGCATGGTAAGTTATCTTGAGTATTTATCATTCTTCTGTTCTTTTTGGGATGAGTTTTGAGTGGAATCCCCTTGCTTGAATGGGAACAATATAAGGCTTAAAATTTCACTGTTAATTATTTTTCAGTAATTTTTAATACATTTTAAATAAACTTTTTATTACTAATGAAAGACACAGGACTTGTTTATACTAACACTTCTTTTTACTGTAGGCTGCAAGTCTGCAAGCAAATATCAAAACTTGCCAATTTTAAATTAAGGAGTGCACAAATCATTCTTCTCTAAGAAGCTTAAAGGCTTTACTGAAGATTGGTACTCGGATAACTGACACTGCCTCACACTCTTTATAATAAAATGTCATTCTTTTGCTTTAACATTTGTGGTACACTGTTTCCCCTCTAATGTGTGGTACACGCCTTAATACTTTCTGTAACTCTAATGGGATGTCTGGATCACCAAGTGGAGAAAGGTAATGTACTCCAAAATTTATGAGGGGGAAATAGGCTCTCAAAATTTATTGTTAAAAGTTTGCTGTTTGTCACCAGATTAAAAAAAAAAAAAAGAAAGTGTGCACAAGAAGTTGCGTTTATAATGGTAGAAGAGTGGCGTAGTAATTCCGTAAACAATAATTAGGAGGTGCATCCACCAAGGACACGCTGTCGATATAATTGAGCATCCAAAACAACAATGTTATTCTTCTATGTATCATCATTGGTGCAATTTCCTGCACTTTTTCCAGTGCGCCATTTGACCGTTAACCAACAAAGTTGCTCTGCTCTCTCCGAAAGCATATTTTATACCTTTTGTGAGTGACTCTCGAAATAAATTTGCATACTGGTAGCTGTGTGTGTTTCTTTTTATGTAGCACCACATTATAATTCGTTGGGAGTAGTTTATAATAGACTCCGTGACTAATGAAAGAGAAGTTTAGGCACACTAAGATGTGATTCTCGGTATAGTGGGCATACCTCTGTAATGCAGATTTTTTTTTTGTTAAAGCCAGGAGTGCAAGTTTTATGGAGGTGCTAATAAAACATTTGGCACGATGCATGTGTTGCTGAAAAATTATTGGCCCATTCACCTCGTTTGGACAGAAGGTAAATAAAAAATAATCACACTGACGCACTGCCAGCACATCGAAGCAAAAGTTTTGCAGCAGGTGAGTAAGGCACAGGCACAAAAAAGGTACGTGGACACAAAACTTTGTGCACATGCTTGTGTGCCCAAACATAACTTTACATTTTAGCTCTGATATGGAAGGATTTATGCTCCGCTCATATAGAAAGGTACTTCGCCAATTGTCTTTTTACTTGATTGCAAACAATGAGCTACTATAGCCTTTTTTTAGAAAAAATCTTAAGGGTGCAGGCGAGCTGGTGAATATTAACCATGTTGAATTAACCTGAGACTGGGGTACAGAAGAAACATCAAAACGTAGAAGGGACAGAAAATAGACAGGACGACGTCTCAAACTCAGCTAACTCGTTTATTTAATCCACCTCCTTATATAGTCTCAATCTCAAGGTCATCTCCACCAACACGAAAGGACTAAGTCTATACAGATCAAGCGCCACAGCCTTCATCACACAATGCAAGAATGTTGACAACGTTTACAGGTCGACGCGATAAGGCAACATCCATCCACCCTCAAACTTGAAGAGAAGTATGAACTGTGTATAGAATAGTAGTAGTGGAAGAGATCCTTTTGTTCAAGTTTGAGGGTGGATGGATGTTGCCTTATTGCGTTGACCTGTAAACGTTGTCAACGTTCTTGCATTGTGCGATGAAGGCTGTGGCGCTTGATCTGTATAGATTTCGTCCTTTTGTGTTGGTGGAGATGACCTTGAGATTAAGACTATATAAGGAGGTGGACTAAATAAATAAGTTACGTGAGTTTGAGACGTCGTCCTGTCTATTTTCTGTCCCTTCTACGTTTTGATGCTTCTTCTCTACCCGTCTCAGGTTAATTAAACATAGCCTTTTTTTGCTTCTTTGCCACATATCTTCCTGTTTTTAAAGTTATGGTTAAGAGTAGGACTGGAATACGAAGTTTCAGCCCCAAACTCTCTACTCTGAGAAATTTGGAGATCGCTTGTGAAAATTGCAACAGTACCAAAAAGTCAGATTGAGTGCTGTAGCTCGTAGAGCCTGGGATGGTACTCATTTGACCGCATAGGCAACTGCAGACAAGAAATACACCCAACTAAATGTGATGGGACTGTTTTTATTACAGCAACAAAATGAGATACATTTTCCAGTGCTCGCTTCACCTATAAGTATCTCTTGCTGTAATTAAACTTGTAACCAATCCAGTGCAAACACACTATGACAGCCACCTGGTTCGGGCCTTCGGCCTACATGCTCTACCCCCGTCTCTCGTGAGCAGAAGAAATGACATTTCAAATTAACTGATGTCGCCCAGATGAAGTAGTGGTTCGAAAATATTTACTGACACTCAGCTTCCTCTATGCACTGGTCCAAATGAGAGTTGTCTTTGTCCTAAACGATCGAGTGACTTTATATGACGCGAATTTGGTGTAAAAGGCAACCTCCACTGGACAAAACCGCAACACCCGGGGAGCTTCATCTCGATCTAGCTTCTTTACTGCCGGTGTGGTAGCGGAGTCTGCTAAGCATACTTCCGGGGCAGAAATTATTAAAGTGGTAGAGAAATTTCAATCAAACAAGCCGCTTGTGTGGCTCAGAGGTGTAGCTTCTTTTCCGGCGCCGCTCATCGGGGCTCTGATCGATGCATCAACCCCACGACGAACACTCGAGCAGCGCAGGTGGGTACAAAAGCGAGGTGCTCGCCCTCGCAGGATAGCATGATACCGCTAGCTTCCGCCGGTTGCGAGTTGCTTTTCACTACGCACTCCGACACCGGGCGGGATGTACTACAGTCCACTCTGGTGCAGAATATAAGTTCTGGTACATGCAGCTTGTAAGCAAGGCGCTGCACAGAGCCGTTAGGTGTCAGCGGAAATCCCGATGCCTTCTCTCTTCGATTAGGTTGGCGCTCACTCACCTGTTATTGACAAAAAAGGAAGTCTAATTTCCACGGAAGAGAGACTACCGTCTCGATTATGGGAACGTTTTTATCAGTTTCTTCGTAGCCTCAGTCACGCCGCACTCAATCGGCGATCACCGTTGCTCTGTCGCCGGTTGTGTCACCGACCGCTACCGGCTGAACCGACTGAACCCAGACTGAACGCTTCACTTACACGCCTTCAATGTCGTTTTCAATGTTGTGACGTAACGGTTTGCTGATTGGTGCAAATGGCTTACAAAAAGTTCAAGCTATAACCGCTTGGGGAATAATTGGCACTGGCGGCGGCCCTTGCGCCTCCCAATGGCCCAACTCTCCCAATATACGGCTCTGCACCGGCCCGTCTCACAGCGCCTCTCAGCGTTAGCATGCGGCGACACCACGCGCGACGTATACGCGTTCGCCTTTTTTGCAGCGTCTCTGGCCCAGCTGCAGCATGTCTGCCACTCGAGGTGGGTCCGGGATTCACCAACGATGACGTAATGCGCAGGCCGTGTATCTGAGGTGGGAAAAACACCCGAAAAGCACCACCTTCGAAGGGCTGACTTGGGGTGCGGTGTTTCTCAAACGTTTTGCACTTTTTGCTGTCCTTGTCGCGCTGCCACCCGAAACTCGTCACGTGATGACTCGATGAACTATTTTTCTTTCCTAACATAAAAAACTTGCGTTAATTTTGTTTTCTGAAATCTGACGACTTATCTGGGCTATATGTACGACATGCTATAAAATCTCTAGTTGAATATATTCCAGGTAAACGAAACAGTTAACAAGTGCTCTCGCAGTGGTGCGGAGCTGCAGCACTGTCGAATTGCTGCTTAAAATCATTGTGGCAACCTATATCAAACATTTCTCTCAAATCGCAAAAAAAAAAAAAAAACGCTTTTGTTATTTTGCAAGATTGTTAAACAAAAGTCTGAGACGGAGCGAAACGACATCGCTTAAGCTTCCTGACGGCCTATATAAAGCTCAGAAGGTCGCATCCTTGATGCACTAAGTTAGCAAAATGGCGGCGCCCATAAGAACAGTTGAGCATATACACATGCAGTAATCGTAGCTTCTTTGGCGGCCCTAGCCTTGACAATGCAGCACAACGAGTTCTCCTTGCATTTTCACAATGCCCCCCCCCCCCCAAAAAAAAAAAAAAATGTTTTGTTCTCTTTTTTTTAGAAATAAACTATGGTTTTGCCGAACGCACATTAGCCGTTGTCTTATTCAGATGTTATAAGTGATTGTTGAATATTTCTAAAAGGTAAAATAGTGCACGAAAACGCTCACAAATACATGGGACTGAATGGCGCACTACCGAGAACGGGACCTCTTTTCCAATTGAAAGTTTTACAAAAGCACCTGTAACTTGTGAATAAAGTTCGTTCTGAAACTTCTTATCCGGACTGCTTTCGGCAATGCGTAGTTTACTTTCACTAATAAAAAACGATTCCTTAATTTTTTTAGGGGTACACGCTGTAAGGCTATGTCTCTGTACGTACCCCGCTCCATCTTTCTTCAACCCTCGTATCGGAGCGGATTGCTCATTCTTGCGGATTGCGCATCGCGCATGGTGCTAGTGTTTAATGAGCTTATGAAGGACACATAACTTGCAAAAATCAGATTATTGTAATGATTAGAGAGTGCTGATTCTTGGGCAAGTTTGTGCTAAATTTTTGAATACATGGCAGGGCTCGAAGATAAGGACAAAACGGTAACTAGACACCATTAGGGCACGATGGTGTCCTCCTCTTGTCTTTGTTTTCCAACACCACCATGTATTCTCATTTGACTGGAGAGGTGCAAAAAACAGACTTCTGGACCTGATTTGCTTTTGTAATTACTGAAGCTTTCTGACCAGGTTCCCTTATTATTGCCTCATGCAGCATTCTGAGATTCTACTTTTGTAATGGCTTAGCAGTGATTAGTTTTTTGTAATGTTCTATGCTATCAAGCATGCACCCCAGTATTTTACAGTCATGATTCGATACCTTTTAGCACGGCAATGTATGAGTGGCATGTATGAGTGGCCTTATAAAAATAAGAAACTTCTCTTGCATTTTTGTGATGTGACATACAATGTGATTCGGATGTGCTGTTACTTCTTTGGATTTGTAACTTAATTGTTTCTTAAACTGAAAAACTTTATCAAGTCACAAATTTACACACAAATGTACAACCCATTTGACTGCGTTGACCACAAAGTTGTGTTCCACATGTTGCAATATTTTTGTGGGGTTGCTGAATGCTACAGTATGCTGTGTAACGATAATGATCCCTGAAGAAGGAGAACAAGGTGAACAAAGGACACATACAAATCTCCAAATACAGCAAAGTGACTGGTGCACAACTGAAAAAAATCCACCTGGTCCTGCGCCAGTATTTTTTGCTACTATTGTAATACTTTACAAAACTTTCAGTCTATCCTCAACATGATGGAGTATTATTTTTCAAATCTCGGCTGTCCCTTCCCTCTGTTGAGCAGTGTAAATATTAATAACTAGTATAGGCATATAACCTATTCATATTCATTTTGTGTTTGGCGAAACAGAAACATGACTATTTTTACTTTCTTCTTGGCATTTTAAATAAAAACAAAGTATTTATAGATGACTTACCTTGAGGTACTTTCTCAAACAGGAACGACTTGGAAGCAGAAGGATCTGGTGGTGCCTCATGTGCTCATCGAAGCTCCTACTCTTCATCCGGAGGATTATGCATTCCAAGAGCCAGTTGGCACTGTAACTTATGCCTTTGGCTGACTTCCTTTGTGCAGCCCTGAAGCAGTGACGCACAGCTTCCTGCTGTTTTGGAGGCAGAGCTACAATCTGTAAAGTAAAGTTTTTGTTTATTATTTTTCCTTGCAAAGGGAGAACACTGCCACTTCAGTTCTAGCAGCTTTGACAAATATTCAGTATATGGGCTAATTTAATAAGGCACTCTCATCATCCCACATGGTGTCCACAGATAAAATAATCGAAAATAACAAAGGTTATGAAGCTGGCGAAAAACAAAATCTTTGGCGGTGCCGCGATTCAAACTCTGGACTCTCAATATCTGGTTGGATGTGCTAACCACTACACCTCACGTCCTTCTCTTTTCAGTTTTTCTTATCTGTCTTATTAATGCGCTGCAATGAAATGTATCCAATCAGGTGTTTTGTAAGCACACACTATATTTTAATACAATTAATTACTATTATTTTATTATTATGATTAATTAAATATTATTAATTAGGAATACCATATTTAATACTATACCACATTTTAATATATCGTTTATCCTATAGACCAGTTGAGGACAAAACAAATCAGCATGAAATAACATATTTGGCTGTATGTGTTGCATTCAGTATATCTTAGGATATTCATTAATATTTTTTAATAATTTCCCTGTGCTCCAGGTGCTCATAATTACTGGTGTATGTGACCCATGTCAGTGTGACCGAGGCACAGTGCATAATATGTAGATAAAGTTAGAGCTAATGTATTTGCAACTCATTGAACTGCTTCCGACCACAACAGAACCTCTCCTTTTTAATTGTGCATGCCACTTTAGAGTTATATACAAAATAATCTGATTCTAGAGAAAAAGAAACAAACTATAGTCTACTACATCAGGATATCATCGACCTTAGCCACAAATGACAAGTGTGTTGTGCAAAGGAAATTCTTTAATATAAATTGTAATATCCTGGATGGTATTGGAGATTTTGATTTTCTGTTAATTCCTTTTTTGAAATGTTTTGCTGTTGGTGTAATGTTCCAGGTGCAATATTAAAGATTTTACATGCTTTTAGAAACTCGGCTTGCTTCTTGTCACCGTTTTGTTCCGCAGCTTGCACCGAGCTTGAGTTCTTATTGGTTGCCTGCAATTCTGAAAGCTCTAAGCTTCAACAGACAATAAAATAACATTGTTTTCTTGCTAAATAATTTAAGTATGGAAATATCAAATTTTTGGTTGTGATTCAAATATAAATAGTAGTGATGCATGAGCGCAAATCGAATTGAAATATTTTCTAATATAAATATTTTACATATTTAGCGAATGGAGCATAAGTGCCTAATTAAATTATGTCCTAATTTTTGTTGTAAAAAGTATACTTATGATAAGTGACAAGTTATTACATCAGAACCATTGAAATACTTGTAATTGAAAAGGGCCCTGATAAGACAACTTGGGTGAAACATAATAAAACATGGCAAGCAATGCAATGAATACCTTCTTTATTTGAATATAGATCAACATTTTCTCTTTTTTTTGTTCTGCCCTTTAAAATCAGGTGTAGAACTCTAGTCACAACCGAAGAAGAATGGCCTGCAATGGTATGCGAAAGGTCCGACGTTATCGAGCCAAGGCGCTCTTTCATGTAAGGCGAAACGCCTCACGTGAAAGCACACTGATGGAAAACAGTGAAGCTTGAGGCATGCGCCGGTGCGGAACAGTGAAGCTTCACTACTTTGCACTAGTGCGAAGCGGTGAAGCTTGACATGGGGAAACTGGGGAATTGTGAATACATTATTTTTAATTTTATAATGTTCAAAATACTGTAATACTTTGAATGATAGAAGTGTGCTTCCAATTAAATCGAATAGCAAACACTAATCGCGAATCATTTGGAGTCTTGAATGTTTTTACGCCTCTACTACTACTACTGGTTACCACTAACCCTTTACATTGCTAATATATAGGGCATGGTTTGGTCTTCTTTGTGGGCTATTGCAGGTAACACGAAAGAAGCTTAAGCAGGAGTAACCCTCTCAATTCGCAACCAGAATAAGTGGATACCTTTAATCCCAGCTAAAGCCACCATCCATTATGCTTTTTCTGGCAATAACCCGAAGATGTATTGTGCCACAGATACTGTTCAAGTTTGGTTTTTCTATAACTGGACTGACAGGTCATGAATGTGGGAATCTGCCAGTGTGTGCCTAAAGCAAACAGCTACTCTTTTTATTATATTATGTTTCCCACTTACTGCATTATTAGTATTAATCTGACTCGTTTTGCTATACTACAATTAGAATGAATGATAATTGGGCTTTTTTATTTTTATCAAGTGATACTTTTACAATCGAGATCAAGTTTATTTTCACTATATCTCAAGACTGGCCTGTGCATTCAGCCTAAAACGTTTGCATTTATCAAGAGCAGATGTGGTTTAGCAATGAACACAATTTTTTTTTCTGTTTTATATATATGCATTGTTGCCTTAACCAAATTCTTCATAAGGATACATAATACACGGTCCCTGCATTTCTTTTGTTTACTGTTGGAAGTCTTGTCTCAAGCTATATGAACATGTAACAAGCTCAAATGTTTACTGTCCGAAAGTCTGGTAGAACCTACTGGCCCAAGACGCTGAAGGCTCGCTTTATGAACACAGACAAACACCATCACATTGTTTGACAGCTCACAGTGCCTTTTCTAAAACCATTCACAAACCTTTTTATAATATGTTTGCAGTGACTTAATTGACCTGATGTATGGAGGAAGCGACATGTGTGTCTGGCAGTAAAAATGCAATTGGCCCGACGGCATAGACTGCCATAGACTGTAATATGACCTCGTCCGTTACAGGCACCAGGATATTCGCCTTCACAATAGTTGAGTATAGCCCACAAGTTCTTACATAAGTGACAATGATCATTATCGTGATTGATGTTCCAGCAAAACATAATTATTAAAATCATGTTCAAATCCTCTAAGAAGGACAAACCGGTCAAATACACTGTGATGCAAACTGCTTTACAGGCTTACCCTCTCCTCAAGCACTGTGTGCTCAATCTTCTTGTTTTGTGCTGCAATTTTTTTAGGGATGTCCTTAGAGTGGATACCCTCTCGGCGGCTCGTCTGAGTTTCCGCAGTCTGTTGCGCACAGAGCTGCCTGGATGTTTGTATGGCTTTCTTCTGCCGAGCTTCAGGAGCCTCGACTGCAGACACCTCCGAAGGTTTCTGCATTGGAGGCAACTCAGCTGGTCACCTGAAAGTGACCAGTTGAGTTGCTGGTCACTTTCAGGTGACCAGCATACCATCATAACTCTAAAGGACATCAGATATGCTTATGGTTTTTATTCAAAGTCCACTTCTCACAGTGAAATTGTACAAACAGAAAGAGCTAGAAAGCTAATCTCAATTGCAATAGTTTCGAAATCTCAGAACTGGGCACCCAGACTTGATACACAGCATCTCGACTAAGTGATGTTCACCCTTTTCGTTTCCATCGTTCACCAGCAGAAATTAAATTCTGCTATTCAGATATCCACCAAAACATCTCATGGCACCTTCGAAATAAGTATAATGGATTTTAAGATTCACCCTGTGCATTAAGACTGTTTACACTTTAGGTATAAATGACTATTGTCATGACAAAAGTATTATAGGTATCATACCTAAGGATTTGTATATCCAAGAACCAAACTGCAGCCTTACAGACAGGTAGCATTTGTAAACAAATGGTTTGCTCTTGGTTTTAAAATGCCATAAAGAGCCATTTTTAGTGGATATCAGGAAATATATTTTTGCAGCTTACAAAATAATATCTATTTTGGCACCTTTAGTGAGGGCTTTGCACTTGGTGGAAAAGATGTGCTTTTCTCCCAGGGACAGGTAAGAGTCTCGCAGCGTTAGGGCAGAAAATTCCTTTTTTTTCTCCCGCTCCTCTACATAGTGCTTTCTTGTCAACACCGTTGAGCAGGTCCTGTGCCTCTGTCTGTGTGTAGATAGCACCCTTTTTTACAAGTTTATGTCCTGCATAAACTTCAAACCGTGTCACGTCCTGGCAGGTGCTGCTTGCATGGAACATCACAGTTTTCTCTGTCCTTGTTGGTGGAGTCTGGGTGGGGTCATAGATGGTGAACGCATATGCGATTGTTGTTGGTGCACTCTTAAAGTGTTGTTGTGTCCAGTGCTTGGACGGACATTGGACGTCTTTTACAAAGTCTTCCAATTGAGGTGGCCCTGGCTCGGCATTTCGTTCAAGGTTCTCCATGCTGCTGTTGCTGCTGCTGTCAATTCTGAGGAGATTTTCCACATCTGAGCCAATTTGCAGCACAAACGGTGCCCTTGGAGTTTCGAACATGGAAGGAACTGCATCCTTCTTGAGGGAGATCCTTCCACGTGGTGTGAGGACTTTCCCATCGTTGATCACATGCACATAGTTCCGCTGGATCTCTCTGAAATATGATAAATAAAACTGTCTGTATGTGTGTTTTAATCAATCTTGTACTTGACTTTATTACTCGAGTTACTCTATCTTAGAAACCTTTGGGGTAATTTGATATATCTTACAAATACTTTCATAAATCAGTGTTTAGTACTCTAACAAATATATTTTTTTCACATAACTTGTGCTTGCTTCTTAAGTTACTGACAATTTGCTTCCACTTTTTTGTTCGATGCGTGGGAAGGTCAGAAAAAAGACGGACTTTAATTATATTAGCTAAGCATGCTGTGATTGCCAACATTTAGTGCCAAAATATTCTGTAACACACTCGTGCTCATGTGGAAAAGTGCAACCCACAGGTGTAGGTAACGCTGCCTTCTGGTAAGCAAATGCAGATTCCTGGCAGGCCTTGATACATAAAAAAAATATATTCTGGTTGTTTATTCATAGATGTAAGAGAAAGCCTTTCAGATTATGGGGCAGGAGGTCCTGTAAGTGATTACTGTGATTTCAAAGGTTAAAAAACATTAAAAAATAGTGAGTAACATCTTTTGTTATTCTAGGTAGATATTTAGAAAGAGGGGGAGGTGAGAAAACACATTTCCGGCCCTGACTGATGTAGGTTTCAGTTGTTTTGTGGTTAGTTGTTTGACTAAATATACAAGACAAATTGTAAATTGACAATCCATCTGAAGTTACGACTTGCTTTTTTTTTTGTACTCTATTCAAATATTTTTTAGAGTGGAGTGTTCAGTACATTACTATGTTCATATTTTAGCTGTAGTCAGTGAAATAGCTGAATTTTTTAATAAATATGATGCTAGTGTGAGTTTTATTGTGCAGATTATTGCAGCAGGGTAATTTTTGTGGTGCCGCACATTTCAATTTGACAGTTTCTTGCTGCTTATATAATATATTCTAACTTTACCAGCTTAACCTTACACATGTCTGCGTTCACATATATAAGCATGCATACGTACATTACAGAAAACTGCACCATGTATAAAGCTACCGATATTAAAGAGGCACTGACACATCAAAATCATATTTTTTTTTATTATTCGAAACGATTGAAAACGATGCCGGGACATTACCCTCAAAATTTGCAATTTGGGAATTCAGTATTTGTGAAGTAAAAAAACAATTTCCAAATGCCGAATTCGAAGTTCCCGCGCGATCGGCGCCGGTGCCTTGACGTCAAAAATTGCGGAGACCTGAGAGTCTACTTTCTTTCACCACTCCCTGCTGTTGCCATGGCGACCCAAAGCGAGGAGGAAAGGAGTGAGTGGCGGCGTTGCGGCGGACCGGTTTTGAGCGGTGTCGCCTGTTTTCCGTTGGAGGATACAAATCCAGGAGACGGCACCACAACGAACTCCCGATTTTTGGTATTTCAAAAAGAAGGGCCGTAGTGCGTTCGCAATTGCGTTAAAAAACATGTTTTAGGATTGCCGTAATTAAATGTTATAGAGATGTCGCCTACAAAGCTTCTAAATTTCCTGATTTTTGACGTCACCGGTCAAAAGAAGCGAGGAGGCGAGAGGCGGGAAAATCAAACGCCAAAAATAAAAAGGCGCGCGCACGCGCGGGAAAATTTTTTTTCGCGATGCGGTTTTTTTTTGCGTGTCTATGACTGCAACTTGCATCGTTTTAGACAATAAAAATAAATACGACCTTTGGGGTGTCAGTGCCCCTTTAAGGGGGTATTCTAAGCCCAGAAAACAACTGGCTCTAAGGATTTAATGTGTAATAAAATGTTTGATGAAGTTTTCCACCTACCTCTCGTCGAAATGCTTCTCACAGATCAGGGCACTTTTCGGGAGTTGTCTTCCAGTACTCTTCTCCACTGCCTGCTGCCAGCGTTTAAAGCTTTCTGAGTCCTTAGGGGCTGAGAATAGGACTATGCCTGTGTGACGGCTAGTGCATTTACAAATAAAACAGTGTCGAACACGCTTCTTGCGCCTTCCGCCCTCCATCACGAAAGTGCGGTCTGGGAGCAGACGCTGAAAATTACGCGCGCTCAATGCGCGCCAAAAAGTGAACAAACATCACTGAAAATAAAGTTGATAGCTATTTATTTATTTTATTGTAAACAACCATGCAATGTTATAAAGTCGTTCTACATCTCAAAAGATGTTGTTTAAGTTTATTTCGTTTCGCTGTGTCATACGTGTGTATTTTATTCACAACGCGAATAGCAGACGACGTTTTTGCTCGGGCGCCAAGACAGCGGCACTCGCGGCACCCGTCGGAGATAAACAGCTGATACGCCGAACCTCGTTGCGCCGAACAGACCTTTGCTTTGAAACGCCTCCTTTGCTGGAACATCGCCAGGATCGCGACCGGCGACAGCATGACACTTCTATGACGTCATCAGGCGGAAATCGAGGGACCACTTTTTTGGGCGCTGTAAACACACCAGTCGGAGACGTGTCCCAGGCACCATAATAAAGCTAGAAGCGTCCCTACAACAACAACAACGAGCGCACGCCACACAACGCAATGGCGAAAACACGGAGAGCCGGGCCGCTTTTGCCCACATATAGCTTCCGCGCATGCGCGGCTTTCCGGCCATGCTGGTAAACAAAGCCGCTCCGCGTGTCGGTCTATAGCGCCATAAATAAAGCTCAAAAAACTTTTTTCTTCGTTGTTAAATCGTTTTATGACATCCTTTTCCCATCTAAGCTGTTAAAAAAAAATTGTTTTTCCTTTGCATATGTCCTTTATTACATTCTGGTGTTTTGAATACACTGCGTTTTATTTCAACGAAAACACAACAAATGAAATGTACACGGTGATACTTTAGTGCATTTGCTCAGATATAACGTTTCTTCAAATAATTATTCTAACAGACGTTGTTGTTTTGCTTGTTCTCCAGTATACCGACGTGTTTCGCTGGACTTTCCGTCGTGTTTCTCCGGACTTTCGTGCTTCATGTGGTAACTAACTCAAAAGCAACGCGCGGATTTCGTGCTGTGGTACTCAGAGGACAAAAACATCAAGAAGGTGCGCACTCGAAACCGACGAGTGCACCGTTGCAGGCCACAGTTGAAGAGAACCATCTGGTTCTCTTCAAATGATCCGGCATTTCGGGGAGGTGGGCAGCATCGTCAACAAGAGGCGCGTCTTCGCCAGCACGGCGGAAAAGGAACAGCTCTTCTTCGGTATCCTGGATCGCTAGGTTGGACATTTGAGAAAAGGTACATGGAAGTGACGTAATGCAAAGGAGGAGCGTATCCTAGCAACACTCACGTGGCGGCTCTGCCCACTTTGACGCCGCTACGTCATCGCAAACTTGACACCCGTCACCCGTTTCAGCGACGTCCGGAGCCAACCACCGACGAGCGGAAGTAGTTACGCATTCCCTGAGGCGTCCCTACGCGCGGGATACGGGGTAGGATTTACTACGACGCGGGGAGCAGTTCCTGCGTTTAGCGAAGGAACGGCAACCAATCCTGTGCGTCGCTGGCCGTCGCATCTGTTCTAGTACAGGTAAAAGTATTGAAAAAAAAATCAAAACCTTTTGGGCGTTGTTAAAACAAACCGCTTTTTTGTACCCTTTTGCAATACATTTAAGAATTAATTGGAGAGAAAGTTGTTCCAATATTATGCGGGATGTGCGCTACGCGCCTTCTTCAAACCAAAATGTCGAACCACGAGGAGCCGGGTGTGCCGGGGGCAGCGGAGGGGTCGGCGGAACCAACGGGGAGCGCGCGAGTGACGGCTGCTTTATGGTACGTTTACACCTGAAAAGAAATCCGCTGCCGCGGGAGCGGATCCGCTCCCGGCGGCGGCGGCGACGAGCGGGTTGTGTTTACATCTATTTCCTTCGAGCAGTGGCGGCAGCGCCGGCTGCGGCAGCGGTTCCCGTAACGTCCCGTCAAATATGACGAGAAGGCGCGAGAGTTCCCGCCTCGGCTCTCTCTCTCCCGGGCGTTGCTGCTCCCGGAAGAACGCGTAGTCGTGACGTAGGCAGCGTCGCGCTGCGCAAGAATGTCACATCCGGTCAGCGAAACGCCTCGTTCGGCGGCAGAAATAGATCCCGGACCTATACGGCTCGCCGCCGCGTTTTCCGCCCAGCGTTTCGCCCCAGCGGCAAAAGTTGGGCGGATCCGCTGGCGGATCCGCAAGTGTAAACGTACCATTAGTCAGAAACAATTTTTTTATCTTTCGAGAACTTGCTATTGCTGTGCTCAAATAAGAATGTTTGGCGCAACATCTGTGATAATTCTTTCAAAGTGGTCCAGTGTTTATATGGTGGTATGCTAGTCAGAGAATATATTTTTTTTTCCTTTCGATATTTAACTATTGTGCTCAAATAAGACCAGAGTGTTCAACAAGATATCTGTGATATATACTTAAGATTGCCCAATTGCTTACATGGTTCCAGTCGATGCTCAGTTTTACTTCCAAGAATGAAATATTACATTCCATGTTATCACACTTTTATTCACGAAGTCACAGGTTTTTCTTTAAGAAATAAAGCAATTTTCAAAACAAACTACATGTGCACTGTCTTGAGATAACACAATCACCTAACTTTGATGAAGTACCATAAAAGAGATAATAAAATGGAGCAGAAGGCAAGACGCTTTGAAGCTTTTGTAAAATGAAACAATGTCCATGACAACAATATCTCTGGTTCAATCAGCAACTAAGAAAGCAATCTCTGCAAAAGCAAGCATTTCTTTCTAGAGGTAGTCTAAATTACTTCTGAGTTCTTTGCAGGGGCAATCCAGATGACCTGTTGGTCTGGCAACTAAACCTCCGAACCTTTTCTGTCACTGGTGACTGCGTCTCGTGCCTTCTGCTCATAAAAATAAAAAAAAAGGCTGTATCGATTTCACCGCGATGCACTCGACACGTATCCGGAGGCAGCACGCTGGCTGTGCGACGAACTTCACAAGGTGTAGGAGCTGAAGAGAGTATGTAGCTTGTGGACGGCCATGACTGTGGAGCAGGAAGCGAAGTGTGCACTTTACGGCTTCCACGGGGAGGGCTTCACTGAGGGCAAGGATGTGACGGGGTCCTTGGTGGTCAGGACCTTAGTCGTGGTGGCGAGAGGTTCCCTGTCGCTGGCGGCGTCCGTGCTGGGCACCACCGCAGCGAGGGCGCTGAGGAGCTTCCCGACGGTGTCCCTGGTGGTCGGGACTAGAGCACTGCACGGGCCGGAATTTCTAGGCCCGGCCCGACCCGGCCCGGAAGAGACACGGCCCAGGCCCGGCCCGAGCCCGACAGAATTTTTAATTTCTAGGCCCGGCCCGACCCGGCCCGGAAGAGGCAGGGCCCGGGCCCGGCCCGAGCCCGACAGAATTTCAATTTCTTGGCCCCGCCCGACCCGGCCCGATGGCTGTAGCCCGAAACAACCCATTCCCGTTTGAACCCGTCCCGTTTCCACCCGTTCCCGAAACGAGCTCCCCATTTGAAACCCGTCCTGTTTCGACCCATTCTTTAAATGCCCTTCCCATATGAACTCGTCCCGTTTCGACCAGTTCCCTAAACGCCCTTCTCGTTTGAATTTGTCCTGTTTCGACCCATTCCCTAAGCGCCCTTCTTATTTGAACCAGTTTCCGAAACACCCTTTGCGTTTGAACGCGTCCCGTTTCAACCTACTTTTATAAGGCCCTGCACATCGCAACCTCTTCGCAAAAAGTCTCCATCGTTCTAAGCCTGGTCTGCGCACCTTTTCTGTTTAAGAATATGTTCTTAAGTAGCTTTGCATGTCAACGCGTTCTTAAACTATACAACCCTTTCAGGCAAGATGAAGTTTAATATAGTCCCACTTAACCCCTTAAAACGTTTTTTTCAAGATGGTTCCCAAAACGTGCAAGCGCGGAACGGACTATGTACACTGCGCGACACTGATACCGCGAACACGACGTCGGCTCTTTTTTCGAATTTTACATCGAAATGGTGTTAGTAGGCACCAAAGTATACCACTAAGGTCTTTGGCCCAGATGAGAACTTCTAAAAACACTAATAGTTTTGAAAACAGCGTTTTGATTCTATGAGATAAACATAAAAACACGACGATCGCTTGTTCGCGCTAATATAGTGTCGCGCTCTGTGCAATAAGGGAGTCTTAGAATAACGTACTCAAGCACTTTGGGCAAGCTAAAATTAGCATCGCCATAGGTTTTACATCGCAACGCTATTTTTACGGTACCCAAAGCGCTTGCGTACGTTTTTCTAAATCTCCCTAATAGTGGACTAGATATTTTTGAGGGCGATGAATCAGACAGGTTGACAAGCATATGACTGGGACTTTATTTTGTTTACAATTTATAACACTGAACCCTCGCTCACACGGAAAAAGCTTGAAGGTTTTCTAGCTTCAAGACGTCTTTTAGTTATTATTTTTAACGACGCTGTAGTGAATTTGCACTTCGCTTTTTTTGTATTCAATGAACCTAAAAGATTAATGAGCAAACTTGCTATCAGCAACAATTTATGATTTGCGGCACAAGATTGCCCAGGCACGGCCCGGGCCGGCCCGGGCCGGCGCGGCCCGAGAACTTTTTTGTTCAAGCCCGAGCCCGGCCCGGGCCCGAAAAAATACGTGCTACCCGGCCCGAGCCCGGCCCGCGGGCCGGGCCGGGCTCGGGCTTTCGGGCTGGCCCGGGCCCGTGCAGTGCTCTAGTCGGGACTACCGCCGTGGCGGCGGACCCCTTGCGTGTGGCGCTCCGCACGGGCACGTCTGCGACGGACCAGAGGGCCGTCTGGCCGACCGGAAGGCCGACCAGAGGGCCGGCAGGAGCCAGCCTCTCGGGAGCCGACGCTGACCTCTCCGAGCTCGGCTCAGAACCGTCCGAGCTCGGCTCAGACTCCAACTCTGACTCTTCAGGGTCGGAGTCTGACTCCGGTTCTGGCTCGCTCGATGCAAGGCAGATGTTGTGGAGCACTGCACATGCCGAAATAATGGCGGTGGCTGTTGAAGGGTGGTAATACAGAGCCCGGTGCCTTTGCAGACACCGGAATCTGTTTTTCAACAGCCCGATGCAGCGCTCCACAACAGACCTGATCGAGGAATGCGCCTTATTAAACCGGCCGCAAGCGGTGGAGGTCGCGTGGTTCCCGGGGACAGGGGTGATGAGCCAAGGCTCCAAGGGGTAGCCGCTGTCGCCTGCACATGTAGAGGATGGAACATATTACATTCTTTACTTTTTAAAATAAAAGGCAAGAAAACAGCTGTGTGCAACTATGTCAATTATAATGTAACTTAAGTGTGACTTAAAAGTGTGTTAATATTTCTGCACTACAGTATCAGTTTACATTATAATTAATTAGCACCAGCTTGCCTGCAAACTCCCTGTTATTTCATGTAACTATGTGTTTTCCTGGTGGGTGGTATGGGATGTGTGCACGATTCCTTAGGGGTGCTGTGTTGTATGCAAGTGCATTATTAGGCCCTTGCATCCGACAGATAAAAGCTCTGTTGCTTTTGGGAGTGTGGCCGTGACCTTAGGCACGGGCAGAGCAGAACACGCTGGCCTTGTCTTTGGCAAGCAAGGGGATAAGGCGCCAGTTCGACGAACCTCTTTCCTAATCCTCGGTGGAGTTGGAGATGGGGAAAAGAGCAGGGGTGGTTAGATTGGAAACGAGTCAGGTCCTGTTGGGACACGGAGACTCTAATAGGAGGAGCTATATAGGCAGACCGAAGATGAAGGGTCAAGGAAAAGAATCCAGTATGTGGGACAGAGACGACCCGAGGACAGATTTGGCGAGCCCCAAGTGGCCAAGGAGGAATTGATCCCATTCCGTACAAACTGACGACCGTCAAAGCGACCAGGCGAGCCCCCAGGGATCAGCGAAAGAGCTCCAACTTCATGCAAAAACCAACCAGCAAGCGGGTACAGGCAGACAGTAACAGTGAGTGGGCCGAACTGGACAGCGACTAGCACTGCGGTTGCATGCCTTGCGCAGTCTATCACTGTCGTGAGATTGGTGTACTGTGGCTTTCGTAGCCGGCAGAGTGTGAGAGTTATGTGGACATAAACAGAGATTAATGGCCAAACTTTGGGTGTTGTCTCACTTCAAGGAGTTCCAGCAACTGTGTCTGTGTGCCTCACAACAAGCACAGTATGTGTGGTACTGTGGCTTTCAAGCAGTGGGAGCCACCGTGTGCGTAGGGAATGAATTTAGTATGCTCACCAAGCAGGAACCGGCCGTCGCGTGGCAGCTGCCCTTGCTCGAGTTGGTTTCGGAGCCAGGAAAATTGCCACACGAAGGAGTCGTGCACCGACCCAAGATACCGTGGGTCGATGCACATTATCCGGCAGTCGGCGTCACACATCTGAAAGTGAGAGAGATATTGACATGTAATTACCTGAATCCACAAGTAGTAGATTGTACTTGTGGTTCACAAAGCAGTCGCAATTTCAGAACCTTTTAAGTTATTTTGTCTGACACATGCATGTCAACACACCTTCCTGGATGCAAGGTACAACTAACTACATTGAAACAAAAATAATGTTTTTTTTTTTTTTTTTTTTTTTTTACGGAAGCTTTAACAGACAAGTATTATTTTTGGGAGAAGCGTGTCACGGCTCACATGCTACGTAAAGCACACGCTCGCGCAGTCGTGAGACCCCACAGCCCGCAGTCATAAAACGGCATACTTAAACCGTATCGGCAATACGTTTTTTTTTTTTTTTTTCTACAGATTTGGGGCGCGTTTTGACAACATAACATGAGTGCACTTACCACCATCACGTTGAGGGCGTAGAAGTACTTGCGGCACCAGTACGCCGCCTTCGTGACGGTGGGGTCGTTCTTGGACGGGCCGACGATGGAGACCATGCATGGTCCCGTCCACGCAACCGATGACGCCGGGTATCCTGCCGAGCAGCCTGAAGCCCTTCTCCGCGTCGAACCTCTCGCTCGGCGTCTCGGGGAAGTGGATCCAGCCACGCTGGACCCCGAGACGACGCACGATAGCGACGGACACGGCGCGGACCGCAACGCTGACTGTCTTTTGGTCCCGCGCTACGTGTTCGTCGCTCGCCACCATGCCTTGGAAGCTCCCCGTGCCGTAGAAGCGCAATGCACACAACACTTGAAGCTCCACAGTCATGACCGCCCACGAGGTACGCACTCTCACCTCCGGTTCCTCGCGAAGTTCGTCGCACAACCACCGCACCACGATCTTGGGCAGGCGCTTCCGAAAGATCTCCTCCGGGAGCTCGAATGCATCGCGGTGTTCCCGATACAGCCTTTCGGGCGAAAAAAAAAGCTCTATTAAAGAAAAAGTCGAATTGACGAGACGGCGACGCCTCGCCGCCGAAAACATGCTGCCAATGACACCTAGTTCCGAGCAAGTACCTTTTGAAACGTACTCGGTACAAAACGAAACGTCTTTTTGTTGTCACGTCCGGTAGCCGACTCCGCCCACTTTTTTCTAGGGAAATTACGTCACTTTTGTTTCCAACCAATCAGACGTGATGACGTCACTTCCGTGTACTAAAAAAAGGTACATGTACAATGTCGAACCTAGCAATCCTGGGAGCGTTCGAAGCGGACCCGCATCTATCGACGAAGAGAGCGGTACAATTGTTTGGCATCTTCGACAACACGCAAGCCTAAAAGGTGCACGTTCTGCATAAGCTGAATGGAGCGCTCTACCGACTGAGCTAACCAGTAGTTAGACGTCAGTAGAGCAAACAGGTTTCATCAGCTGCCACCAGCCTCACAACAAGGGTGAATGGCCAGCATTTTAATGTTACAATGTTAATGCAATTAATGCAAAGTTACTGGCCAGCTCGATCGTTTATTCTGTCCAGCTGGCCTGCAACTCTGCATTAATTGCATTATCCCGTCCCATGTTAACTGGCGGCAGCTGACAATATGATGTCACATTGTCATCTCAAGTCGTGTTGCACAGTGACGCCATGTGACTTAATCACGTCAGGTCACACAGTGAGTTACGTGATCTCATGACGTCATGTGACACTGACGTGACGTGACAATACGTCGTCACGTGATACCATGACGTCACGTAGAAACATAAACATGAGACTGCTCATAATCGAAACGATATAAACAAAGCAGTTTCGCTAATTATGTCAGAAAGGTCTTTGGGTGAAAAAATGAATAAAGCTAGGTGGGTGTCAAAGGGACACTGACACCCCCCAAAAATGTTGTCTTTTTTAGCCAGACGATTTATTATGGTGACAAGACTAGCCAATATAATTTGCTACAGAGTCACGGATATTTTTATTAAAGCCAAGAAACGGAACTGCTCGAAACCGAAACCGAAAGCTGCGCACGGAGGTCAGAGCGATATGGAGGAGGAAAGTGTGCCGGAAGTCACGTGCTTATAGACCCCTTCCGAAATTCAGTCTGACCACTTTAATCACTATCATCATCTGTGGAACGGCATCTATGCCATACCAATGGCGGCCTTCTAGTGACTGACAAAGGAAGACTCTGAAGATGCTCTTAAAGGGACCATGAAATGATTTTAAAATCGAGTTTCATCCACCGCACGTCGTAAAAGGTGTGAAAAGAAACACAAAAACACAAAAATAGGGAGCCCAAAAAAATTATTTGCTATAGAACTTTTAAAAGAAAACTGGACTCTTTTGCGCCTTCCTTCCTTCGCCTGTTCACTACGATGCATACGCAGAATCGGTGCACGTCAGCCGAATCCACATCGCCTATTGGGTAAGAGCCTACCTCACCAGCACCGCGATCGTAAACAATAAATAGCCGGCGAATGTTTCCTAAAAGTTTTGTTGAATAATATTCAGATCCACATTTTGTAGCATAATTAGAGATGTGTGGCGAAAATTGCCAAATTTGATAATGCTGAGAGCCAAGCGCCATCTATCGTGTGGTAAACGAAGCAACTACTGCGCGTGCGCAGTAGGGCAGGGCAGCCAGTTACTTGGGTGACGGCGACCGACGAACATTTATTTTCTTTGTTTTCCTTCCTCTCAAAACTCTGACTGACTGAACGTTTATTTTTCTACGTGTTCTTCCCGCGCGTGCCGACTTCAAGCAGCAAGAAAACAGTACTGAAAACAGACCACGACGAACAAGAACGCTGGATTCACCGACTCCGACGAAGCGTATAGGCCTAGCAGGCATTCCGACTCGGCGCTGCGTTGCTTCGTCGCAAGACCGTCTGCCCCGTCTGCCTACGACCGGCTGGCGTGCTAAATGGAATATGCCCGCGCGACCCTTGTGGACCCTTCCCGTATTATAGTTTGATCACTGACCTCAATTCTAGATTAAGAGGTGAGGAGGTCAATCTCTTCCCCTTGTTTTCCGAGGCAGTGTTGACGAACACTCGTCGAAAAGGGACTCACGTCGATTCTATCTTCTTGTTTTGTGTGATATAGAGCTGAAATAAACGCCGTATGGATTGCCTTCGTAACACGGTATGTACACTTTGTTATTGGTATGCCATTTTTATTCTGACAGACTGCACGTCACTGTCGACCCCGGTCCAACCTTTCTTTGCCGAGTGTCGCGTCAGTATCGAGTTGCAATCGTAAAAGAACGGTCCCGAAGCGCTTACCAACAGCGCGAATACAAGACTTCCATCAAGCGCGCGCGTCCGCTCCGAGTGTAAACAGGTATTTACGTGGCTCTTGCTGACACTCGTAGTTCAAACGTATCTTTTTTAACGTCGGCTCACTCCTGCATCTCCGAGGCCGCGAAAAACGCCATCTACGTCGCTTTGCAAACGACTGACACGGGCGGGCCCTTCTGCCAACAATGACGGGGTGGTGACAAGACTCGCTGCACTTCCCAACAGGCATACCGGCGTATGGGACTAGTCCCATGCTGTCGCGGTAGCGCAACATATCTCATTGAATTTCGCTCAGCTGCGATGCGGCAATGAGAGGCGCCGATTCAGGAAATACGTCGGTGACATCAGCGCAGTAAAACCTACCGGCGCACCCCAACTCGTTGCCGCTAACACTCCCATTCTCCTACTGCCGAGAGAACTTCCGGTTCCGGAAACGGTCTACGTCACGGCTTCTTTTGCGGTCAGTTGGAGAGAATGAAAAAGTCGATATTTCAATAATTTTTTGTGTAAAAGTTAATAAACCGAGACGAAAACGGATGCCTGTTCGGCATTCAGTGAACATTGACGGTTTAATGTAAAAGTTATCTGGAAAAAGTAAAAAGGTCATTTCATGGTCCCTTTAAGCGAATCTTGCGAGGCCTGTACATCCAGGGGGTTAGTACGAAGCGACGTAGGAATGGAACACAAGAGCTATATACATAAGCGTTTATTTCTAATAACTGATATTCAGTCAATCTGTGGGGGGCACACAATCGGCTTAAAGCACTTTGGTGTATGGAATTTTTGGAGGTTTGGAGTGGGTTGGAGCTTTGTTCTGAATGCAGGTTCTTGGTCACCATCGAATGAAAGTGATCGAGAAAGAACGCACACTGAACAATTCCTCGCGTGCCGTTGACTTGCCAAAGTCACGGTGCCGATAGAAGTTCATTTCCGCCATTGATAAGGCAAAACCTAAACTGCTTTACAAACCACCAGATGGCATTGAATTTCGGAAAGGGTCTATAGCCGACCTCCTTTTTTTTCCTCCTTTTATTTTTTTTTTATTATTATTTTTTTTTTTTTTTTTTGCCGCGCGAAGCAGAAGTTTTTAGAGCATTGCGGGCACCGTTTGCCGTGCGATTGCTTTGCAGTTTTGTTTGTTTGTCTTCTGCAATTCAAAGTGAGTTGTTTTGTGCATCGAAGAGTTGGAAATGAGAAGTGAATGCCCGTGGTGAATATCCGTGATCGGCTCTGAAACGAATGCCTCCAAGATGTTGCGTGAAGAGCTGCCTCACATGTCCGGCATCTGAAAGTGGCATTGCGCGGCAGAGTGTGCACAAGTTTCCGAAAGATCAACGGGACTGGGACCACTGGCTGGCTGTGATTCCGGTAGAATAGTTACGGGCATCTCGGAAAGCGGACGCTACCCGACTCATATGCTCCGTGTATTTTGTGGCAAGTGACTACATTGAGTTCGCAGGTGTCAAGAAGGGAGTCTCATACCATTTAGGTCAACGACGTTTCGTCCACAACATTTTTTTTCAGTAATAATTGTAAAAAAGAAATTAAAGATCGAAGATTGTTAAAAAAAAAAAGAGAGAAAAAGCAGTGTACCCACTCCGGCATTAAACCTGGGTCCGCCACGTGTGCAGCGGACACCTTTCCACTGAGGTACTCTACTTTCTGTTTTTCTTTATTGTCTTTACTGTCATTGTCACAGCTTCAAATAATCTTTTTTGACAAATCGTTTTATACGAGACTCATAGGGGACAACTGCCCGAGCGATGTCGTCGTGCAAATTGGCTTGGTGGTCGGGCGTGTCGGACGGAATAAATCCTAATTAGATCGGTCCAAAATTTATATTTCGAAGGAAAACAAATTATCCGGTACCACGAACGACAGTTCTAAATTAAAAGACCCACGCCTGCTATCCGCCGCCATCGCCGTCCAGCCCGTGAGTCCTACAATACGCGATACGACGCCCTGTTGAGAATTGCGCAATGAACGCACAGAATGCTTCCAGTTCTCTGTGCATCTTTTTTTTTTAATCAAAGTATTTGCAGTTTTCAGAAGCCACAAAAAAAAAAAAATGGTTTTCATATTTGCATTTCTATTTTAATGTTGAGTGTGTGCCCTCAATGACCCACAACTTCGATTAAATTTAGTGGTTGTGTCGAAACCTTATAGAATGGCCCGTGAACACAGAGAAGAGAGTGAGCGAGACTCGAACCGGTCATTTTTCTGTCGACGGTTTTCGGTAGGTTCAACGCCTGCCAGAACTTGAAAAGTTGGCTCACCTCCGGCGGTGGTAATCTTTGGTGGGTCTGGAGACGCGAGGATTGGCCCAATTTGCTAAGGGTTTCTTGGTGCACCATGTTCTGGATGCCTTCCGTTATTCGGCCCGCTCTGGCCGCGGCTGTCCCTGTATTGGCAGCTTAACCGCCGAATTCAGAAACCTCACTCAAACTACACTCAAACTGAAGGGCCCCTCCACTTCCTCCAGGAAGGCGCGAGGGCCGGCGTTGGCCAATCGCGACGGCGGATCGTCCTCGCGATTGGCCAGCTCCGGCCCTCGCGCCTTCCTCGAGGAAGTGGAGGGGCCCTTCAGTTTGAGTGTAGTTTGAGTGAGGTTTCTGAATTCGGCGGTAAGTGTTTGTGCCTCCCACTTCAGGTGATAGGCTTAGTGTGATGTCCATGACACCATGTTCGAAAATCACTGAAGTCGTCCTTCCCGGGTCACACATTGGCGGTCGGAGGGTGACGGGAGGTCCCCCTTGGTCCTTGAGGCCTTTTAGGGCGCAAGGGCCCCTTAATAGACCAAGCTCACCAACCAGTTTGACTACGCCATCGCTGCCGCAATGCATCGAGGGAACTTTAGTCTTTCTGCACGTGCGACAACACCGCTGGAGCTCTGCGCGTGCAGAGCACGAGCCCTCTCGTGCACTGCCGTTTGCCTTATGTCAACGTTGCCTCATGTGAACTAAAGTTATGGCCGCGTCACGCATGCGCTGAACGTTTAGTGAGATCGGTCTTTTTCGGCGCTGCAGATAGCGCTCGGCGGATTTCACAAAAACAGGTCTTGCCAATCAAGCACTTCGTCGTCCTCCGATGCAGTGCTGCTAACTTGTCGACAGCTACTTATCGTCTGCCATAGGCAGCCGTTTTGACGGTGCGATACAAAGATGGTGAACGCTCCCGTCAGCCCACGCTTAGCGGGAGATCAGCGCTATGCTTGTAGCGCTCCGCTGCTTGTGTTAACAGGCATTTGGTGCATCTTCTTTCGTGTCTTTTGTATTTCATTTTTTCTGTATGTGCGAACGAGTATCATGTGCTGGCGAGGAAGCAACACTGCGTGAACTCACGGCGTATGTACCAACCATGGCTATGCATTTTCAGTATGAGTTAACTACCTAGTGTAACAGCTCCGGGGTCGTCCTTGTTGTCGGGCTCCGCTGGAGCCAGGCGCCGACCAGGACATCAGGCAGAAGGAGCTCGGAAGCAGGGCCGCTTTTGACAACGGGTTTACTTTACATTTGTACAGGGTCGAAAAAAAGCATCAGGAGACAGGAGTCCCGAAGAAGTCCGCTTCTTTTAACGGGACGCTCTTCCCTACATTCCCCACGTAGGGATTTCGGCTAGCTATGTCAGCCCCTCCCCCACACACAGCGACACACCCTTGTCTCCGCCCACATTCACCACCAACACCATGCAGATTAGCTGTCCCGAAGACATGTCCGCTTGTCCCCCGAGGGGTTGGCGGGGTCGGCGCGGCGCGCATCCATGATTGCAGCGGCTTCCTCTTCCGAAGGGAAGGTAATTAGGTGCGGGGCGCCCGACGGGAGGGGTTCACCTGGGAAGTGTGGGAAAGGATGCATTGACCTCGTGGGCCACTGTGGGATTCCTGGAAGGCCGAGTGGCTGGTCTTCTTCCCACGTCGGCGGGCCTCTTGAAAGGTCGCTGACCAGCACTTTCTTCTCGCCGCGGACGCATGTCCCTGTGCTTCCTGGAGCCCCATGGTTTCCAGGAACGTAGAAATGCCTGGACGCTTTGTCCATGTCTGCTGGCTTCTTGGAAGGTCGCTTGGACGCCTCTGGGCCTCCAGAACGGCGTTCATTACACTAGTCACAGAAAAAAAAACGCGCTTTTTCCTCACTGACCTCTATTCGCGACTCCAGCGACCTATAGGGGGCGCCACCACCAAACAAACATGGCGGCTGAGTCCAGGTCGCGTCGGCTCGGCCGGGCCGCCTGAACAGGTGGAGCGTTCAATTTAACAGATTTTCTTTTGTTCAGTGCCCAATTTTATAGGTATCTGAACTGAGATGGTTAAGTGTAGCCGGTGCACATAAACTTGCAAAGCATATTTTTGTTTTCCCGGTGTTTTTTGTTATTTCCATGTCAAACTTTCCTTTCGGAGATTTCGTTCAAAACCGAAACTATGGGCTCCGGAGAAACGGTAATATACTAATCAGTTTTGATCATCTAAGGAAAGCGGCAATGACTACAGAATTGTTCCACCGAGAGTAATTTTCCGCTAACTGGCATGCCTCGACCATGCGACTTATCGGTCCGCGAAATCGAGCTTTCGTGCGTATCCGCGTTTAAGAAACAGCTCCAGTCGTCTGCTCGGTCAACACCACAGGCTGCAGGAAAATTACGAAAATTAAGGCCCGTTCACACTCTTGCGACGGAGTACGACCGAGAGAGACCAGACCGGTTTTTAATCCTCTTGCGACTTCTTAGGACCGTTCGCGCTGCTGCGGAGCTGGTCCTAAGAAGTCGCAAGAGGATTAAAAACCGGTCTCGTCTCTTTCGGTCGTACTCGGTTGCAAGAGTGTGAACGGCGCTTTAAGCAGGCACTTCTTGAGCCAAGGACCATGTTAACCCTCCGGCGTCCCACTAAGCAGCTGATACTCGTATTTCAATTCAGGTTTTAGTAGCAATCGAGAAATCATTTTAACGAGCGGGTTATGGATTATATTACGTACTATGTTTTAAAGCGCTATTAGTATATTCTTCAGGTTGAAATATGAGCTTAGTTGACTAGATATTAGGTGAACTACCGAATAAAAGTATATTTGACAGACAGAGATATACTACTTAAACTTAGCCAAATGGTTCTAGCCGGCAGCACGGAGACAAACTGAAGAGAGTCTTCATCGGAGATTCACGCAGAACCTCTCTGCATTGAACTTTGCTTTGAATCTTGAACGGAGAAAATTAGTATATTTCGTGGCTGGTCAACCTGAGCAATGTAGACGTATATTGCTGCTGGCTTCGACGGGGGTATATTATAAATATTGGAGGCGCGATAGAGCATAATGCCCTGACAGCTTCTAACGTTGCGAGACTCGTCCCCCACCTTTTGAAAACAGATAATTTCCCTCATTCATCATTTGCAGCGAGCAGGTTTTCCTCAATCAAGCAATTGCGAAATCAGCCCAACTCCTCCAGTGTGGTCCAGAGGCTTTTTTCGGCGAAAAGTAGCCAAGACGATTAGCCAACGCACCGACCGGCGTGGGTGGCTCAAACTTGAAGCTAACCGATCACAACCAAACTCAAGAAAAGCAGCTATCGAACCTTCCCATTCACTTGACTGCAACATTGGTGTTCCCTCCAATGAAATGCTTAGTCTGTCGTCCTCAGTCGACTGTTCTACATCCTTATAAAGAAACCACTTATCAGTTCCCGAGCGCTCGTCACTTTGAATGGGATTCGAGACAGACAAGAAATCAAAACGTTTTTCCGTGATTCTCCCCATCCAAGAAATCGAAAGCACGCGACCGTGTGTTGTGGAGCAAACGGGCTTTCAAACATGTGATGGAAGGAAACAATCTACTGAGGCTTCACCACACTAATGAACACTCAGGCAAACTTAAGAAATATTCGGACCTTCGTCAAATTACGTTGTTCGCCGCCGCGCCGACAACACGTATCCGCGGAAGCCACCAGAGACGCGGAGGGGCGCGGAGCGACCTGGTCCGGCTGGTTCCCGGTTTTCCCGCTTGGTGGCGTTCGTTTTGCTGGAGTCGCGAATGACGATTTGCTGGGTCGCGAATCGCCCTTCCACAAAAGCGGCCACTGGTCGGCCATATTACGCCACAGTTCACACGGAAAGAATAAAAACACGGAAAATATACGGGGGACAGACACAGTTCTTTCAACGAGAAACTACATTTAAATGACGCCCATTACACTATGATGAACCGCTTTGATCACAGAGAAAATTAAGTGAATACGAAAATACAAGAAGATACTAGAAAAAGTATATTTTAACTTAATTTTTATTCTTTTTTTATTTTTTTATTTTTCCGCGTGAACTGTACTCCATCCAACGCGCTCTGCTACGTGTACCATATTATGCCATCCGCTCTAGCACTGTAAAGCCTAGATAGTTAGCATGGTTACCATCTGAAGGTCACGTGACAAAAGGCGCAAAGGTCATGTGACCACTGCCTTGACAACGCTTCAGCGGGTGACGTAAGATGGCCGACAGCTGGTCGCAATCCCGCAATAGTCTCGAAACGGAGATATGTGATCCAGCAAATCGTCATAGAGATCAGTGGTTTGCCCAAAGTTACGCGGAGTGCAAGTCGTCTGCTTCTTGGGCAGGAGTTGCAGTGACGTTAAAACGACGTCGAGCTCTGATCAGCTTTCATTGAAAAAGTGGTGGGTAGACCTCAATGCTAGATTCCTTGAAGTCTACCCACTATTTCTTTCAATCGTCCAATAAGAGCTCGGCGTTCTCACAACGTCGCAACCCCTGCGCAAGAAGCAGGCGAACTTGCGCTCCACATACAAAATTCTGCTGGAGACGACACCCTTGAAGTGAAGCCGGTGTGCCTTCTGTTCTGGCAAGATGGTTCTACTCGAAGAACGCTGTCTCGAATAAAAATAAGTTTTATACGTCTATACTAGTCACTGAATGTTCCCAGAGTACCGAAACTTCCAAGCTTCGTTTCAGAACCGGTTCGCAGAGCAGCAGTCGCGCTCCAACCCATCTCCAATATGGCGCTGCCCTGTGCTGTCGAAGCGCGTACTGTGTAGCGTTCGTTCTCGTGCGAGCCCTTCAATCTAGTTTCCTGATCTGTGGTGACAGTGGTTTTCTTTTATGAAAGCTCTTTCCTTCGCTCCGAGCCGTGCGTGACTTGCTCATCGCTGTCTCTTCTCTCTCACACACCACGAAACACATCGAGGTCGGGTGTTAGGCTTAGTGTCTGAGGCGTAGTTTGAAACGCAGCACCCAAGCAACCAAAGGGATCAAACGAGCCGGCTATCTTCTTTGGCAAACCAGATTAGCGGCTACTTGATATAAAAAAAAAAGAATAGAGGCAATCAGCGCGCCTTCCCTTCGGTTCTAGCTCTTCGATGCCCAGAGCTTCCACCCGTTCGTGCCGGTGGTAACGCGGAAACGTTTTATATGCGTATTTTGTTGTTTTGTGCCGATCTCCGAAATGGTCAACTGATAACTACTGCCACGGGCTAAACCAGCCAATCAGAACTGGATACGGGATTCACTTCCGGTAGACGGACTGAATGGAATTCGGTACGCTGGGAGCAATCAGTGCCTCTAGTATAAGCAGGGTGCTTGTTCAAAGACGGAAAATGTCCGAAACAAAAGGACCACCTGAAATTATGGAAATTATTCCCACTCGATAACGTTGTCGACCGTGGCGAACGTCAGGGCACGAGTAAAAGAAAAAAAAATGTTGGTTCTGTTAACTAAAATTCACTGAATGTCCTTTCAACTATTCTCTTTAGCTGGCATATTAGAATCGGAATTTTGCGGGCCATCGTCCATATGGGGCAAGTGAGCTGCTAAAGGTCTGTTCACACGATGCATCTTTTAGGCGCGCAACAGTTTCGCGACGCCCAAGTTTCGCGAAATGTGCTCGTTCACACGTACCGCTTCACGTGCAACAACAACAACACACACCGATGCACCGTTTTGAGTGAGCTCCAAGTCAAATCGCTATTTATCTGGGGACCTGCTTTGCGCATTTAATGCAGTCAGTTCACTTTAATTTTTTTTTCTCACATGCTGCACTACTTGAAGCGGTATCGGGTGTGCGCTAAGCCGATTGAGGCGGCAACCTGTACGTATTTATAATGCATTTAAATGCAAAGGTGCAAGCGAGCTGGACAAGAATGACGAAAATAATCTCTGGAGAAGGGGAACAAGAGGGACAAAGGACCTGTAATGGAGAGGTTCCGGGTTCGATACCCGGACCAGGCGGATTTTTTCAGACGCTCACCAGTCACCTAGCTGTGTTTGGAGATTTATGTTTGTCCTTTGTCCCTCTTGTTCCCCTTCTCCAGGGATTATTTTCGTCAACCTGTACGTGCAGGACATGTGCCGGCGCCGAGCCCGCACGCAGCCAATTCATTGCCAAAGCTCCTATCAATGCACATGGTATTCATAGAAACACTACGTGCCCAACCTGGTTACTTCTCGGCGCCCATGTCTGCCCTGAGTTTGTGCCAACTGTTTCAGACAGCGCACATGGTTTCACGTTCGCTTGTTAACAAAGCAAACTTGGTTTCAGTTTACTCGATGGTCTCTTCTGCAGCGGTATCGTCGCGACAACAACGCTATGAGCACTATTCTAATCTCGCCAACTCCCGCTAATTGTCTTCGTCCATCGCTGGATTTTTTTTCGATATGCTACTCACTTTTCCTTCAGTGGTGGTTGCGGAAGCGCCGGCAGTATCCATCGTTCCTGGTTTCGTTTTTTTTTTTTTTTTTTCGGATTTGGCTCGGCTACAACACCGGCAGTGAAGTGGTCTTCTCAAACAGCTCGCTCCCCCTCAAAGGCCACGTGAGAGCGTTTCTGAGCGGCTATTGGCGGCGCCCTCAGAGTGATTGACAGGACTCGGCAAAGTTTCAGCAAAAGCTCGCTCCAGAAGCGAGGTGTGCGCGCAGCTTTTTTTAGATGCGCGCATCCTTTTCGGACTCGTTCAGACGGCGCAACCATTTCGCGAAACTACATTTCGCGACACTAGATGCGCGAGAAAAATGCATCGTGTGAACGGGCCTTAAATCTGATTTGCGTTCTTCGAGTGGTGGCGTATTTTGGGTGCTACGGCTGTGCGAAAGAGAGACGCTAAAGGGTGCAAAACCATTGCGGAGCGCAAGCTCGTCTGCTTCTTTGCAGGTGTTGTGATGATGTCAGAACTCCGGGCTCTTATTGGCTTTCATTAAAACTTGGGTTTGGGCTAGTCAGTCCAGTACTGAAAAAGGTTAAGAAGCGCGAACAAACGTGAACAAGGAAGAAACAGAGACGACGCCTGCCCTGTTGTCCGTGTTTCTTAATTGTCCCCGTTTCTTTGACCTTATTGGTTGAGATAAAAAAATAGTGGGTAGTCCTTAAGGCGTCTAGCCTTCAGGTCTACCCACTATCCTTTCAATCAAAGCCAGTCAGAGCTCAGCATCGTTGTGACGTCACCGCAACTCCTGTGCTACAAGCAGACGACTTTCTCTCCGCATGGCACCTAGAAGGACAAGGCCCAAACGTTACTGCTAGTGGATTCAAGCAGCGTCGTCTAGCCTGCCTCAGCACCATCACCGGCCCGTCTCACAGCGCCTCTCAGCGTTAGCATGCGGCGACACCACGCGCGACGTATACGCGTTCGCCTTTTTTGCAGCGTCTCTGGCCCAGCTGCAGCATGTCTGCCACTCGAGGTGGGTCCGGGATTCACCAACGATGACGTAATGCGCAGGCCGTGTATCTGAGGTGGGAAAAACACCCGAAAAGCACCACCTCCGAAGGGCTGACTTGGGGTGCGGTGTTTCTCAAACGTTTTGCACTTTTTGCTGTCTTTGTCGCGCTGCCACCCGAAACTCGCCTCGTGATGATTCCAAGAATGATTTTTCTTTCCTAACATCAAACAACTTGAATCAATTTTGTTTTCGGAAACCTGATGACTTATCGGCCCATATGCACGACATGCTGTAAAATCTCCAGTTGAATATATTCCAGGTAAACGAAACAGTTAACAAGTTCTCTTGCAGTGGTGCCGAGCTGGAGCACTGTAGAATTGCTGCTTAGTGGCAACTTGTCTCTAACATTTTTCTCAAATCGCAAAAAAAAAAAAAAAGTTTATTTTTTTACTTTTTTTATTTTGCAAGACTGTTCAATAAACGTCTGAGACAGAGCGAAAAGATATCGCTTGAGCTTCCTCACGGCCTATATCAAGCTCGGAAGGTCGCATCCTAGATGCACTAAGTTAGCAAAATGGCGGCGCCCATATGAACAGTTGAGTATACATACATACATACACTAATCGTAGCTTCTTTGGCGGCCCTAGCCTTGACAATGCAGCACAACGAGTTCTCCTTGCATTTCCACAATGCCCCCCCCCCCCCCCCCCCTAAAAATAATAATAATAATTTCTATTCTTTTTTCTTAGAAATAAACTACGGATAGCCGAACGCACATTAGCCGTTGTCTTATTCAAAAGTTATGAGTGATTTTCAAAAATTTCTAGGAGGCAAAATTGTGCACGAAAACGCCCACAGATACATGGGACTGAATGGCGCACTACCGAGTACGGGACAACTTTTCCCATTGAAAGTCCTACAAAAGCACCTGTAACTTTTGAAGAAAGTTCGTTCTGAAACTTCTTATCCGCGCTGCTTTCGGCAATGCGTACTCTACTTTTACAATTAAAAAAAAAAATCTTTAATTTCTTTTAGGGGTACACGCTGTAAGGCTATGGCTGTATGCGTGACCCGCTCCATCTTTTTTCAAACCTCGTATCGGAGCGGATTGCGCATTCTCTTTTCCAGCACGTGCGCAGCCTGTCTCATTGTTGTTTCTTTTCCTCCGACTCGTAAAAGCAAGCTCGCCTCCGTGCCCGACAGTCCCAAAACAAACTTTCCGCACTCGGAAGACTTCCCCGAGCTCCAAGAAGCTCACCCGAACAAAAAATACCCAACTTCGATTCGCTCGATTGCCAGCTCCACCAAAACCCCGATTGCGACACAAAAAATGAAAAGAAAAAGAAAACTCTATTGACGTTTTTTATTCAGGAAAGTCTCCCTTGTCGAGATTTACCCTCGGTAATTTCCGCTCGCTTCTCCGAAGACGTCCCCGGCATCGCACAAACGACCTTCCTCATCGACGTAATGGAATACAAGCTCCGACGTCACTAACGACGCGCTTGAGGTCGGCCGGCCGTGCGGATTGCGACAGCGCGGTAAGGAAGAAAAACAAGGATCCCCGAGCCCAGCCGAGCATCACAGCCCGTTTCAGCTTAAGGTGGACCGCAGCTGACCCTACGAGCCACCCGAGACAATCCGGTACCGCGCGAAAATCACGTGACCTTCAAGAAAAGCGCAGCGACACGCCAAGCGCGTAGTGACGTCATGTGTCTACGGCGCTCGATTGGTTGAGATAGCTTGCAGGGTCCGCTCTGATCCATCATAAGGTGAAACGGAGTTCATAAAAGCGAGGAAAACTCGACTTCCTCGTCTACCAACGACGCGAGCTTATCTACAAGGGTGTCTGGTTGTACTTTTTTTTGTTGTTGTTTCAGGGTAGAGCAAGTTCATTGCCCGTCCGTTTTTAGCACCTTCCTTTTTCGGACATGCAGTCGGGGCTAGATGGTTCCAAGATTGTCCGACCTTGTGGGCTTCTTTTGGGTCCGATGATGGTATCGCGGAGGACTGCGTAAACGGTAGAGGCCTCGTCTTTTGTTTTTGTTTTGGCGTCCTTGAGTGGACAAAAGCTTTTTCTTTCGTTTCCAGAATAGCCGAGTGTTTGTACGCGCATTGAACGAGCGTGGTTGTTTGTAAATCGCTTAGAGCGACGCGAAACTAATGACCAACATAAAAACTTTGGGATCGTTCTAATAGAGAGGCGCTATTTTCCTCGTTTGTGCAACATGAGACCGTGACGCTGTGGTGTTTTATCCCTGTTCATTAAGGTACGGACATACTCGTGGCACGACTGGGTTGTAGCTTTTTGGGCAGATTAGCTCCTCTTAAATTCGTAGAGAACAAATCTCTACTAAATAAATAAGCTTGTCTCGATGATTCTGATAAGCCCTGGAGGGGTCACAAAATGTGTGATACCTGCATTATGCGAGCGACGCAGTCAATTCACTCACACGGCATACAAAAGACACGCTATTCGCTGCACACGTGTTGACGAAATTTTCTGTGCCTCAATCATGTTAGAAGCATCTTTGCCTCGTACAGTCGGCCGTAAAACAGATTGACACGAGGGTACGATTGCCCGACAGGTGATAAGGCTGCACGGAGCGCTTTGGTAGCGTAAGCACGCTGGGGCCGCGAATGTCGGATTAGTTCACTCTTGGATGCACGGGGAACGTCGACACATAGTTCATGACTAGACCTAACTAGATTACAAAGAACAAATAAAAGTAAGAAGCGTCGTCTCGCACGTTGCCTGTCACCCCCTACAAAAAGGCGTGGCGGGCTCGAATCCCGGCCGAGGTGCCCGCAATCTGACGGAGGCTTATTGCGGAGAAGGTGCCGTGTAACCGAGCTTTCGGTTGCACGTCAAAAGGTCCCCAGGTGGTCGAAATTAATCCTCAGTCCTCCGCTGGGGTGTGCCAGATGCCCGTCGTAGGTTTGGCACGTAAAAACCCCCAAATTTCACTTTTTTGACCCTACAAAAAGGCCGGCCGCGAGAAAAAAGGAAGCTCGGTAAAACTGATAATTATCTCCCTCGAAACATCCCCACGATTGAAAGGTGAAAATCATCCCGGCCACTCTCGCTCCTCGTGTTATCGCGACATACAGCGCCGCGAGTGGCGGTTTCGCCGCACCGGCCACGAATCACTTGAGCTAATCTCTTTTTACGGCTGACTGTACGTATGTATGCTTCGAATATGCATGCAGACAGTTGTTTTATGAACGGTGTGTGTCAGGGCCGCGATACAAGCAAGAATCACGACTCACAGAGTGTCTGTCAAGCACGTACCAAGGGGGGGGGGGGGGGGGGGGGGGGGGGGGGCATGGGGTTTGGCATGGCTCTGGGGCCCGGCACCCGCCTCTCCTCCCTCCCCTCCCCCCCGCCCCCCCCCCCCCCCCCCCCCGAAATCTTCCATTTTGATGGGGACTCCTCTCCCCCTCTTCCCCTCATACATCATTTTGTAATGGGCGCCCCCCCCCCCCCCCCCCCTTCTCCGAAAGAAAATGATGTCTGTAGACTATTTTGTATGACGTATTAGCAGTGTGGCAGCGGCTTTAGTATTGGTTACGCTTCGTTATGGAATTCTGTCATTGGTTTTGGATTCATGGCACGCTCGAGACACTCATGAACTCCCCGGGTTTATCAGAATGACCGAGACAATTTGAAATGAATCGAAGGTCCGTGACGTCGTGGCGGAGTTATGTACGCTTTGTCTTTCGGAAATCAGCTGCTCGCGCCGCCGGTCGCCCGCTACAGCAGGATTCCTTTCGACCAGCGGCTTGGGCTACACTTTGCCGCCTACCCCTAGTGGCGCCAAGTAAAACATTCGTCGGGTTGCGGATCCAACAGTCCGGGGTTCGATTCCCACTTTGCTCCGTCGTAAATTTCGGAAATTATGCTTGGGTACGATTAATTATGACCACGTATGTTTCTATATGCTTTGGACGCTTATGCACTGCCAGCTACGGGCTATGAGTCCTTTATGTTTTCTTGGCCTGCTTGCAAGCTTTTTCATATTACACTGGAGGCAGTTATCACGCTGTTGACAGAAGCATGAAATTCATCACAACTCCGTAGTTACACCTCAACGACGCGATATGCAATTTCTACTATGAATCCACCACGATGAAGAGTCGAGAACATTTAAAAGACATTCATACTCACGGATCTGTTACCTCACCTGCATGAGGGAAAGAGGTTCGTTAATACTCTCCGGTGAGAGCAACCTCCTCTCATTGTTCCCAATAGTCCCTGCTACCCAAAACAGACACTCGAACGGCGTTAAAGTAGGCGGGATACGTGTAACCAGGGAAGTACACGTTACCCAAAAAAGTAACAAAATATCGTTTCTCGTTATTCACTCAATGAGTAACTAAATACGTTACTTCTAACCGATTTTCAGAAGGAATGAGTTACACTACCTCAAATGTTGCGAGTTATTTTTCTCGTTACTTTGACGAACAAATACACAACTCTTTTTGTTCCGGGGTTTATTGTTTTCTTTGCAGTAATCGTTGCACTTAAAGGGACACTGACACCTCTTTAAATAACGTTTTCTTTTTTTTGCTAGGCGATTCAGTATGGTTGTCAGGGGACTACCCAATTAATATTTTACTACGGAGTCTCGTATGTATTTAATAAAGCCAAGAAACGCAGCTGCTCGAAACCGAGACCTGTGCACATAAGTCGGAGAAATATAGAGAAGAGAGTGAGTGCCGGAAGTCATGTAACTAACCCCGAAGCGCTTTTTTTTTTTTTTTTTTGGTCAAGCGCAGCAGACGACGCGGGTTGCCGTGCGATTGCTTTGCAGTTGTGCTTGGTCTGCTCGCTGTTCTGACCCTCAAAATAAGGTTTTATCTTTTATTTTTTCTCTGTAGATTGAAAAGTTGGAAATGAATGCTGAATGCCCGTGATCGGCTCCGAAAAGATGGCGCCCGAGATGTTGCGTAGGGAGCTGTCTCACATGTCCGGCATCTGAAAGTGGCATTGTGCGGCAGAGTCTGTACAAGTTCCCGAAAGATTAACTGGATCGGGACCAATGGCTAGCTGCAATTCCTGCAGAGCAGTTACGGGCACCTCGTCCGTAAAGCGGACACTATCCGATTTATATGCTCGTTGCATTTTCTGCAAAGGGACTACATTGAGTTCGCAGGTGTCAAAAAGATAGACGTTTCGTCCACAACTTTTTTTTTCAGTGATAAATGTAAAAAAGAAATGTAAATATCCCAAAATGTTGAACCAACATTTCTTGGCCCGCTGCGTGTGAAGCGGACATCTTTCCATTGAGCTACTCTACAACTTTAAGAACTGTTTTTGCAGACAACATAGACTTGTGGATGTTCTCGGGCATAAGCAGCTTCCTGTCATGGAGCTCGATGTACGATAGTTTTAACATTGTAATGTTTAGGCAGACGAGGGGGAACTCCTAGTTCGTAGTCGACTGTAGATCGGAAAGTTTGCTGCCGATTTCAATGCCGCAAAGGTACTCCCAGCTTTGAAGTCGGGCAGCACCACGGATTGGCCACATTCGCACCTAATAAAGAAATCGCACGCATGCATATTCAACTCGAAGAACGCACTCCGTGCTTGACGTTTGCGCGTTTTTCAAGATCTTACCAATTCGTGTTGGTAAGACGAGCGATGTCTTCAGCCACGAGAAGGGGGCGACGACTTGGCGACGTTTTCGTGCAAATCGGCTTGGTGCATGGTCGGGTGTGTCGAAAGGAATGAATCCTAATTGTTTTGATCGGTCCAAAATTTTTCGTTCGAAGGAAGTCAGATTCGCCATTACCGCGAATAACAGTTCTGAAGTAGAGGTTCCACGTCTGTCGTCCGCCGCCGTCGCCGTCCAGCCCGCGAGTGTCGGGGGCCGATATGCGACACGACTCGATCCATGTTGAGAATTACGCAGCGAACGCACAGAATGGTTCCGGTTGTTTGTGCACTTTTGTTTTAATCAACGTATCTGCCGTTTTTTTAGAAGCCACAATAAAATAGGATTCATATTTTTTTTTTGCATTTTTAATATTGAACGTGTGCCTTCCATGACCTGCGACTTTGATTAAATTTGGTGGTTGCGTTTAAACCTTAGAAAACAGCCCGTGCCCGCGGAGAAGAGGGTGAGCGCGACTCAAACCGGCCAGTTCTCGATCGGCGGTTTTCGGGCGGAGAGAAACTGAATTTGGAGCCGAAACTTTTGTTCTGGGTAGTTGGGCTCTCATATGTCATGTACACCTACAAACCTCGGCGAGCATAAATACCCTGTCAGTGTCCCTTTAAGCAGTAGCTGCCTCTCGAATTTCGCATCAGTTATGTTTCCCCGCTTCCTTGAGAATACATCTCCGGCGACGCTCGTTTTACGGACGAGATTCGAGGGAACGACAGTGTCGTGCTTCAGGAAGAGCTGCTGAATCTGGGATTCCCCACTCACTTTCGTTATCTCTGCCTCTAGAGTTCGAAAGTGACAATGGGTTATGTAAGTACGTTCCTGTTTCGGCAACGTCCCGGTTTACATTCGGTCTGTACACCGATTCTAGAATGTTCAACCATAGAACCTTGTTTTGTTCGCTCAGTGCAGGCCATTCCGAGCGGTAGAGTTCACTTGGCGTGTTCAGCGATAAACGTTGCAACTGTCATACTGTTCAGTTGTTTTCCGGGTTGCCCAATGGACTTTGTCGCAATTGACGCATACTGAGGTTAGAATTAAAACCAGGCTGTTCAAACCACGGACTTGAACCGAAAAAAATATGACGTTTCGGTCACGGTTACGGTTACAGTTTCCTGTCAAAAGCGATTTCGTTTCGTTTTTTTTTTTTTTGTTTTTTTTTTTCTTTTTTTACGGTTTTAATTTTTGCGGTTTTGTCTGCCAATTACACATTCCTAAAAACCGTTTTTTTTCGGTTTCTCCAATAATTTGTTTGTTGGAATGCTAGACAGTCGTTTTATAATAAACGGTTTAAAGTCGCCCCAGATACCCAACACTTGGACATTCACAATAACAAGCAGACAGAAACGTCTCAGTACTTCTAATTGGTCAAAACGTCTACACGTGTCTAGCTTCAACACTTGTTCACTACATCTATTTGCATTATATAGTTCGATACCCAAGCATTCATGTTACCACCGCTACTCCGGGATCCTCGCATTCAATACAGTAAAAATAGTATCGCTACTTTGCTGTTCGGCAGCGTTTGTAAACAACCCTCAGAAAGGTTCCACAGGGAGCTGGAAGAACCATTCGCCCCTTCTCGTCGCTTCGGGCCACTTCCGGCCGCCATGATAGGGAACCGAGAATACTTCCGGTCTGGGTTTTGTTTGCATAGTCTTAAAGGGCAACGTCACCGCTGTTTCTTGTGCTCCTCGATTAAACCTGTCTTTTGTAATGCTGTCCGTGTCGACTGGCCTCATGAAGTGCTCTAATGTTTTGGAATTGACTGCATTGGCAACTTTGCTGTAGCAGATCTCCGGGAAATAAAAGATGCAACGAGCAACGACTCCGCGGACGTCGAACGCGAAAAGTGCCTGTCACGCGCGCGTCCATTTTATGCTCAACACTATTTTGAAATCAAAGAAGCACACAGCTGACTCTTTGGGACAGCGAAGAAACTTGATCGAGCGAATCACGCTTGAGCTCTTACGCAAATAGAGGATCGATTGAAATATTATTTAATATTTGCCTAAAGACAACTTTATATTTTAGCCACCACTGACAGAGACCAACTTGGTACTGCATAAAATATTTAATAAATAAATGAAGAGCGTTTATCTTTTTCTTTTTTCTTTCAATCTTAGAGCAGAATTTTTACTGACGTTATTTTCGGTTGCATACGAGCTTGGAATCAGGTGGTTTATGTGAGTCCTTAACATACTCCAGCAAAAACCCACAGACGAACTAAACAAAAAAGAATAGAAAACAAACGTAAATTTTGATACTATACATCAGCGGAACACTTCAAATCTTTTCACATGGAAAGGTCAATTTCAGAAGCGTCAATTTTGAAGTTTGATACCCAGACTTTTCTTTTTAGCATGCAATAAACGGTCCGTTGGTGACACGATTAAAGAAAGACGTAAAACATAGCATGAAACTAGCCGACTTTATAACTCGCCCATGCCGTCAAACACAAACTTGCCCAAACCGAACAGTTCAAACAAATGGGCTATGTCCCCAGGAGTGTCACGTGATTGTAACAAGTCGGACAAGAAACTAGTTTTCTTCGTCGCCTGGGTTCTACAATCTAAAGTGGCCCTTTGACGCCGGCGTCTGCCGCTGTATCCACGTGAATATCATTCGCGGGATCGCCGTGGTAGGTCGACGTCGTCCCAATCACAATATCTCCACTCCTCGTCGAAACCACGCTGCTCGTATTTTTTCGCCGAGAACGAGCGGCGCAATCGTACACATTGCAACGGCTTTGTCCCAGTCACGATATCTCTACTCGTCGTCGAAAACGCACCGCTCGATTTCTCGGGCGCACGATCGAGTACGAGTGGCACAGTTCTTCACACTGTACGTTCAACTACGTCCGACAGGCGTAACGTAGTTTCGCTTTGGCCAGCTCGAACACTCACGACGACGACGCGCATTTGACGAAGCAATGTAGTGCTTGCACACACTGTTCTGTGCACAAAAAACACGAAACAATTACATGTCTCGGCTGATTTGAGGGCGTTTAACTTCGTAGAGTGTGACACGTGTACATTAGAGCACTATATAGCTCTTACGGAGCAGAGTAGCGCAATCTTTTGATCCGCGTGTTTCGCCGACAACATGGCCGACAGAGTCATGTTGTTGGCGGAACCCTGAGTTCCACGAGTCACGTGGTACTCAGGGTTCCAGGAGGCGGCCCGCCCTATGGGAGAATACAAAGAGATCGACTCAACAACA
Organism: Ixodes scapularis; assembly: GCF_016920785.2. Taxonomy (NCBI): domain Eukaryota; kingdom Metazoa; phylum Arthropoda; class Arachnida; order Ixodida; family Ixodidae; genus Ixodes; species Ixodes scapularis. Next base: position 84,327,422 of record NW_024609838.1, on the reverse strand, counting down.
CGGCTGATTAAAAAATAAGCGCCAAGTTCACACTTTTCAAAACTAGTCTGTCGTGGAGTTGGTGAAACACTAAACACTTTATCAAAGTCTTCATACTATCGGATGCGTGTGAAAATTTTGGGAAGGCAATTTCCAAGGAATGGCGTTTGAAGCAGACGATTTTTGTACGCAGCGGAGATGGACTTCTTGGGTTGGCCGGAGCGGGTCACGTGGACGGTGAGACGTCTCCGTGACGTCGCCGCGTCGTCTGCTCCGTGATGCCGCTCGGGCAACTTTTAAAAAAAATTACGCCCTTACATAGCACGCAACTTAGCGCAAATTATTCTAAAATGTTCCTTTATTATGTCAAAAACTGTTGACGTTCCGTACATCCCCACAATATTGAAGAAACAGCGATTTTCTCACGTTCCGCATGCATTTCTGATCGAAGTTGGAACCCCCGGGCGTTCGCCGCTACACTCTAAATCAGGTTACTCATGTTGTTACTGATGCGCACACTGTTACTCATGGTAATGAGTAACAAAATCAAACCTCTTTTTGTGATTTATTTCCGAAGCACTGGCATAGATAGCTGCCTCATGAGTAACACGTGAAAAACGAGAGCTTCATGGGTAACGAAGCGCTTCACTCGCGAATCGTTATACCCATGCTTTCGCATTGTTCCTCATGCGGACCACGAAGACCTGCAAAATGTAATGCCGCTAAATCTAGCTTTTCGCGAAAAGTCGTCTACGAACAAAGAGCAGCCATGGAAGCAAAAAATAAAATAAAGAAAATAACACGGGTGCCGGGAAGCGAAACTCTCCGAGAAGGGGACGTTTGTTTGCTATAATTTTTGGAGACCGGGGACCGCTGCGGCGGGCATAACTTTTTCAAGGAAGGTGAGTACGAAGCGGCATAATCCTTGGATTCGCTTTTGTTATTCTGACCTCGGTATATCCATACAGACACTCCTCTGACAGGGCAGCCTGTACAATGTCAGTCAGGCCAGGCCTAACGAACACCGACCTCGGCGGCACCACTCGCGGCTCCTGCGCGTCCCTGGACTGCTTGTGTGGGGCTTTTGTGACCCGTGAGGACGCATTTGGATATGCGGACTGTCCGGCCGGTTGGTGCTTGATTTGTGGCCATCCACCAGCACAGCACGGGGCTTTAGGTGAGTCAGTTTGTGGAAACAGGGCTGGTCTTGACCGCGTCTCACGTTGCTGCGCTCAGACTCTGTCCCGGAGCGCGCGCGTTCGGCCGGCGCACGATTCACTGAGCGGACAGGAGCACCTTCGGCGAACGAAACCCGAGTGCGCTCCCGATGTACTTATTTCCATTAGGAGCACGAGTGGCTTTTCGAGCTCAGTGACGACGCTTTCGCCTCATCTGTTTCGCTATTCTTTTGGCTGGTTTTGGTTAGAGCTCAAGCTTCTTGATCTGTCGTGCCTACGCAGCGCCAAGAGCCGACTCAGCGCGCTCCGTCGGCATCGTCACGACACGCTGGCGAAAGCCAAGCAGTCTATAGTCCGGCGCCTCGGTGCAGCCAGCGTGCTTCGTCGTCTACCGGCGGCTTGCTAGCGTGACGTAGCAATGGCCTAAATGATATAGGTTAATAATTGCTCTGTCTGGAAACTTTTTAAATTTAATCTTGTATAAGCCTTTTTCTTTTCAATACATCTGATCCTGTTATGAAAACTAAAGTATTGAGTAACTCCACATCGCCTTTTTTAAAACTTCGCTTTATTTTATACCTTTTTTTCGGCCAGCTCTACTATTTTTGCACCACTAAATTTTATAGAAAATATGTTGCTCCGTGTATCGCTCTAATCAGGCCTGGTTTGTATTATATCCTGTGAATGTTCCCGGCTCTTATTCGTCACACTCAGTTTTCAACAAAATTAATAACTCCATTCTTTCATTCTTAATAACTCCTTGAAATGAGGCCTAAAATATTTTTATGTTCGTTGAGGTTTTTGATACACGACCACAACAAATAGCCAAACATATACGAATGGCGTAAACATCAAACAGGGACTGAATAAAAAAAAATATTAGGTTTCAGCTTATCCCTTGATATGTGTATAATATCCAATGCTTATAGCTCTGTGCAGAACCATTCCACGTACTTAATTTTTCATTTGGTTAAGAGAGTGAATCCTGAGCGGCTTGCAGATATCGAAATTCGAAAGTAATCTTAAGCAAACGGGATAATTTCCTGACTTATTCCAAGTACCTCCTTCCATTACATTAATGAAAACAAAAAACTTGAGTAGAATGAGAGAAACTTGATTCAAGGATAGCGTTTGGTTTGCGATGAAACCACTCTTTCATATACAACCTGTGACTGATAAATACGAATATCTATTTATTTGCAGGAGAGGCAGTGCATATATGCAGGAATACAGCTTTAGTCCTTCAAAATAATTTTCCCCATGGTTGCGGATTTCTGGCAACGCGTGCCTCGCATACTTTGAGTGAAGGCAGCCTGTGGGGTGTGGTTGAGTTCAGCATTCACATTATGTTGTATGTCAGCAGTGTCCGAACTCCGTTGTCTTTTCAAGCGTTTCTTCGAGCGTAGGAAAAGGGCAAATAATTCTTGAGCAAGGGGGAAGGGGGGTGGGTGATGAAGAAATAATTCATTTGCTGTATTTCCGTATGTATCGATCACCGAAATTATTGATCACCGGATTCATGCGCCGTATTTATTGGTTACAAGTTTGATATTGCAAAGCTGTTAAAGAAAAGTGTTCTAGTTTTGCTGCACTTCTTTTCGTAGAGTGAAAACAGTCTCGTTAAGGAGGCCAATACGGCACTTAGAAGAGTGCAATATTCATTGCTTGGGTCAACTTTGGCACAAAAATACCCGGACATGCTTTGGGACCGACCGAAACCTGGGACCAAGCTCTCAACGAGACGTCTCTGGGTAAATACATTTTCAACTGTTCAATTACCACTGCCCCGTGCTTCGAATGGTATCAGGGAGGGTTCCTAAAACATCTGTTTTGACTTCTGGCAGAGTGTATTCATGTGCCGGTTAACAGCGAGGCGAAAGATGAGGTACGCACGAGAAAAAAAAAGACAAGGCGCAGGCAAACAATGGAGCGGATCAGTATGATATAGACACTCTAGCGCAGCAGTCCACCCCAGATGCTCTCAAGGAACTGGAGGTAAATTTGTCTTCTGGCTCTCTTATGTGCATTCCAGCATTCAATGCCTCACACCCCCCTCCCTCTTTCAGTCCATCGACTCTGCTGTCAAGTGCCCAGCCTCAGTAAATGTGCCATATGTAGTCAAGCTCCTCAAAGTGACATTTGAAGAGAGGAAAGGCACCGTTTTGGACAAACTTCCAGTCTACTTCTTGAATGCTGAATGCGTAAGTGAGCATTTTGTATTTCATTCTAGTACGCACGCCGACCAAATCATACAGGCTGCTCTTTTTAAAGCACTGTTGACTATGTTTACCGTAAGAATGAACTTTGTCTACTCTCTTGGATAGCTGCTGGCAGAATGCGAGCTGCACTTCGCCATGAGTTTTACAAGCATGAAAGGCGTGTGCACCAGCATACTGGAGGGCTTCGGCAAGGATCACGGGATACGCCAAGCAACACTGATGGACGTTCAAGCCTTTCTGCGGTCAAGATCATCCCGCGATGATGCTTTGAGCACGGTCAGTCAAATTTACTAATAAGATAAACGCTTCATGTAATGGCCATGTTAGAAACACGGTATTAGGAACAAGCATTTTTTATGGGAGCTTGCATTGACATGAAATTTAATACAATCCTCGTTGCGTTTTAAAAATAGCTGCGCGACTACATTCCCGCAGAGTGCTCGGTGGACAAACCAGCGTGATGTACGAAATGAATTCAATGAATCAAAAGATCGCAAATATGCTTAGCGTGAAAATGAAGTGTGCATTGGGATACTGAGCACGACCATTTACCTGTCCAGTCATGCTCAGTCTCCCATGAGAGACATCATTTTTATGTCTAGGCATACCTGCGGCATTGTCATTCGTCAGATGTCTTTCATGGACCACGGTAATAGACTTACCCAGTGCTCGGCAGGGAAGTATAGTCGCGTAGATACTTTTTAAGACTGTGGGTTCAAAGCTATCATACTGACATTTTGCTTTTTGCTCAGTGATAATACCGCCCATAACTCGGCCATTTGACTACCCAAAAAGCAATGCTCTTTAACTGACTTCGAATCAAAATAATTAAATTTAAGCCCACATTGACGCTGAGCGCAGCTATAGAGTGAGAGCGTGAAGATGGGTAGCAGCTATTTTATTAGAGCTTTGGGCACTTTGTTTCCAGGAAGACGTTCCGACAGTTGAGGGAGGATGCCCAGGACCGAAAGCCTTTCTGGGGTCCAAAACAAAGGGTATTCTCTGTCCCGGAAGCAGTCCTCAGGTGGTCAACTTACCAAGCACCTGCTCCGACCTCAAGGCGTCTGACCTTCTGCTGGGTGTTTATTATATTTTGAACTTGAGCTATCCATCTTCCTATGGGCAGCTTTTAGGTTTTTTGCAAACATTCATTGTAAAACGGGGGTCAAGGTTCGACAGAGGTTACCAATCAGCTCGCCTCTGCTCCCTGGTAAGTGCTTGCAAACAGTATTTGAAGTAGCTTAACAAATTGAGCGCTATTCTGGTTCTTGACAAGAGTACAGATCTTCCTCCTTTGCAAAATTTTCTAGTACTTTTATTTCAAAGTTCGTTTGAGTAAAATAGGGTGTAGTTCTAAGTTAGAAATTGCGACAAGCATATCATCCCGAGATGTGATAAAATTTGTTTGGAATAAAGTTCTTTCAAGTTGAGTATTGCTTCTGTCATGCCAAACAGTTATTTTTGCCCTTCCAGCAAGCCGGTCTGGCACCTGGGAGGTTGTTGGCGAATAGATTTCATCCCGCTGCTCTGCATTCACTATAAAGTTGCCATCGAACCGCCAGGCAACTTGCTGCGTCCCCATTTCCAGTTTATTTGGAGAGCAAGCTATAAGAATTTCGTCATCATTGCGGTTGAGGATCACGCGTCATCTTTAAATGATAGGTATATTAATTCCCAGGTCCGGTGGGCAAGCTGACAGCATGCCGAACCCAGTAGCACCGTCACAAGAGCTCGGGGATCAGCGCTGCTCTTAAATCCAGGCCTGCAAGAAACATTCAAAGGCGGGAAAATTTTCTCGCCACTCTTTCACTGGTCCCCCTCGCACGTAGGGGGGGGGGGGGGGGGGGAGTGGTGAGGAGGTTTTAAACATAGGAAACCGTTTTTGTTCATGGGATGGGTAACGTCCTGCTACTCATGGGATGAGTAACGTTCGCATGAGTACCATAATTACGCATAAATCAAGCGGCACAAAAGATGCACTTTTGTGCCGCATGTCATGAGTAATCACATTTAGAGTGTAGTCGCTGAAAGATGGCGGTCTAGTATGCGCTACTCTTAAAGCGCGCGTGTGTATGAAGGCACTCTACGCTACTCTGCTCCGAAGGAGCTATATAGTGCTCTAGTGTACATAAGTTTCTTTTCGCCACGGAGGCCAAATAAAACGAGATGCGGTACTTTTTCTAGGCGCCATAACGTGCAGATCGATCTATCTTACGTTTGGTTTTCGACATATCTTTTTCTGTGTTCTGCCAAGAAAAACTTAAGAGCCACACGTGCTCATTCTTGCTCATTGAAACATACGCAAGAAGCTGGTCAACCGGAAGTTATTTCGGTCACAGGAAGTTCCGCCATTGCTTGCTTATGTTTATCTTGGAATACCATGCATAGTGTGTTGCGATTAGGAGTGTGGCAGGTTTAGGATTATAAACTTTTCATTATAAGCTCGACCACTGATCCCAACTAAGTATTCTTAATCCAAAATTTATATTGAACTGAAATATATTACCAGATTCCCCACTTGCTGCTGCAAACTCTGTCAAGTGGTCACGACCGCTAATGTCTATTGCATTTGCTGGATTGCGCTTCCCCGCTCCGCGAGTGCGGCCACCGGACGGCCATCTTTCATGTCGAAAAACCGTCTTTTTGGAGCGTTGCCGAGGATTTAGGCAGCGAGCTGAAAACACGATTTCTACACTTTCGTTGTCATTCACCGAAGAAGCTTTTTTAAAACCTTGCCTAAACGGTGAGACTTGCCTTTCAGAACACTTGGAATGTTCTACGAAAGCGCAGCGCCGCAGAAAAAAGGCACAGCTCGTCGAAAGCAAGTTCCGCCGGCCTCGCGGCGTTACCAAAGCTTCCTTGGTACGCTGACGTGCTGCGTCTCCGCTGAAATGCTGCGCTGAAGTGCTGCGTTTGCACGCTTGGATACGGATCAAGAATCGACACCGCGGCAAGGTTTTAAAGCTGTGCCACGCGTGTCTTTGCATCATACATCGGCCACGAATTAAGTTCTGGATCGTCCAGCTGTTCCGGCAAGTTGCCATCAATAATGGAAAAAAAAACACGTGGTTGCTATTAGGTACTATTAACCATGAATATGGTCTATATGTATACTCGAATGGATCACATGGCAGCACAAATAGAGCAACGCTGTGGAGCAAGGTATGTTTTCGAACACAAAAGTATGAAACGGCGAGATCGAAAATTTCTTGAAACGCGACCCATTTTGTCGTGTACATTTTGTCGCCTAACCCACCGCCATACCCTCGTCCCCCTCTTTTGTCGCCAGTGGATCAAGCTCGTTTCTGGACCGCGAGTGCCGCAAGTTACAAATACAGTCGTTAGAGTACAGTAAAACGCTGCTCCCGAGGCACATACGTCTTCCCGCACATTGCATTCGCGAAATACATACACATGGCGTCGATCCTTGATCGGTATCCAAGCGTGCGAAGGCACGGAGATGCAGCATTTCGGCGTGCCAAGGAAGCTTTGATCACGCTGTGAGACCGGCGAAACTTGCTTTCAACGGGCTGTGCTTTTTTCCTGGGGCGCTGCTCTTTCGTAAAAATGTTTACAGGCTCTCAAAAACAAATCTCATTGTTTACGAAAAGTAAAAAAAAAAAAAGAAAAAATTTCAGCGAATGATGACGAATGAGTAGAAACCGTATCTTCAGCTCGCTGCCGCCAGCCTCCACAACGCTCTAAAAAGGTAATTTTTGACATGCAAGATGGTCGTCCGGTGGTCGCACTTGCGGCTGCAGCGCACCAAGCGGTATGCGCGATCGAGCAAATTGAGAGGTCAGTGGCCACGACAGTTCAAGATACCTTCTCGGGGTCATTCTTGCGGAAAAACTAATATTTTTATTTTTCGGTTAATACCGGTTAGTATCGGTTACCGGTACGTAATTTGCAGTCACGGTTACGGTTACGGTTTTCATAAATTTCAAATTACGGTTTCGTTCGTTTTACGGTTTCTGAAAAAAATTTTTATTTCTAAATGGTTTTCGGTTACGGTTACGGTTTGAGTCCCAGGCTCAAACGGTGTTGCACACGTTACTCTTCAAATGTAACAAAATACCGCTACACGTTACTTGGCCCAAAATGTAACTAAGTACTTTACTCGTTACTTCTTAAGAAAGTAACTAAATACTTAGAATGAAGAGCGTGTTGGTAGGGGCAAATATATAAATAAGGGAAGAACATAAAAGACGAGGACGGACGAGACGTCTTGTCCGTCCTCGTCATTTAGGTTCTTCTCTCATTTAGATTTCACCAAAATCCGCTACACGTTACCGAAAGAAGTAACTAGGTAGACGTTACTCGTTACCAGCAATGTGTTACGCACATGTCTGCAGGTAACCTCCTAATTTTGTCTGGAGGTACAAATATTGCCACATACAGTTTATTTTAGGTGAAAATCGCACCTAAAGTGTGACCCTCCTAAAATGTTCTCGTTCACGTCTGCGAGGTGAAAGCGTTCAATTTTCACTTTTTTTTTTTTTTTTTTTGGTTCGTACAAATTTTACCGATTAACCGGTTAAAAAAATTGATCGCGATTAAAGCATCAATCAATTATTCGATAAATAAATCGACTAAGTGCCATGCTCTAATTGAAAGCATATTTGCGATCGTTCCGCGATATACATATCAATAGGCATGATTCGTTTTCCTAAACAAAATGGTGTGGAACCATTTTTTTGTTCTTATATTGCGTGATTTTTTGTTGATGTTTTGCAGATGTGTTTCACAATTTAATCCCGTCCCACACCATGCGCTTCTGATCCACCATGTTTGTTTTAAATCTCAGTCGCAACGTCGCAACTGAAATTAAGGAAACGCGAATAAGAATATTATCCGCGTTTTTGCATCATCAGTCTCCCGCTTAGCTGCTTCACGAGTGGAAACTTCAGCGCAACCCCGTGTCTCCCACGTGCTTCGGGTCTTTCAAAAATGTACCGATTTAGTAATACTTAATTACGCCAATCAAGATTCTGATTGGAATTATCTGTTTATTTTCACTAATTAAAAAGTTAGATAACACAACAAAAGGCACAGGCTCACGCGCCTGTGCCTTTTGTTTTACTGCACACATTTGTGAGATGGTTAAAGCTTTCACGATATTTTTAAACCAATTTGTGGAACTTAGAAAAAGATATTATATATATATATATATATATATATATATATATATGGGTGGTTTCATCTCAAATCGTGCAGGCAAAAAGGGTCGAATTTTTAATTTCGATGAAAAAAATATATGTCATGGCGCCGTTTCTAAAACCGCAGTCGACACAAACCGCAAGTTCGTCGGATTTTTTGTTCTCGACTTATGAATTTTTAAAGAGGCCGCGGCGAAAAGCAGTGTTTTTCACACCCGTCGTGGGTCGGATGTTTCGCTTGATCTCCCGCCATGGATTTTCAGTCCACATTATATTATCTTTTTTGAAGCACTCTGTGGACACATTTAAAAGGCTCCAATACCATGAATTAATTTTAGGCCTTTTGCTTTTTTTCTGTAAAAATGTCAAAAACGCCTCCTCGGTCAATTGTTGCCGAACTTTGACAATTAATTACTGGCGATCTACTTGAGTTACACCGATATTTTTTATGTCCACGGAGAGCCCAAAACACGCTCTTTATATTTATTATAAAATGTCTTGGCTGTATGAAATATCCTTTGCGGTACGTTTACGTTAATATTATGCAAAAGCCAAAAAGTACCATTTTTGAAATTGATTTTCTCAAAAAACCCATTTTTTATTTTTTTAATTTTTTGTTAAAATGTAGATATGATAGTTGTCTACACGAAAATCAAGTCTAGAAAGTGTATATTTTGTTTGCATGTTTTATATTTAGGCCTCAATATCGGGAAAAGACGTCTTTGTTTTGCAAGACCTAAGTCGGACATAACGACCCATGCGTCTCTATGAATTGTGAAAAAATTTTTTCTTGAACTTTCTTCTGCATTTTGTAATCAATTATAAACGGAATTTGTAGTATTGAATATTTATGTATGTTTTGATAAGAGCGGGAACCATGAGATACATATCTAACCAAATCAGCAGGCCTAGTAGACTTTCAAAAACCAAAAGGCACAGACGTTGTATTGTTTCAATTTATAAACCTTTCAAAGTAAACTAGCACGACTAGCTATTAGCTGTCATATTACTAAGACAAAGAAAGTCACCACATCGTCGATATATTATATACAATTTCTTACGAAACCAAACACTGGGGCTTGTTCACCGCACATCGCACAGGTCACCAGGGAATGTCCTTTCACTTCCGTAATACACAAAAGTGGTGACACAGAAACGGTCCGAAACACACAGAGAGTGTGTCATGGAGAGGGGTAGGAAATAAAAATAAATAAATAGGAATTAAATTGCCCAACTCCGATCTTAACGAAAATTGCGTTAAAAAAAGAATAAAGCATTTAGGTTCGAGCGGTGGCAAGGCGATAGGTCCACGCCTGGCGGAGAGTCAGATAAAGAAGTCGACGGCAGGTAAAGGTAAAACAAAAAAAAAAAAAAAATCAATAATTTAATAAAGACGGGAAAACTCAGCCGCACATGGCAAGAACAAAAACCAACTCCCCGGGGCATTCCCTAAACGGGACGCAACCAAATGCGTGCGAACACGGTAAAACAAAAAAAAAAAAAAAAAAAATCAATAATTTAATAAAGACGGGAAAACTCAGCCGCACATGGCAAGAACAAAAACCAACTCCCCGGGGCATTCCCTAAACGGGACGCAACCAAATGCGTGCGAACACGCTCTCTACATCACCGCCAGACCGCTACGCCATGACGAAATAAACCCAACAACTGAACAGTGCTAACAAACAGTTAGTAAGAAAACACTGAAAAAAAAAAAAAAAAAAAACGTTCAGAAAAAACCGCACTCGAGAAACAAAGTTCAGCGGGGCGAAGAAACACACACGAGTCGGTCCCACGACATTGAAGTCTGGCAGGATGACGGCGTCCAGATGATGCTCGAATCTGTTCCTCCCTCTATTACGCACATCCACGACGGCTGTGCGGAACAGTGGCTGTGCGAAACAAAATGAAGAATAGATTCGAGCAGGCGATGCGCGAGAAGGTAACCGAGACTATGCTTCAAGCTTCATATCGGAAGAGGAGCTTTCGAGGTAGTTTCTGCAGTTACTCAAACTTTCTCTTTCCCCTTCCCTTTTTCAAAAGAACACGTCAGCCGGCGCTAACGTTTCATCTGGGGAGAAGCCCACTCTTCGCAAACGGTTATACTTGACAAGGAGGCTGACTTCGACCCAACCAGTCTCCAGGCAGAATACAAACACAAGTGTATTTACCAACACGCTCGTTTTAATGTCAGTTTCCGGGCCTTGTTGTTTCCAAAAGAGATAACCCTTTATAAGGACAGGACGAGCGGGTTGGTGGGGATAATTAAACTTAAACAGCGCCTTCTCGTTTTCTTCCTCAAGTTTCATAGATAACCCTTCGGTGCTATCGGATCTCCCCGGAGAGAGAGAGAGAGACCACGGCCGTTTCATGGTAAGGATAGGGCGCTCGAAGCTAGGGCAAACTGGCGGTATCGTTTCACGCATGCACGGATGGCTGGTTTCAAATTTCCCCACATCCCTAACGAAACCGGCCCATCTTCGTGTGTGCGTCTGCGGGATTTCTGTCCCGCGCCGCCGGTTTTAGCGCGCACGCGGCGTTGGTTTGGCTGGCAGAACAGTTGTTGACCGTCGACATTGTAAGGCCGTGGTGTCCTCATCCTTTCAGGCAACGATTCTTTTGCTTTCCCTTGTGCAATCTGACAGACTCCTCCTGGGTGGCTGTCACTGTTCGCCGCGTCAACGACAGAATCGTACCATTTCACTCCTCGTGACACAGGGTGCGCTGCTCGCTTTACTGTCACGGGCCGTCCCATCTAACACAACGAGCGCGAAAGGTCGTGGTCATCTGCTGGCTCCGAAAGGGCAGGACGTTCATGCAGGCCAATGAGGGCCCCGAATCAATAAGTCGTCTGCCGACTCCTACACGTTAAACATTTACGACACCTGCTGGTCTGTTAAGAAGTGTTGCTTTCTATTTTTGGAACTCTTCCGATGTAGCTTGCCTCCTATAATAAAATTTAAATATTTAATAATTATATCAGGGTGGAAATACTGTATTTTGTTTTTATGTGGGAACGTTGAAAAAAATAAAAAAACTATTTCCAAGCTTGTGAAGGCGCGCAATTCGCAAGTCCATTTCGAGCCGTAAAAACACGTTTTTGTACGATATTGATGCTTAAATGTAGAACATACAAACAAAATATACACTTTCTAGGCTTGATTTTCGTGTAGACAACTATCATATCTACATTTGAACAAAAAATAAAAAAAATAAAAAATGGGTTTTTTGAGAAAATCAATTTCAAAAATGGTACTTTTTGATTTTCTCATAATATTAACGTAAACGTACCGCAAATGATATTTTATACAGCCAAGGCATTTTACAATAAATATAAAGAGCGTGTTTTGGGCTCTTCGTGGACATAAAAAATATCGATGTAACCCAAGTAGATCGCCAGTAATTAATTGTCAAAGTTCGGCAACAATTGACCGAGGAGGCATTTTTGACATTTTTACAGAAAAAAAAAAAGCAAAAGGCCTAAAATTATTTCATGGTATTGGAGCCTTTCAAATGTGTACACAGAGTGCTTAAAAAAAAATAATATAATGTGGACTGAAAATCCATGGCGGGAGATCAAGCGAAACATCCGACCCACGACGGGTGTGAAAAACACTGCTTTTCGCCGCGGCCTCTTTAAAAATTCATAGGTCGAGAACAAAAAATGCGACGAACTTGCGGTTTGTGTCGACTGCGGTTTTAGAAACGGCGCCATAACATATATTTTTTTCATCGAAATTAAAAATTCGACCCTTTTTGCCTGCACGATTTGAGATGAAACCACCCATATATATATATATATATATATATATATATATATATATATATATATATATATATATATATATATATATATATATATATTGTAGCGTACAGGGAAGACCAGGCGGTGCGAGTCAGGACAGGTCCGCTTTTACTACCGTCTGCCCAGCCTCTTAGCCGAGAATCAAAAAAAAGGCGCGCGATCGTTGTCTTCTTCACCGGTCCCATTGCACAGCGTCGTCTTCGCTACAATTCCCCCCGATCAGGATACTGCCATCCTGGCAGAAGGAGGTGGGGGGTCTGAGGAGAAGTAGGGCTTCATCCGTGACACGTGAACGATTTCTCGATGGTGACGGCGACGATCGCTGGGAGGGGGGACAGGTTCCACCTTGTAGTTGACTGGTGACGTTGATTCTAGGACTTTGTAAGGGCCATGATATTTGCGAAGAAGTTTCGAAGAAAGTCCAGGCTGTTTCATGGACATCCATACCCACACCAGATCACCGTTGTTGTAGGTTACGGAACGGTGATGATCATCATAACGGTGCTTTTCGTGGTTTTTATGCTCAGATGTGCGAAAACGAGCTAACTGCCGACATTCTTCTGCGCGGTTCATGTCTTCGGCAAAGGTGGTATGCTCGGTAACATCTGGTCGATAACGCAGGATTGTGTCCATTGTGCATGACACTTCGCGATTATATGTGAGTATAAAAGGGGAGTAGTGTGTCGTGTCTTGAGTGGCGGTGTTGTAGGCGAAAGTGATGAAAGGTAGTATACGGTCCCAGTTGTCGTGGTCCTGGGAGACATACATGGAAAGCATATCTGAAAGTGTGCGATTAAAACGTTCCGTAAGGCCGTTGGTCTGGGGGTGATAGGCGGACGTGCAACGATGAATAACATTACACTCTCTTAGATTGTTTTCGACAACTTGGGATAGAAAAACTGTTCCCCTGTCGCTGAGTAGCTCGCGAGGAGATCCATGCCGCAGTACTATACTATGTAAAATAAAGGATGCAACTTCGCGAGAATCTGCATGGGGCAGGGCGGCAGTCTCAGCGTAGCGTGTCAGATGGTCAATGGCGACGACAACCCAGTGGTTTCCTTGGGATGATTTGGGAAGAGGACCATACAGGTCAATTCCCACTCGTTCAAATGGTTTCTCGGGAACAAGTATGGGTTGTAGCAAGCCAGCCGGCTGCTGGGGCGGTTGTTTCCGTTGTTGGCAGAGTAGGCAAGAACGAACATACTTTTGTATGGAGCGATACATGCCGGACCAGTAATATCGGCCACGTACACGTTGGTAGGTCTTCGAGATGCCAAGATGGCCAGACGTTGGATCGTCATGGAAGCACCGTAGCACATCCATACGAAGTTGCCGAGGAAGTGCTAATAACCATCGCTGACCATCGGTGGAGTAGTTACGGCGGTACAAAAGGCCATCTCGAACAGAAAAATGTCGCGCTCGTTTGCAAAACTTGCGGTTGTCGGAAGTGGATGCACCTGTGATATGTTGGACGAGGGCGGCAGTACCAGGATCTTGAAGTTGTTCTTGTGCCACCGTATCGAGAGAGAGAGAAGCCAATGTGATGGGGTTGTCGTCGTCTTGAGTTTCGATCGTCGGTAGAGGGCAACGTGAAAGAGCGTCGGCGTCTTGATGCTTGCGTCCGGATCTATGTGTCACTGAAAAGTCGTACTCTTGTAGTCGAAGTGACCAGCGTCCTAAACGTCCAGAGGGGTCCTTTAATGCCGTGAGCCAACAAAGGGCGTGATGGTCCGTGATGATGTTGAAGTGCCGGCCGTACAGGTATGGTCGAAATTTGGCAGTAGCCCAGATAATTGCTAGACATTCTTTTTCAGTTGTCGAATAGTTACGTTCAGCCTTCGAGAGGGTGCGACTAGCATACGCTACGACGTTTTCAAGTTGGGGTGATTTTCGTTGTATCAGGACTGCGCCTATCCCATAACCACTGGCATCAGTGTGGATCTCAGTGGGGGCTGAGGGGTCAAAATGACACATGATTGGGTCTTGTGTCAAACGAGCAACGAGCTGATTAAAGGCATGTTGGCACTCTGGAGTCCAATGAAAATGCTTTGTTGTGTCTAATAACGTGTGTAAGGGGGCGGCGATGGTTGCGAATCCTTGTACAAACCGCCGAAAATATGAGCAAAGACCTAGAAAACTGCGAAGCTCCTTAACTGTTTTGAGGATAGGACATTCGGTGACAGCTCGAATTTTGTCCGGGTCAGGTCGAACACCCTTATTCGATACTACGTGGCCTAGCACTTTGATTTCTCTCGCTGCGAAGTGACACTTTTTGGTGTTTAGTTTTAAATTCGCGTTTGCAATGCACGATAGAACTGTGGCCACACGTTCCAGATGAACTGCGAACGTTGGTGCAAAAATAATAATGTCATCTAAATAGCAAAGGCAGATTTGCCACTTCAATCCTCGAAGAACAGTATCCATCAGGCGTTCGAAGGTGGCCGGAGCATTGCATAGGCCGAACGGCATAACATTGAATTCGTATAAACCGTCTGGCGTGATAAATGCGGTTTTGGGTTTGTCAGTTGAATTCATTGGAATCTGCCAATATCCCGATTTTAAATCCAGCGATGTAAAAAATTCAGCGCCTTGGAGGCAATCTAAGGCGTCATCAATTCGTGGAATGGGGTACACATCTTTGGTCGTGATTTTGTTGAGGCGGCGGTAGTCCACACAAAAGCGAATACTGCCGTCCTTTTTCTTTACTAAGACCACAGGAGAGGACCAAGGACTTGAAGACTTTCTGATTACTTCTTTTTGCAACATTTCAGTCACTTGTTGCTCTATTATCTCTCTTTCTTTCATTGAGACCCTGTAAGGACGTGTTCGGATGGGACTATGACCCTGCGTGTCTATCCTATGCTCAGCTGTTGAAACTGTGCCTAAAGGTAGGTCATTTAGATCGAAAAGTTTGTGATACGATTTTAAGAGACTTAGCATTTGTGCTCTTTGATGACCGGTGAGGTTCCCGTCGATGGTATTCGGAAGGCGATCGAAAACATCATTTTCTTTGATAGGATCTTGGGAAAACGGTTGCGAGGAGGGTGTGTCGTTGAGGGCAATGATATTGATGTCAGTCGCCAATGTTACGGTGCCTAGAACTGTGTTCTCCGGTATTAGTATGGATTCGTGTGTAACGTTGATTAGGATGATGTACGTCGACACTGGGCCGATATGGGCGATGCCACGTGGGACGAGCAAACCTTTTTTTTCCAATAAGGCAGAAGTGGGCGTGATGAAGTAATCTCCCGGTGAGAGTGATGGGCAATTAATGAGAACGAAAGATGAACTTCGAGGCGTAATAACAGTGTCTTCTGATGCTCGTACTTTGTTTACCAGCGCAGAAACATGCTGGTCGTCATCAGGCAACTCCTGGAGGGAAAGCTGTGAATTCCCGCAAAAAATGATTGCATGAGTAATAGAAAGGAAATCCCAGCCAAGAATAATTTCATGTGTGCATGATGAGAGGACGACGAATTGAACTGAATATAATAGGCCCTGTATTATAATCCGTGCTGTACAAAGTCCGACGGGTTTAAGTAAGTTTGATCCTGCAGTTCTGAGATTACCTTCAAACGGTGTCACGACTTTCTTGAGGCGTCGACAGAGATCTAAGCGCATAACGGAAATAGAGGCGCCTGTATCAATTAATGCTTGTACGTTTTGACTTTCAATTTGGATTACGACGACGTTAGAGGGGGGTTGATGAGGACTTGAGCAGTATGAAGATGTCGCAGCTGGTGCCTCAGGAGCTGCGGTTAAAAGTTTCCCCCTTGTGATGGAGCAGTGGACCCTGATGGGACCATAGGGGACGTTGAACGGTGACGTTGCGGTGATGGCGACTGTCGACGCGAAAATCCCGGTGAACTACCGGCGAACCTTGTGGTTGGAGAGTTTGACCGGGTGTATCCGGGAGTCTGGTTATAATGGGTGGGGTTCGCAGTGATGCTTGTATGGACGTTTGCAGACTCTTCGGCTTGGCGGCGACGGCATACGCGCATAACGTGTCCTGGTATGCCACACTAATAGCAGGTAGGGCGGTTGTAGAGCTGTGGGCGAGTAGCTTGCTGGTGTGGTTGAGTGTATCCAAAGGGTTGTACGTATGGCATGGTTACAGCAGGATAATGAGGTCGGAGCATTGGAGGTGAAGCTGCAATTTCTGCGTAGGTCGGCAGCATGGGCTGTGCCGGTGCTGTAAGCGGCGAGGATATAGGCACGGTAGACGCAATCTCGTTCTGGACGAGGGACCGGAGTGCCGATTGTGTTGGTGTAGTTGACGGCTGTGTGAGTTGGAGAGCTTGCGAAACCTCCTCGTGAACAATCTGCTGAATGAGCTGGCGCAAACTGTTGATGTTGATATATGTTGATGGCCCCGATATACTGCTCACCTCAGGAAGACGTTGTACTGTAGCGGCTGAGGCCAAGCGTTGGGTTTTTAGTTCTTGGAACTGCTGACAGATTTCCACAATCTTGCTAACGGTGGTTGGATTACTCACGAGAATAACTTGGAAAACATCCTCGGCGATTCCCTTTAAAAGATGACGGACCTTTTCGGGTTCCGTCATGTTGATATCAACTCGGCGGCAAAGATCCAGCACGTCTTCGATGTAGGACGTGAAGGTTTCCGTTGGCTGCTGGGCCCGCGAGGGCAGCTTTCGCTCGGCCACAATCTGTCGCATTGTAGGTCTTCCGAAAACTTCCTTAAGGCGGGTAGCGAATGTCGCCCAGCTGTCAAATTCTTGCTCGTGGTTGAGGTACCACAGTTTTGCAACATCGGATAGGTAGAAAACCGCGGTGGTCAGCTTAGTGACATCGCTCCAGTGATTGTATCGACTGGCGCGGTCGTAAGCGTCAATCCAGTCGTCCACGTCGGCGTCCCCGATTCCGGAGAATAAGGGAGGCTCACGTTGGCGAGCGGTGAGTACCGATGGGGCCGTGGTGTCGGCTTGGGTGGCCGTGGAAGTTGTGGTGGTATTCATTCCGACAGAGGAATGCGGCATTGGTGTTGTCGATGTGAGGGCTCGGCTTCTCAGCTCCACGGCTGACGTCGAGGTAGGTGGGAAAGCCCGCACCTCCACCACTTGTAGCGTACAGGGAAGACCAGGCGGTGCGAGTCAGGACAGGTCCGCTTTTACTACCGTCTGCCCAGCCTCTTAGCCGAGAATCAAAAAAAAGGCGCGCGATCGTTGTCTTCTTCACCGGTCCCATTGCACAGCGTCGTCTTCGCTACAATATATATATATATATATATATATATATATATATATTCTAGACGGCAGTTGAAGTGCGTGGTATGTTCACGAGCCTTCCGCCGCATGGGACCGAAAATCGTCTAGCAGAATCGCACCACGTGAAACTGACTTCACAGTATGTTTTATCATTGTCTGGCTTGGTGAGATTTCAGATATGCCACCAGCGGGTCTGTGACTTTTGAAGGGAGATAACTGTAAAGTGACTCTCGCCAGTTTTCGTGTTGGCTCAGATAAACACCGAGGGTTCGGTGACCGCGTCAATTCACAGTAGGCATAGTGAAATTTGATCCTCCCTTCCACCGACTTGCAGCTGGGCAGACTTTTGCCGGCGTCAATTAGTTTTAAGCGTTGTTAAAGACTCCCTATTAGCGGCCGCCTTGCAGTGACCAGATCGCCACTTTACGATGGAAATGTAAAGGGAACATGATACAAGAGACTTCGCTACAGAGAGGGCGACAGACTGATCCGTGGACCCGACGAAAGCGTGCTTGCTTCGTACAGATATATACGCTTCAAACATGCCTACACACAGCTTTTTTTTTTCTTTTTTTTTTTTTATGAGCTATGTGGCATTATTGTCCTGCAAGAAAGGGACAGTCTCAGACAGTAGCCTGCAGAATCCAGAATGCCTTTTGTATTTAATAACGGAGCGCACAAAACACACCGAAACAAGAAGGACAATTAGAACAGACGAGCGCTCAGTTGCAACGTCGCTGTTGTCCATTATGATTCATCATCATCAAGATCATCTGAAATACGCCGCAACCTGGGATGATCTCTGTTGGAGGACAGAAGAAGGCACCTTCGGCTCACTTTAATATATTTTTTTTTTCAACATACCAAATGGTAGAACCGGCATCGAGAAAGAACGTTATATTAAGGAGCCTAGTTATGTGTTGCTGCCTACAGATCATCACTTAAAAGTACGTGAATATAGATGCAGAATTAACGTATTTAAGCACTCTTTTTTTTTTTTTCAGGAACAATACACGAATGGAACAATTTACCAACTGATGTCATCTCTGCGGATGTCTTTCCTACTGCCCTAGTCATATCCACTATTTCTGCATCAGAAAAGTTCTTCTGTATCTCTATATTTATCGTTTGCTATTGTTTTGTATTGCCTTACCCCCCCCCCCCCCCCCCCCCCCTCTACAATAATGCACAGAACTGGGCGATGTAAGTATTCGAATAAATAAATAAAAAATAAATAAATAAATAAATAAATAAACGATTCAGTACCAACTGGCCCCGTTCTCAACACTTCTGTCTTTTGTACGAAGTATGCGCAGTGCGATCGTGGCTTTAGACACGACATTTCGAGGCAGGCGCACTACCCAAATGTCATTGATTGTAAAAAAAAAAAAAATCCTTTATTTAATTTTACATTATTATGGTTAAAATTTATTGCGTTTTCACTAGAACGTTAAGCCAAGTATCTCCCCGTCCTGCGAGCGCTCTAGTGGTGGAACATAGTAATCAATATGTTTACGGCGGTTTTATTTTTTAGTTTTTTTTTTTATTATTAATGCGCCTGCTCCCAAGGTATACGTGTTCCAGGATGCAGAAAAATATAATCCTGGACCAAATTATCCCAGAGGAAATGTCGCGAAATGTAAGGCCGAAAACAATCTTTCAAATTCAATTTAATAGCAAAAACTTTTTTCTCGTCGTGTCTCATAGATGACTACTAGCTTGTCCAAAGTTAGGTTTTAAAAGAAAATGATTTCAGGTTTACTCACTCCAGTCGTTTAGACAAGCAGGAGAGAAAAATATGTAAAACTTTAGAAAAGTACTTCCAGCTTAAGTAATGTAACCACAATATTTCGCATTAGTGGCACAACCCTAGATTTCAACGCTCCCGCTACTTTTTCTGTTCTCAGCTTGTAAAGGAATAAAATGTAGTTTGTGAAATACACGCACCTTTCTCTTTCAACTGTGAGCTTCCGGTTAGATTCTTTCATCATTGATAAAATAGAGATAAGGGAATGATCCAGTTGCGCTGGGATTGGCGCGAGGAACACGATGCGGACTGACTGAGAGTATAGTGCAATGGCACAATGTATATAGTTTTGTCGTGCTGCGTGAAGGAACAGTTTAAAGTTAGCGCACGGTGGAGTCCTGTTCTCCCACTTGTGGCATTGTATTCGAGCGCTATCGTGTATCCTCAAAAGGCGATTATGTTTGCGCAGATAACTGAAATTCGATGCCCTTTGGTAAACAGCAAAGCGGTGTTCGGATGTGGTTCGTGCGCCGAATATCATCTTCGAGCTCTGAATTATTATCGTATATATTCCATAAAATAAATCATAAAGTATTACGATTGCCTTAACACGTGGATGATCCATATTAACTGCGAGCCCCAGGAAATGATTGCTAGATATCGGCCACCTCAGAGCTAGTCGCTTTCTAAGAATATATAACGAAATACCTAAATATAATAAACTAATAACTAAACGCGAGTTGTATCGAGCATTAGATCAGCAGTGCAGTAAAAAAAGAAAAAGTAAAGGCGATTCGCGCCTACTTTGTCCGTGGTGTACTGCAGTGGGTCGATAATGTCCAGGACCACTTTTTCGTTCTCCATATTTTGTCCGGATTCATTTTTATCTCCACCCATAATTCCTCGATTCACACCAATACTAGAAAACGTGCAGCAACCAATAAGCAGACGTCAATAAAGTATTTCTGGTTGGGGCTATCATATCGAGCCATGGTCTCCCCAGGGTGCCTCAATGTCCTTCTGTTTAGGATGATGCCACCCTTTGTAGTACCCGATGCCGACAGCACGCGCTCACCGGTAAAATACAAAGAGATCGACGAAAACGAAATGTCGCCATAGCACAGTCAGCGCAACAAACGCGTGCAGGGACACTCTCTTCCGTGCGCTTCTGAAAGAAAAATAAAAATAAAAGTGTGGGACGAAATGGCCAGATGTCTTCACCCTAAGCAAAGCGCACATGAATTGGCTCCCCCCTGTACATCGTACAAAAGAAAATGTACAGACTCTGTCCGAGGCAGGTTTCTTCCTTGTATGACATTGGTCATACGAACATTATCTGCAGACATGTTCGAAACATGTAAACATGCTTCGAACTTGCTTGAGGTGTGACTGCTGATAATTCTGTCCTCATGTCTGCCGCGAACATGGCGTCTTCCGTGCGGCATATGAGCCGTAGGACTGCGTCTCTAGAGTTCGTGCGTACGGCACGTGCTTTGTCTGCTTTTCTGAGCGACGAACACGCTGGGCTGGAAATTCTGTTCGCCAACTTTATTGGCGTCTATATTCGCGGCGCTTGTATGCCAACTTAATTAGCGAGTCTAAATTATAGGACATCTTGAACATCAATCGTTCGAAATAATTAAATTCATAATGTTGTAAATGAATTACGTGAGCGCCTGAGTGCCCTATAGACCATTTTACTGTTTAGAGACATGAACCGCCGCTCGCGTCCCGAGCGACTTCGTTCGCTCCGTCTTCGCAGTTCTGACGAGCTTGCTTATGTCAACGGTGCTGGAAAGCATAAATGCTACACGGACAACAAAGTTAGGAATTTAACGAAAGCCCTCGGGTGTACAATTTAACGTCTTGCAGAAGACAACTTGGCTTACGAGAATATTGGAATATTTTGAACAGATCTCGTACTTCTTCGTTCTTTTGGCGTTCACCATGCAGAATACACCGATATCACCAGCCAGTTTGGCTTCCCCACCGCTGTCGCGATGCATCGAAGGATCTTAGTCGTTCTGCAAGTGTCCCTACCTCGCTGGAGCTCTGCGTGTGCATAGTACGAGACGGCACTAGCCATCTCGAGCACTGCTGCCTGCCTCTTGTGAACTTACGCAGTGACGGCTTCAGGCATGCGCCGAATACTTGGCGAGATCGGTCTATGCGTGGTTAACCATTTCATCGACATTTCAAGCAGCAATTGTAAGCTGAGCTTTGTTCATTCGTTTTATGAGCCGGAAGTTTCCTGGGACGTCTATGATTACAGCACCGCCTGGTGGCGTTTGTCGTGAAAAGGGTCTGGCTTACACGTGACTTAATAATAATAAATAATAATAATAATCTGTATTTCCATTGGAAGAAATTGTGGAGCCAAAGGGAAAAAGCTTCAACAAGAAGCTTGACTGGCCCTCAGCCCCATCGGCAGCCAGTGAACAAACAGGTTTTGTGCAATGAGAAAAAAAATCATAGAGAAAATTATACATCATCAAATGCAAAAAGCCCTCCGATGGCCACCAAAGAGGAGGGGAAGGAGCTTCCGCCTCACCAGGACCCTCTTTTGTATCTCTCAGATTTGCCGAGAAGTCGCTATTCTCCTCCCAGAAGCTTAAAGATTAACCCGTCACGCAAAATTCCTACAAAAGCAGCTTCCCTCTCTCTTTTTCATGGTGGCCAAAAATTACGCGCTGTGACGTTAGCGCAAGCCATGGAACGTCGCTTTAGCATGCTTTTTATGCGATCAGAACTTGAAAATTTAATTAGGTTGTACTCTGAACACATTAAACGGTCTTCAAAATGTCACACACATGAAAGAAGCTAAATAAAAGTGTTCATTAATAGTCATCTATCAGAATTATTTTTTTTCACCACGTGTTTTTTTTTTTTTTTAACTAAAGGCGATCAGCAGCAATTCTGAACAAACGCTCCGCTGGTTATATCAGGGTCGCACGACTAAAGCAAGGCCGAGCAATGGTATGAGACAGACACGTAAACAAAACGCACACTCAAGAACGTGCGTCTCCTTTACGTCCATTCTGCTGACCGACATTGACCGCGCTTAGCCCACTACCCCCGCTTCCGCGTTCTCTCTCGCCGGAGGCCGACGCGCCGGAATATACTTTCGCAAGCCCAAGTTTCCAACCGCACCAAAGCCGGAAACCTGTAAGCTCTCGAAGTGTTATCCGAGGTCGTGCTATACTCAGCCTAATCCCAGCGGCAATTTGCCACCCCACCAAGATAGCGATCTGCGAAGAAACGCCGACGACGCCGACTGGAAAAGTTTATTTGGAATGCAGCAAGCGCGTACGCCGAACCCAGACGCTTTCCCCCTCCCCTCAAGTGTTCGAGCGACCCGGCCGGAAAGTCCGTTGACGTGGTGGGAGGTTGGAGCAGTTGGAGGCCACGGCAGCGCCGGCGTCTACGTCATGGCAGCGTCCCCTACGTCCCTTCGTACGTCAGGCCTCTCGGCGGCGCTACGGTCGCGCAGAGGTGAAAAACCGGCCGAGTCCCCTCCTCCACGACAGAGATCTCGCTTGACTCGTTCCGCAAAACACGCATTCTCCGCGCTCAGAGTTTCTCTGCGAAACACAAACATGATTAGCCTCGCCAAGTACAACCACGCCGGCGTTACCGGGGAAAGCCTCAAGTCGCTGTGGAAGCAGGTCTTGGATTACTACTCGGCGCCTCACGCGGCCGAACCCTGCAAAGAAGCTCAGAGAGAAGAAGAACCCGAGCTCAAGTCGTACGAAGAGGCTCCGACCTTTTTGCAGCAGAACCCGTTCATCAGGACGGGATACCGATGCAACCTGGAGCTTCGTCGCTGCTTCCGCAGCATGTTTCAGTGGAACAACGAAACGCTCAACATCTGGACCCACCTGGCCGGTTTTCTGATCATCCTCGGGCTCCTGGTTCACGACCTGCTTTTTCGGCTCGACGACGCCCGGCCGTCACCCATGGATCGCTTCTACTGCGTCGCCCTCTGCGCGACCTACATGACGACTCTCCTGCTGTCTGTCGTGTACCACACCTTCAATTGCCACTCGGAGCATTCGTACAACTGCCTCCTCAAGTGGGACGTCTTGGGCGTCGCGCTCAGCCTCAGCGTCACCTTCATCTCTGGAGTCCACTACGCCTTCGCCTGCAGGGCGGACCTCGAGACAATCTACAACGGCATTGAAGTGAGCATGGTTGTTATCGTTCTCGTGCTCAACTTCGCCCCCAAGTTCTCCGGGCCGGAATACGAGAAGGCGCGACTCGTCGTGCTCAGCTCTCTGGTCATCTTCGGCCTGGTACCCACCGCCCACTGGTTCAGCCTGAACGGAGGATTCGCAGCACCCATCGTTCAGCTGCTTTTGCCGCGCATCGCCGTCATGTTCCTCTACATGGGAGTGGCGTTCACGGTGTACAAGTACCGCATACCTGAGTGCTTCTTTCCCGGAAGGATGGACCACCTGGGCTCGAGTCACCAGATCTGGCACGTGGTCGTCTTCTTGTCCCTGGTGTGGTGGCACGAAACGTCTTTCGCCTACTTCAATTACATGAAAGACAAGGAGTGCGCCATCCCAGTCGACCTGCTTGATGCCGCTCCGTGAAGAAGTTCGATCAAGATCGTGCGAACACTACTCAAACCGGAGCGCAGGTCCTCATGACGGGACCAGTGCTCCACGAAGAACCTCCGCTGATGGCCGGGCACAGTGGCTTTATCTGTAACTTTCGTTTACTCTGAAAGAATCGTCATATAGGCCGTTGACTACATAGGTTTCTCCTAGCCACCGTGAGAGCGATGCTTGTCAACCGTCCATAAGGTTCACCCTCTCAAGTAAGACAACCAGAAAGCTCAAACCCTTGTCAAATCTGGGTGATGTCTTCGGCTTTGATAACGCTGCAGGAACGTGCCAACTAGGGTCACTCTAGTGAGAACCGTGTCCATTTCAGTCCCTTCGGACGAGAGTGGAAAATTGGCGTTTTATCACGTGACACATTTGCGGGTTAGCGAATCGTTATGTCCGTGGTATTTCCCCAATACAACCTTCGAGCGGAGGTCAGATTTTGCCGACGTTGCCGTCAACGCTGCCCAAGTGAAAAGACCTTCAATTGCGTCAAGGACTGCCGTCTAACCGAGATCTTGATCTTGAACGCAGTTCTTTCACCATCACGAGTTCGTTGAAATTGCGAAATGTAAAACCGACGATGAAAGGGCAATGCGTCTTTAAGTTGATTTCGATCTTCTAGAGGCGTGAAAAGTGTCTTTAGTTCACTGGACGATCTGCATCACGCATTAAAATAAATGTGTCTGAAACTGCATTTGCCTTGTTCCTGACATTTCTTCATTTTTTTTTTCCTTTTCAGTGTTCTTTTACTCGATCCAGAATGTTTTTCTCTTGCAGATATTTCCTCAAAGCTAGTGTTGTGAGAGTTACTTTTGGAAGCCTGGCGTCGTCAAAAAAAGACATTGAAGCTAATTCCGGATAACGCGCTTTTGAATATGCTACTTTGTTGCGAACAATCTTTGTAAACGTTCACTGACGAAAAAAACAATATAAGCTTGATGTTATTGGCAGACGTTGAAATACTGAGATATACACAGGATGATACAGAGGAACATAACATTCTTTCAATGACAGTGGCGATGCAGGCGAGTTGGGTCCTTTTTACAAACTGGTGTTAAAAAGCGCAATAGACAAGGACAGAGATAGGCAGTAGGCAAGACGAGTGGGGACGCGGGGATGATAAGACTGGCAGAGAACTTTCGAAAGCGTACACGATAAAAAGGAGAGATAAATGCCTAAGCCAATCTTCGGTTTATATACACAAAAACAGACTGCCTTTTCTGAGCACGTGCTGATGCGATGATAATGTTGTTTTCTTCGCTGAATCTATGCTCATCACCCAGGCGAAAAATTTTGAGTCACTGGGCAGTGGACGCATGCGCTGCACCTTCCTGGAAGAGAGCTACTGTGCACGCTTAGAACGCCTCTCAGAGCCCAGTAGACAACTATGACAGCATCCAGAAGGCGAATAATTGAAAGGTCTTGATCAAGGAGGTTATAATGGGCAAGGAGATGGCGTCCGTATTCTCCATACATGGAGCCAAGTGTAACAAAATAGGCGTGTCCACGAAGTGTCTTCTCATGCTCCCAAGTCGTTGAGACTTGACGCATTCATAATGGTTAGGAAAGTCAATTAACGAACGCCGCCATTAAAATATGAGGCAAACCTCCGCGTTGCCCTGGCATTGCCGTGGCAACGCGGTTGTTTGCCCCACAATTTCATGGTGGCCCGCCCATTGAAACGGTGTGGAACAGGTGAGATTATGAGCCCGACACTTGCCTAACCAGTGGGAAGTCTGCGTGTAGCGGACGCTCTCGACACCGCGCCGGGAGCGTCGTCTAGAGCCGGTCGTCGTATAGCTTTGGGAAGCGAGCGTGTCAGTCGTCGAACGTACGAACGCTGAGAATGGCACCGCGGGTTAAGAAAGCCGTATACAAGACCTGCTTCCTTGTTTGTTTTCCTCCGCCGCGATGAGAATGCGGGTTCGCATCGATACTTCTTTTGGTGCGCCGATCGTGTCGAGAGCCAGCCGCGAAAGCGAGCAGACGAAGCAAGTCGCAGATCACGGGGCAGATGTGGCCTAAGCCTAACACAGTCGACCGAGCGCTGAGCAGACGATGGGAGCTTGGATCAGAAAGCGGCGGTGCGCAAGGCAGTCTGGGATTGAGTTCTTTTTCCGGCGTCGCTGGGCATGACCTTATGCCGGGTTCTGCCGTATTTAAACGCCCTTAATCTATATAGTCACATACAATGTAAGACTTACGTTGTATCTGAGTTCTTACCAGGAGTGACGATCTAGAAAACCGTTCCTGTCGTTGCAACTTGCTTTTCCGAGATACTCCCGACACGCACGGTGGGTAACGGTCATTGTCGGAACAAATGGTTCTTGCATTCACAGAAGAAAAGTTTGGCATATCTCTAGCGAGTTCTTATATCGAACGTGCTCATAGAATTGGCAAATTTCAAGAAGAAAAAACCGATTAATCATAACTTGTTTTGCGTCGTTTAAAACCAAAAGCCAAATATTAGAAAGCAGTTTTCGGCTGAAGGTTAGGTAGCTCGTTTTCATTATCGGAAGTCTTCTTCGAAAATACTCGTGCTCGCCATAACCTCGTCACATTTGCCAAACGTCAATTTTTGCCTTTTTGCACTTCGATCAAACAAACTTTACATTGGCCCTAAGACTTTCATATACGATGCCCAGTCGGACAGTGGAATTGAGCTCATGAGATAGGGGAACGGAGGGAGTGTTCCTACTGATACGGCTAAATCGCAGAGTGTCATAAAGGTTCTTTACGCAAACACACGTTGCGTATTACGTAAGCGTGATGATTTGTCTTCACTGATAATTTCATGTGATGCTGATGTTGTCTTGCTGTCAGAAACATGGATTAATCCTGACATTGATGATAATTAATGAAATATTACCGGATCATCCGAAATTCAGCATCTACGGTGTGACAGAGCGGACCGTCGAGGAGGAGGGGTACTTATCGCTGTTAACAGAGCTATTCTATGTCATATTGCGTCAGTTCAAAGTGTCCTTGAGATTGTTTGGGTTTCCATGAAATGTTGCTACGGCTCTGTTTTGCTCGGTGTTTGCTGCCGTTCACCCAACGCTTCACGTGACCTTTGTGATTGCCTTCGTGATTATTTGTCTTTTTTGGCAGCACATAGTAAAACAACATTTCTTTTTTTGGTGATTTTAACCTTTCGGGTATTGGCGGGGATACGCTGAAGACAACCGGCTCTGGCGAAACGAATGTAAGCCGAGGTTTTATTGACTTGTGCCCTTCCTTTAATCGCTCCCAAGTAGTATCGTTTCCTACACGGGTCACCGACAGCAGTTCAAATATGCTTGATTTAGTGCTTACCGCTGATCCTCATCTAGTTAATTCGTTGTCTCCTATGGCGTTAGTGACCACAAAGCGCTACACCGTTTTATTGATATTAAGCTACAGAAGCCAGTGTTTTTTCCTGAAAAATTTCGTTTGTACCACAAGAGAAACTACGACATGATTAATCGCCAGCTCTCGGATTATTTCGTCTCTTTTAAAGAGAAATTTGATAACTACAATGCCAATCAAAATTGGAATTTATATATAGCCAAATTAGTCGAGCTTGTCGAACATTATGTGTCATGTACAAGTGTCAGATCTAATGTGTCTAAGCCATGGCTTACTAACTTTTTGCGCCGACTTTCAAACAGAAAAAAAAGACTATTTAGGAATGCTAAACGACTAATTACGCCGGAGGCCTGACTTAAGCATGCCTCTAGCTCGTCTGAATACAAGTGTTTGTTGCGTGAGCGTAAGCGCACATTCTTGCACTACACCCTACCGTCTATTTTACTAAACGACCCTCGTCAGTATTAGAGCATTGCTAATGGTAAGCCATCTCTAGACATTAACCTTGTGTGTAGTTTTGGTGTTGAAAAATTGAATAGTGATTGTGCCGATATTCTTAAGACTGTATTTTCCGACGCTTTCACTGTATCTACACCCATCGTTCAGACCCCCCTCGTTCCAACAAGAAATGTTTTTCCAGTGGATGATATCGTTATAGACTATGACGGTAGAGTAAACATTCTAGAATCCCTTAAAATGTCCTCTTCATGTGGTATCGATGATATCAACACCAAACTAACCAACACCAAAATCTCATCAGCGCTTTTTCTTACTAAAATTTTCCAGCAGTCTCTGGAGACTGGTGTGGTATCCTCCGATTGGAAAATTAGAGAGGTCATTCCAGTCCACAAATCTGGGAGTAAAACGTCTCCACTCAACCTACAGACCGATCTCACTTAAGGCCCTGTCACACTGAGGCAACACGACGGCAACAGCAACACAACACGTTGTCCAACAGTCGGGCAACTTGTTGCTCGCTCCCCATGTTGTCCGACAAACCTGTCACATCGCGGCAACAGCACGACAACATGAACGGCATCTAAAATGTTGCCTCGGTATGACAGCTTTCGGCAACAAAAACAGCAGCAACTTGTGTTGGACAACGTGTGTTGCCCTGATCGCTAGCTGAGCGAATTTCGGGCCGGCAACACGACAACAGATAGCTTCGATGGTAGAGCTAGTCCCCTATCAATAACGTCTTACTCAAATAAAGGCTTGGAAAATGTTATTTGACAATAATTTGGGCTGGCGTGCAGCTAAAATACTTTCGATTAATGTTTTTGCTGCATAGTTATGGAAAGCGATTTTCGAAACGGTCACACGCTCAGCTACGGTCGTGAACGTTCGGACTGGTTTTGAAATTAGAACGGCCGAGAGACCAGCTCACATTGCTGATAGTAAAATAAAATGGCATGCCTACTCACCCGCTGATTAAGTATGATAAAATAATCCAGAAAACCAAAGATTAAAAAATCGAAGCATTAAAACGACCATTCTGATCATGATTGTTGATGCTTGGCAATTGGAAACAACCGCTACCAGACACTTCATTTTTTTTTTTTTTTTCAAAATACCTAGGACGTTTTGCGGGAATGCAGCGATCACATAGCAGGCGGTAGGCAAGTAGACAGCGTTGAAAAATATTTATTCCAGCGGTTGTTATGAAGGCCGATAGTGTCGGTATCGCAGTTTTGAGGCACCGTCAGTTCAGCTCAACACCACGCTACAAAAGACGCTTTGGGGTACTGCCGGTGCTAACTCATTTTTACAGTAGACATATGAATTGCATGAAAGAACCGGACAGAAACACTTCATACGGTGGCGTGAATCCCGGAAATATATCAGCGATGTCACTTTTGTCGGTTAGGGCTATCTGTTTTGTCAGGAATGAAGAACATTTCGATAAAATAAAGAGCGGAAACTACTCTCCGTGTCAAGTTTTCTAATCGCAGTCACTGGCTGATGTCATACCGTGGTAATTCGCGGCCCTTCGAACTTCGAAGGCACTAGCACTTTGTAGAGTCACATTTCCAGCGATTCCGCGCCGCACACGAACGAAGGTAAACAATCAAGATGGCGAAGTGTTCCCCGTGTTGGTCCTTGCCGTCAGCGCGGTGTGACAGGATTGTCGGACAACAAATCGGGCAACACGGTTGCCGGGCGGCAGCAACGTGTTGCCCGACTGTTGTTGTTGCCGCGATGTGACAGGGTCGCCGGCAACACGACTTTCCCGTCTTGCCGGATAGAGTTGTCCAACTGTTGCCTCAGTGTGACAGGGCCTTATTTTATCTATTTCCTGTAAAAGTTTTCAACACGCCATCTACAAGCATCTCATCACTTTCCCTGATTCTTGCGATTACTTCAACCACACACAGCACGGCTTCCGTAAGCAACTTTCATGTGAGAGTCAGCTGCTGTTTCTTAATAACGACCTTTTTCAAAACCTCGACTCCCACTTTCCTACCAATGGTGTCTTCCTTGATTTCGTCAAGGTTTTCGACAGGGTCCCTCACAATCGCCTTCTGTTCAAACTCTCTTCTTTAAAATTAGATCCTCTCGTTCTAAAATGGATCGAATCTTTTCTTAGCTACCATTCTCAATTTGTTTTCGCTAACGACTGATCCTCCTCCTTAGCTCCAGTGTCCTCAGGCGTCCCGCGAGGCTCTGTACTTGGCCCTTTACTTTTTTTAATCTATATTAATGACCTCCCACTTCAACTTTCTTCTTAAATTCGCCTTTTTGCAGATGACTGCGTTATATATAGACTAATAAAATCTTCCGACGATGACCTGCAACTCCAGAGCGGCATTAACAAAATTGCCGACTGGCGCCCCGTACGTGGCAAATCTCTAAATATTAATAAATGCATGCATGTATGTTTTACGCGCTCGTCCTCCCCCCACGTAACAATAGTAACACTAAATAGCACCGTCCCCCAGACCACTAGCGAATATAAGTATATTGGTGTTTATTTAACTGATAATTTATCCTGGAATAATCATGTTAATAAGATTATATCCTCAGCTAATCGCTCTCTTGGTTATATTCGGATTAATTTCAAGACGGCTCATTCTAACCTCAAAAGACTTCTCTCTATTACTCTTGTTCACCCTAAACTAGAATAAGCCTCATCTATCTGGCATCCCCACCTTTCATTTCTCACCAATGCAAAAGAAGCAGTCCAAAACCGTGCAGCTTGTTTTATTCTTTCCGATTACTCCCGTTTTTCCAGTGTCACTGAAATGAAATCTCAACCCTCCCTAACCTCTCTCCTCGCCGCAAAATTTCCAGCCTTTCCCTCCTGCATAAAGTATATTACTTTCTCTCTTTAAATCAGTCTCTCCTTAGCGCACCCAACTATGTTTCTTCAAGACTGGACCACACATGCAAGATTGCCCTACCCAAGACCAAATCCCACCAGCATGGACTTCTACCCGAAACTATTGTGAACTGGAATGGCCTTCTCGACAACATCGTCACCATTACAGATAACAGCAAGTTTCTCCTCGCACTAAACCACCACTCCCCTCCGTAATGCCGCTCGAGGCCCTGAGGGTATTTGTAATTAAATAAATAAATAAAAGACAGTGCGAGGAAGAAAATAGCGCGCACGAGAAAAGCCGTTGTGGAAAGGAGGTCGCTCTTCTCCACTTCAACTTTCCAAGTTTCCGCCTTCTTCTCCCTCGCACTGTCTTTCTTACGTTCTATCTAACTATTAGATCCCAAGATGATGGATTGGCGCCACCTGGCGGCCTTTTGTCGTGACATAGCACCAAGTATCACATGACCGCTTCTGCGCTTCGTTGGTAGCATGTAGGTTGAGTTGTATTGTTCCCCATTCATGCTTGATTGGTTAATTTGAACCCAAGTCTGAGGTTACGTGTGACTTAATTTTTTCGCTGCATATCTTGCCAAATATCAAGCTCAAGCAGTGCGACAACAGTGGCGTCGCGACCCACGAAACAGGACCCGGTGACCTGGTTTCGTGTTAACGAGTGCCCACGACCAAATCGTTCGTCGTCCTGGCTTCAGAGGCTTGTCAAGTGACCAAACAGGTAGATTCTGGGACAGCATAATTTCAAGAGCGAGGTTTCTTTCTTTCTTTGTTTTTCGGTCTGTCGGAAAAGACAGTCAGAGAAAATAGAAACCAATCGCGGCGATGACCGAGCAGACGTTGACCGCCGATTTTTCTCGCAATTTGCTCGCACTAATTTAGAGAGACACACGAAAAATAAAGTATACGCTCCGCATGATGCGAGGATAATCCATAGCGTGTTTATTTGAGCTTTAGATAAAAAAAAACAGCAAATAGATTTGACCAGTGTGCCGCTGCGACGAGAGCATACGCCACCACCGCACAACCAGTGTTGGAACTAACGCGTTACAAGTAACGGTGTTACTGGTAACGCGTTTTTTTTTAGTGACGAGCTACCGTACTCGTTAGAATCCCAAATGAATTACGTTACCGGTTACTCCTTACTTTTGATTAAAAATAGCCGCATGATTGTTTGAAAACAAACTAATTTTTATTCTGTACACTACATAAAAGTGGCAAAGAAACCCCAACAAAGCTATGTAAAAGCGGCGTCATTTCAAATATTTTTGGAAGACACTTTTCACGTACCCACGACCGGGCCCAAAAGGCGCGAGATTATCGCTGCGCAGAACCCCTAAGCGTCCTTGGAGCAGTCTTTTATATAGAAGCTGCTAAGATTAGCGTCGCCGTCCCCTGAGCCGCCTCCTTGTTGGAAAGAGACATCCGTTCAGAAGGCAACAAACAGTCTGCCACCGCTCGGAGAATTTTTCCTCAGCTTCCCTAGCTACTCCAGCTGGTCACCCCCCCCCCCCCCCCCCTCATCCTTCTCTTCAAAAACAAATAAATTATCGTTATGTCAACGACAGAAAGGATAAACGCTAAGTTTGGAAGGGTTGACGTCCCCACGCTTTGAACAAAAACAAGAGTGTCAGCGGTGGCCGGGTGCTGACGTGTCGTTAATCGGAAATACGACGTTGGTTTGTAAAGGCATAAAATAACGTAGATTTTACCGGATAAACTTTGGTTACATGAAGAGGTCTAATTTGCGTCCGTTAGGTGGCGTGCATCCGGTTGTTCTTTTCAGAGCGGTTTCTTCTTCCCAGGCAGGTACTGTGGGCAATGTTCAGTTCTCCGAACCGCGCTCGCAAAGCGTCACGTGTTTGAAGATATACATCAGTGTGCATTGCGTGGCCTTTTGCCGCGATGGGGCGCTTCCAATTTTGGAAGAAGTCTACTGAAGAATGGAAGTGGGTAGTGCAGCTTCCATTCTTCAAATGTACTGGGAAAAACGTGTATCTTAAAGCACAATTTCTTGTTTCTAGTTTTGCAAGCGTGATTCGACCTTTGTAAATTCATATTGTCACGAATGACAATTAATGAAGCGACGATGTATATAGATTCTTTTTGGTTTGTGCAAATGTATTACAGAATTGAGAGCTTAAAAAACGCAGGGCTTTCTTAAGCATCAGCTTAAGAAAGGCCGGCGGCGGCTTAAGTCTTTTTGATAATGAAGCAATAACGAAATGCCACGACCCACGTTTTTGGAGTTGTCAGTGGCTTTAGCCTAAAAAATTTTCGACGATATGCTCAAATTGAACGCCGTTTTTTATGGCCGCGATGCTTTCATCATACTCACACCGACCAGAAACAAACCTCGCAGTTTTATTTGCACTTTTTCAAATTAATCGAAAAGTCCATAGTAAGAAAAAGAGAAACCCAAATTGCGCAGGCATATTTTTGGATTGGTCGAGCAGATCTAAAGGGTCCTTTTCTGACAATCAATGCGCTAAAATTAGAACCGGTGTTCCAACAGCTGCCTGTGCAAACTGTCACTTGGCTCCCTAGTTATAATTGGATGATCCTAGTTATAATCCTAATTAACCCTAGTTATAATTGGATGATCAGTTGTGAGCAAACGCCTTTTTTTGCTACCGGTCTTTTTTCTTTTTTTTTTTTTATACGAAACATTTGAAGGAACATGGTTTCCACCTTGACGCATCTGTTCGCTATGGCCGACAAAAACAAAAGCCGCAGTCATATGATATA
Organism: Ixodes scapularis; assembly: GCF_016920785.2. Taxonomy (NCBI): domain Eukaryota; kingdom Metazoa; phylum Arthropoda; class Arachnida; order Ixodida; family Ixodidae; genus Ixodes; species Ixodes scapularis. The sequence goes on along the minus strand of NW_024609838.1, from coordinate 84,294,064 downwards.
AAAGACAGGGTATTCGATGCCGTCATGATAAGAGAATTATCTCTGGACGTGCCCCAAAAACGCTTGCTCCATACATATACATATATATACGCTTCGAACTTGTCTGTAGACTGTTTACGCATTACCAATAATACCATCATACAAGGAAGACAGTCTACCTTTTTGTGTGATATACGAGCAGCATGGCTGCGGCCACGAACCACATCAGCGATCGTTTGCACTCTGCTTCGCTTTGCACGCAAACACATTCCGGGGGCGACACTCATTACGGGCTCTCAGATTGACCAGCTGATCTGATTTTCATTTCTCTGCTCACTCTGGTTTCCTTCACCTCCCGATCGAGAAGCTGTTTAAATTTTTTTTAATTTTCGCATGTATACCGGCTTGATAAAGGATGCCCTAAAAACCTGAACAAACAGAAAACAAATGTTGGAGTCAGATAAAATTCTTAATATAGTTCCAACTTCCAAGGCTGTCAAGATCGGTGAGATAGGCACGTAACAGCGCGCACGTTACACCTGGCGTCCACCCGGAATATTTTCGACGACAGAAAGTCCGTGGCAGCAGAAGTCTACACAGCCGCCGTTCGCCAGTGCTAATGTAAGACGTGTTGGTGCTTCGATCGGTATCGATCGCTAAAATAACTTTATCAGTTCTACCGGAATCCGCTCTAAACGTTCAGGTGAGGAGCAAGAAGATAAAATATTTTTAAGGCGCGGTCACATTCGTAATACGTTCTGCAAACATGTCCGAAGCATGTAAGAAGGAAACATGCGTCCAAGATAGGCGAGATCATTCTAACATCATGTCTGCAGTCTTTTGTACGATGTATTAACAGTGTGGCCACGACTTTAGACTCCACAAAGGTCCACGAATACATAAAACATCAATTCAAAAATTCCGCTTGCTGCGCATGCGCGGAACTTCCGCGCATGCGCAGACCGATGCCCCAAGCTGCTACGGGGACCCAAAGCGTTGGGGACTTCTATTCTACAGGGTGAAAGAAGGAGACGGTAGGCTCTTTAAATCGACCGGAAAATTCGGTTTCTTAACCTATCGCGCTACGACTTTGTGCAGCGTTGCCCACAGGTGGTGCATTTTTTTTGTAAAATTTGCAAAGAGCGAATTTACCTGAGGAAAAAGTAAAGAAAGAAAAAGGCTTAGCTCCTATGGAAACTCAGCGACGTCACCGGTCTTCAAACAACAGGGCGCCGTTTCGCACGGGAGACAAGAGATGGCGCAACGAACGCCGCCAACGAACGAGCATACGGCGCCGAGAGCCGGCGTATTTAGCAGACAAGGAACTGCCGTTCCTCGTTGTTACCGCGCCTGTTTTTGTTTCTGCGACTGTCGCCGCCTGCGGAACGCGCGTCGCTTTTGAGTCGAAAAGATTGTCTGCTAAAGACGCTGGCTCTCGGCGCCGTATGCTCGTTCGTTGGCGGCGTTCGTTGCGCCATCTCTTGTGTCCCGTGCGAAACGGCGCCGTGTTGTTTGAAGACCGGTGGCGTCGCTGAGTTTCCATAGGAGCTAAGCCTTTTTCTTTCTTTACTTTTTCCTCAGGTAAGTCCGCTCTTTGCAAATTTTACAAAAAAAATGCACCATCTGTGGGCAACGCTGCACAAAGGCGTAGCGCGATAGGTTAAGAAACCGAATTTTCCGGTCGATTTAGAGAGCCTACCGTCTCCTTGTTTCACCCAGTTGAACTCTCCAGTAAAGAAATTTATGAAAAAAGAGAAAAAAAAATTAATGCACCAGGTACGGTGGCCCTAACGCTTTCTGCAATAAAATAGCGCCCTTGATGTGTACCACGGAAAAAGAACGGCCAGGAACCTGCTTCAGTTTTCCCACCTCCTGCGTAAGCTTCCTCTGAACTTCGAGCGTGGAAGTGGAACCGAAGCACGAAGGAAGGTAATGAACACATATTGGATGTTTGGCGTTTGAGAAAGACGCCGCGCTCATTTTAGTGAACGACCGAAAAATCAATTTAGCCAAATATTTACGCCGCCAGATGCACTTAAGGTGGAGGTAGCCTTGCGGCCCATGCTCTATAATAACTCCCGTTCACTAGCAAAAGCATCGTAGCAAACTACTCTTCGTTTCTCGGCTCTCATACCTTGGAGACAGGATTGTCGCGTGGAATGTTGCTTGCAAAAGTGTTTCTCCGTGCCTTAATAACTTTTTTATTTTACATATTTCTATGTTCGAGAAAAAAGCGATATATATAGTTTCATTACTGTTTTCAAAAGCTATCACGAGATCGCTGATATGTATTGCTAAACGAAGAGGAAGAGAAAGTCAAAAAATGAGCTTCCATCGCGCGCTCGGGAAAATACCATTTTTACCGAAGCTATGAACAGTGGCGGACCTTCAGTTTAGACTTGTAAATAAACGCGTGTCTTTATCGGGAAGAATGTATTAATCGCCTTTTCCGCTTCAGTTTCTAACGATAACAAAAATGGCTGCCGGCGTCTGTATCGAGCACTTTCTTACCCCACGTAACTCGATCAATTTGTCTGTTCTTATAAGTGCTAGATGTTTCGCTTTTACCGAGATATTCGAAGGAAAGTCACAACTGACGTAGTTTGCAGTAATTAACTGTCGCAAATACACTCTTTCGGAAGCGCTGTACGGGCGCTTGTTTTCGTATAACGGGCTGGCGTAAGCCCGTTATACGAAAACGGGGTTACGCCAGCCCGTTTTCGTATAACGGGTTGTTTTGGTGGCGCCCTCCTATGGTTTTTTCTCGTGAGGCATTACCTTGAGAACAACAAGTTCGATGGTGTTTGTCGCGAGCATGGTGGAAGCTTAAAATCATCGAGCTCTGAAACCAACACTGGCCAACAGCTGCAAATTTGAAGTTCATACATTGCTCTTATTTCTGTGGATGAGATAGCCTTTGCTGACGTCATGGTCAGTATTCGGCCAATCGTGGAAGACTGACCACAGCGAAACTTTTGATCGCCCACGTCGCCAGTAGCGTCCCACGCCAACTATTTTCCTCGATCTGGCTTGATTCGCTCGTTTGAGGGTTTTCAAACTGAATAAAGGGGTCGGTTGCCGTAAACGTTTCCCCGCTATTTTGAGAATCGTGCAACCTTCGCGATTGAGACCATGCTTTTAGTACTGAGAGGTAACATACACAGGTAAGAATTTGCGAGCTTCTTCGCTGGATGCAATCCGGTGTTCGTCTCTCATCAGGTTTATCCAAGCATGTTTTCGTTATTTCATTTTGGAAAGTCTGTAGCTCTCACGTTTTAAGCAGTGCTTGCAACTTCCTAGAGCGTATATTGTAGGTCGCGTATTAATTGTGCGTCATGACGACCGCCCACCTTGTTCGTGGGCGCTATGCAAGAAAGCAACAGTACAGAAACGCCGAAATGACTTACGTTGATTATTGTTTTTCTGTCTGTCGATGTGCGCTTTTTAGCGCACATCGACAGACGCTGACAGACGCTTGCATTGGTTCATGGCTCGTGTCCTCCTATATACTGACAAAGCTTGGCAGATCGCCACGAGAAGGGGCTGCCGAAATGGAAAAGGTGGAGCGGCAGACCACGAATGAGAAGGGAGCCACGTGACTGGCGCCCCTCTGCGCCAGTCACGCCACAACACACTTCTCCCGAGCGAACAAGTGTGTTTCGGGTCCTCGCCGCTGCAAAAGCTGTGCCCTGACGTCCAGGTTCCCCGAGAAAAAGCTCTCTGATGCTCTTTGCTACCAGATCCTTGCGCTCCGAATCTGCGATCGGGCAATCTATGGCTCCGTCGTCGAAGTGCCAGGCTTTGTGAGTATAGAGGACGCTATGCTCGTGCATGATGGAACGCTAGAACGTCGTTTCCGTGGTCGCGTCTTGCGAACGTTACAGGCGGTTTTAGATGGGGGCGGAAGAGTAGATGGGCGGACAATGCCGTACGCTGCTGTGCCTCTGCCAGCACGACTAGCGGACGGTGTCAGATGGCAGACTAGACGTACAGGACGCTGCGGCAGAGATACTTTAGGCTTGCTAACGTGTTCAGCCGAGCAGCCAAGCCAATCTGGTGCATTCTAAAAGAAAAAGTGTACTCTTACACTCATCTGTCCCATCCCGTATGGAAATCTTATATCTGGGGCATATCTGCCCCAGATATATACAGTAAAACCTTGGCGCTGCCCTTTCCGGTCGAAGCTAAGCGCGTACCTTGTAACGTTCGTTCTCGTGCGAGCTCTTCAATCCACTTTCCTGGTCCGTGGCAACTCTCGTTTTTTTTTTTATATTATTAAAGTTATTTTCTGCGCTCCGAGCGGTGCGTAACTCGCTCTTCGCCGTCTCGTTTCGTTCGAAACACATTGAAGTGGAGTGTTAGGCTTATCATCAGAAGCGTAGAGTTTGAAATGCAGTACCTGCGCGTGCGGAGCAAGCAAAGGAGCTGGAAATCTTCTTTGGTGAACCAGACTATAGCGGCTACTTGATAAAAAAAAAAAAAATATCTAGAGAAAATCAACGCACCTTTCGTTCGGTCCTAACTCATCGATGCCCAGTGCACCCACCCGTGCGTACATGCCGTAGACGTGGTAACGCGATTACCTTTTATATACGGTTTTTGCCGTTTTGGAGCCATACCCCCAAATGGCCGACTGACAACTTCCGCCACCGGCTAGAGCACCGCCCATCAGAACTTAAATCCGCAAGATTGACTTCCGGTGAGCGGACTGAACGGAATTTTGTATTCTGGGATGATTCAGTGAAGTTTAGCGAAATACTTGCGCGGCTGAGACGGGATTTAGGTAGCGGTCACCGCCCGCTCCAGGCCCCCTAGAGTGGGTGGTGACTTTACCTAAATTGCGTCTAGCCGCATAAATATTTTGCTACACTTTTTGTTTCGGCAAAATTATGTTTTAAGAATGTGTTCCACTAAACCCTTAAAATGTTTTTTTTTTTTTATTTCATTGTTTTTGAGATGAGATGCGATATTAACGCGACAGCGTTAAGGAGCTCGTGTCGTAGAAAAGCCGTCCTCGATGGCGTGCCAGAAAAGCCGGCCTCTGTGGCGTGCCGCAAAAATACTGATTGGTCAATAGGATCATGGCGTCACAGCCACATGACCTCGCTCGAAAAAATAAACACCTAAAAAACAAGTAATACATTTGGCTCCAAGAAAATTTCATAAATATGAGGCGGGATTCGAACCCACGACCCATTGGTTGCGAGCCAGACACGCTACTGATTCGCCCACGTCCGATTGTTTTCTTTTTCTTTTTTTAATTATTAGGTTATGCGCGCCGTAGTTCCTGCTCACTGGCAGAAGGAGCGTGAGAACCAACTGATAAGGCGATGTGAACGCGGCCCGATAACGCTATCGCGTTCCGCTCTAAAAGAAGATACTTAAACGTCCTCCAAGTATTTTTCGTTTTGTACTTTCAACATCTATTTCTTCGAATTATTCCTTGGCATTTCTAGCCCAAAAAACACGCGTTTTTTTCTCTTGTCTCCCCATGGCAATCGCAAAAAAAAAAAAAAAAAAAAAAAAAAAAACGAGAAGCGTTTACTTCCTTAACTCGCAGCCAGAACAAGTCGTTCCGGGATCTGGAGACGATTATATGCTGCCAATGTTTATCACATGTAGCCACCCGCTGAGTTTGTCAAAGAACAGAGCATGCGGCCAGCTCCGCAGATTGTTAAAGAGGTCATGGGAAACCATATCGGGTTGGAATGTTCATGACTTTCCAGAGGCGTGCTGGTATCTACTCTGGTCCAAGTATACTCACGCAGATCGCCACTGATTCAGAGGGGAAATTGAGAAAACAAAAAGTGGACTACTTCTTTCAGTCTTGTCTTCGCAAAACTTAATGACGTAATTGTAGGATCGAAACTACCCCCCTGACGACAGTCGAGCGCGGCTCATGGATTCGTCTGGAGAATTGTGTGAGCACTCGACTTCGGCACGTAACAATCAATGCCTCGGCGGACACTCGGGTCGTGTCCAACCACTGCGGTGATGAGAATAGTGGAACTCTAATAGTGCCTGGGGTTCAGCGCGCGTTTTCTACTTTGCCAACCCCAGCGTGGCTATGATTAACGTTGGCGGCATGGGATAGGCACCGGGCCACGTGGCCGCTTGTTATGGCTCCGAGTTGATTGGATGAATTGACGCTCATATTTCTATGATTTGTCTGCCGACTGCCATTGCCTAGAAATAAAAACTAAGTAAAGTTTATTGAGTTGTCAACGTTTCTAAGTACTATTTAGCGAAAGTAGAAAAATCGTTTCATTACTTCTTTCAGGATATTACCGTTATCACAGCGGCTGGACACGACCCACTGCCCGAATGCGTTTCGAGGCATTGATTCTCACTAAAATCACTGGGTCCCGGGAAAGTAGCGCAAAGCTCCCCATGTAATCGCCATTTTCGTTCCTGGAGTGAGCAGTTCCTTTTCGGACTCTTCACTTTTGGTGAACCGATCCAAATTCATAGTGACACGTTGCTTTCTAAAGAAATTCTCGTATGCCGAGATTCCGCAAGCCACCAACCGGCTATGCGTTTTTATCGAGTTAGGCTTAAATTATTCGATTTCGTTTTGGTTTCCTTACCGGAATACGTAATATTTGAACATGACAACTGTCACACGAAGACGGTCCATACTTGGGATCCCCAGTGCCTGTAAGCTCGTGTAAAGTGAAAAGAACATTCAAGGTGAATATCACTACACCGCCCCCTTAATGTCACTAAATCATGGGAAAATAGCACCATTACCTTCCCTGCTTACTACGCAGATACAGGTACTTACATTCAGAAAACCGACACCTCGCAAGGTGATTGGCTGATCGGTTTTCGTTAAATCATCATTTTGGTCCTTCCAGCCTTTCGAAGCTGGAAGGACCAAAATGACAAAGCTTCAGCTTTCGGACGCAGCCAACCAAGCAATGGACGACCAAATGACACTGAGTCATTCAGCTTTCGGACGCCACCAACCAAGAACTAGAGACATGTGGCCAAAAAGATCCACCTACAACCCAGGCCTCCGGGATCCTGTTAACGGAACAACATCTGCCAAGCAATGGACGACCAAATGACACTGAGTCAACTGGCACTGAGTCAGTGAGACATGCAACATGAAGAAGACATAAAAGAAGTTACCATCATTTCAAATGACGAGTCCTTCAGCACAGTGGGGTCCCGAAAACGCCAACGACCAGGCACGAATTCTTCGAGTAACAACACTGTTATCTCGTCCACATCCGCTCTAACCTGCATTGGACATACTGTAGTATTTACACCACAAGATGCCTCAAAGCAGCTGGGAAACACGAACAGCATTCCCTTGACATCTCTTCGAAAACATCGCCCCTTCCTGCATACTAGAGATCAAGATAAACAAGAAACTAAACCTGATCGCAGTGGATACACGAAATCTGCACACCACGTCAACACTACCGACACTGACAGAGCTTCTTGGAATACCGGTTTACGTATATGAGCCACAAAACGAGAGCGCTTCAGTTGAAGTCGTCATGACATTGACCCAGACATCGCGATGCCACAGCTTCGAGAGCAACTCAAGTGCAACGCAACAGTTGCACAAAATGCGAAGTCTGGGAACGTCACACACTGTGCGTATAACATTTGGTTCTCCTGTGCCACCAAGTCGTGTACTTGTCGAATGTGTTAGGCAAAAAGTAAACGCGCTTGCACACAGGCACGCGCAGTGCAAAAAGTGTGGAAAGCTAGGTCATGTCCTTGCTGTTTGCAAGCGCAGAGTCCTGCATTCGATGCTCTGGGAATCACACACTAGACAAATGCAGCGCAAGAACCCCACTTTGCATTAACTGCGGAGGAAAACATGAGGCTTTCTTTTCGAAATGCCCAAAACAAAAGTTTGGCGATGCCCAAGAAGCGCGTTCAAGGACTGAAAATGAAAAAAAAAACCGCAGCTGTGCGCCATACCGACTCACTGCCTCAGAACCACCCACAAAAAGCACCATATCAAAGTGAGCACCTTGCTACTACAGCAACAGCGAACAACAAACGAAAAGAGCCCCAAAAGCAGAAGTTGCGAAAGATAACTACGGCAAAGAGAGAGAAACTCTGAAACCGCAACCAGATGAAACAGTGAACAATCTGAATTCCAAACACCGCTCGGGGCCATCGGTTCTAGCGGATGGTGAACACGCGTCACCTGAGACAAGCAAGTATAACTACGTAGATGCCCTGAAGGCAACATACAAAAAAATTACAAACCCATATACGGAACCTTTCCCCACTAAGGCCGAAAGAAGGCCTCAAAGCCAAGAGCGAAATGAAACTTCAAAGCCAGACGATTCAGCTGCATTTGATTGGAAAATGATATATAGAACAGTGATCAAGGCATTCACAAACTTTCTTAGTCAATTCACCTCACCAGTAATGCAAGGCATCGTACAAATATTTAACTTGGTATTTCCCCCACTCTTAGATATCTTTTAATCGGCAACTGTTTCTGTTTTAGAATGGAATGCACAAGGCCTTCACTCAAAGCATCAGACCTTCGTCAATACCTTAGAAATAAATCTTGACCCGTATAAGCTATATCGGAACATGGCGTTCGAGAACGCTTCAGGATCTCAGGATACCAAATATTTTACTCAAAAAAGCACCCTGGAAACAGTAGAACTTTACTAGCCATCAGAAATGATTTAACTTACGTTGAAGAGGATATTTGCCCATATGACGAAAACGAATATGTATCTGCAATTGTCAGAGATGGAACGAGCTCAATAACTTTCATCTCTGCCTACATACCTCCCAACGTAACATTTGATGTTAAAATGTTGGAAAATATCCTTCTAGCAGTACCAAAGCCATGCTGCTTGTTAGGGGATTTTAATGCTCATCATGGACTCTGGGGTAGCCTACAAAACACTCGTAGGGGACGTGAACTTCTTGAGGTTGCCATTAAGTTTAATCTCGTCAACATGAATGATGGAAGATCCACGTTCTTCAAGAGAACAAGAGTAAGCAGTTGTTTAGATTTGACCTTTGTGTCGAAAGACTTTATACAAAAATGCCTGTGGCAGCCAGCCCTGACACATGGGGAAGTGATCGTTTACCCATTATGATATCTATAAGTGGTATCGGAGCAGCTAAATTGCGGAGTAAAATAAGAAAAACGAACTGGGAAGTATTTCAGTTTGTTACGAAAAATGCCATAACAGCTGCAACGGAGGATGAAGCTATCGCTCCAACTATTGATTCTGCTTTAAACAAATCTACTAGATTGCTTAGTATGCCCGCTGGAAAAACAGAACTCGATGCGGAATATGGAAGGTTAAGAGCATTACGGAGAAGAGCGGAACGACGGCTAAGACGAACTCAAAGTACCAACGACCTCCGTGAGGCACGTAAAGCTCAGCGTCACGTAAGACGTAATTTTAACGTGTCGGCGAAACGCAGATGGATAAGGTACTGTGAAAGATTAGACCCTCGAAGTCCCATATCACAAGTACATCGAGTTGTACGGGGACTGAGAAAAACACCGGAGCAATTACATCCTTTTCGAGCATTCTTTCTAACAAAGAAATGCTCAGAGTTACAAGTAGCTGAAGAGTTTTGTAAGATTCTAGCAGAAAAACAACAATGCCTTCGTCGTAATGCCCAAAACACGCAGAATGACGTCTTAGTTGTGCCAGAAGACTCGAGATTGGATACACCCTTAACAGTTTCAAAGCTAAAAATAGCTTTAGCATCAACGAATAAGAAGTCATCACCAGGAACGGATGGTGCAACGTATATGGCACTAGCGCCAGCTTAGTACAAATTCCTTAATGGGACTTTTAGAGCGTCTGAATAAATCACGAGAGACAGGAAGCGTTCCAAAAGCGTATAAAGAAGATGAAATTATATCTTTGTTAAAACCAGGGAAACCAGCAACTGCTCATAGAGTTCTTTCCGTCCAATTGCATTGACAAGTTGTATTGAAAAAACGTTAGAAAAAATTATACAAGGAAGACTAAATTGGTATCTTGAAACAAACTATATAGTTCCAGAGGAAATGAGCGGATTTCGTTCAGGAAGATCTACAGGCCATAGTATACTTAATCTAGTTAGTTCTATAGAAGAGAATACTTCGAGAGGCAATGAGTGAATTTAGTTCAGGAAGGTCTACAAGTGATAGTATACTTAATCTAGTTACAGTCTAGAAGTTTTTTGCGCGACACAAGGGAGAATCGCAAGCGAGTAGACACGGACAAGCGCAACTTTCAACTAGTTTATTCGTGCTCGATCAACCACGAACATCCAGAAAGAGCATGCGCAGCACGCTACATAGAAGGAAAAACGAAACAAAAAACAGATAGAAAAGTCACCTACCAAGACACATTCCCCGATAGTCATTAGACAGTTTTAGTCGATCGTACGCTAAAGCTTTGCGTACGCAATAAAATTACGGGTCGGGAGTGCGCGTGCGCAGAACGCAATAGAAGAGCTAGCGTGTTGCGTACGCACGCAACGCTGGGTATTTTGCGTGGCGGGCTAGCGGGCTCTGCGGGACGTTCTCGAGAGATCTCGGACCCAACGAGAGCGCCAGTTTCAAGATGGCAGTTAGCTCGACTGGCGCAGCAAAGGCGACGTGGTGTTTTCGAAGATCTGTGTTACGTGAAATTGCGTGGTGTTCAGCTCGGCAATTCTTTCCGGGACCTACGGCGGTCGAGTCAGATCGCCGTGCAGCTGAAGGAGTGCACAGTGAAAATGTTCGCCGCTTGGAATGTGCGTCAACGCTGCGATCTGCTCAACGCTAAGCCTATTCGCACAGTTCATCGCCGACGGACGAGCGACTCTAAAAGAAATCGCCGAAGTTCTCGCTATGTACTGGACATCAGTAGGTCATGAATTTCATTCCGCGATAGCATTGATAAAAGGTGCCGTTTCAAAGGGAAGATTGACGGAGGCTCCGTGATCGAATTTGGCTACGCACTCTTAAGCCTGGTTCAGACAGTTGCGTTTGACTGCGTTTGACTGCGTTTCGGCAGCGAGAAACCAGGACATCCCTGCTACTTATATCGCGTGCTAAGATGATTCTTTGAATTGGATTGCACGCTTCACACGAAGCACAGATGTGCCGGTGACTCGCTTTCGGTTCTCGACGCAACGCAGTCAAACGCACTCAAACGCAAGTGTCTGAACCGGCCTTTACTCGTAGCCCCTGTACCCCGCAGAAAAGCGCGCTTGACGAGGCAGCTGCGGCTTGGTTTAATTTGAAATAAAATCATTGGACACGTTTTCATTTTCAATATTTCTTTCCAGGAGCATGGTAGCGCTATAAGCACGCGGAATTCTGCAGCTCTAGCAAATCTAACCAAGATCACGCGCGGTGTTCACTCGAAAACGTAACGCACAGCTAAATTCGGTCCGAGCAGGTCATTTTTAGCGTACGCTATACTATTGCGTATTTTGTACGTAAGAGCCAGCAACGCTATACTAAAACTGTCTATTATCACACCACTAACTCGGATAAAAACTGGACCTCACTCTCAAACAAACAAACCGAGGTATCGCTAACACAGTCACGTCGCTTTTTTATATAAAACGCTTCCATCAGTTCTCTGGCTGTGCTATCTTTGCCTCTACCCAAGATCCTGATCTCATAAAATAGCACCTCACACCCACAGTCCGCACAGTGAGTTGGCAAAGTGTGCATTGCCTTTATTCCTGATTGACAATTCATGTTCTCGCCCGCGGTCATTAACACACTTTCTAGACTGCATCATGAACCCACTAGGCCAACAACAAGTTTTAATTAATCCAGTTAGTTCTATAGACGAGAACCACGCAGGAAACAAAATCACTGTTGCAGTCTTTCTTGACATCAAACAAGCTTTTGACAATATTGAACACGATGCCATTCTTACCGCTTTAAAGAAAAAAAAGATTGGAATTTTCGGAAAGATGCTCCGCTGCATACAAAAATACCTTAATGATAGGTCAATTTTTATGAAAACAAATAATAACTGCACAAGTAAATATACGGTATCAAGAGGCGTTCCGTAAGGTGGGGTACTTAGTCCGACCCTTTTCAACCTTGCATTAATATCGGTAGCAGATGTCATTCCTGCAAATGTCATGGCCACATTTTATGCTGATGATATCTGCGTGTGGTCCAGTGGTGTTCAGAAAAACGTACCACCCCGTAGGCTTCAGAGAGCTTTGCACCTGATTAGCCAACAATTATCGAAACTGGGACTCACTCTGTCGTCAGAAAAAGCAACGGCAATGACATGCACAAGAAAGTCAATGCGACGATACCTTGTTTTATTAGCTGGACATTTTCTGCCATCTATAAAATCTTACAAATATCTTGGGGTTATCGTTGATCGAAATCTCACATGGGCGCCCGAGGCAAACCGAATAAGAAAAAAGATTGACGCAGTCGTCGGAGTATTACGGTGCCTAGCTGGCACTGCTTGGGGATGCTCGTGCTCCGCAATGCTTGCCCTAGAACGCTCTCTTGTAGACGGAATTCTGAGATGTAGTGCACCGATCCTTCAAGGTGCTAGCATAACTACCATAAAAGACGTGAAAACAGCGCAGACGAATGCACTTAAAGTCTGCCTCGGTCTTCCTAGGGGCACGTCTACTTGTGATACGCTGGCTGAAACGAGAACAGCATCTGTAACACTATGAAAACGCAAGAATCTTTACGAGTACACCTACGCCACATCACTCAGCATAAGAGACACTATATCCGAAACATTGTCAGAGAAAGGCCATATTACACATTTGGGCAAGAAATGTAAAAGTGGCATAAAGAAATTTCTTCGGTGACAAAGCACAGCGGAGAAACTCCGCCGCCGTATTGGATTATGCCTTTTATGAAAAATAATACCGATATACCTGTATAGCGACCAGCAAAGAAGACGAAGAAGCCCAGTGGTCACTGAGCGCGAGCGCCAAGGTGCGAGGAATTCGATGCTAAGTGGGTCGGCGGCAACGGTCAACGGTGGTTAGCTCATTCTCGTTTTGTGTATATTAAATAACTTATAAGTGGTGACCCGGACGTGATCCTTCAACCGTCTATCATGGCCAACAACGGAGACTCCGCCTCAGCCCATCTCTCATTGGTGCACCTACGTCTTCCAAAATATTGAAGCGCCGATCCGGAAGTATGGTTCGCTAAAGTTGAGAGCCAATTCTGCACATATAGGGTTATTTCTGAAATCAGCATGTTCCATCATGTGGTCGCCGCGCTTCCACCACGAATTGCCACTGAAGTGCGGGATTTGATCCTCACCCCGCCAGCAACGGTCCTTACACCATCTTGAAGAAGGAACTACTGAAACACACCTCAGAATCCGAACAGCGCCGGCTACAGCAAGTTTTAACTAGCGAAGAGCTCGGCGATCGCAAACCATCACAATTGCTCAGACGCCTGCAACAACTCCTTGGCGAAAGGGCCTCGTCGTTTGACACTTCGTTGTTGAAAGAGCTGTTCCTTCAACGGTTGCCAACTGACGTTCGCATGGTGTTAGCGACGGCGCCGGATCTCCAATTGGCCGCCCTGGCATAACTGGCGCATTCCGTCATGGATGTGGCTACACCAACGGTAGCGCAGCCTCAACAGACGCAAGAACCCTCAAGACCGGTTATGACGTCAGCAGTTTTCAGCCACTCCTCGGAGTTGAACGAACTTCGAGACATGTTCTGTCGACAGCTGGCAGACCTGAGAAACGACATATCAGCAATCTCGCTGCGCTCTCGCTCGTCGTCGCGAAGACGCAGTGACAGCACCAATCTTCGTCAACGATCCAACTCACCACATCCAAGAGTGTGCTGGCACCACCCAACATTCTGGAATTAAGCCAGAAACTGCACTCTACCCCGCGCCACGGCGGAAAATTTCAACCGCCACCACTAGAAGCGGCACGTGGTGTTGGGACCAATGCGGGCCGCTTATTTTTTGTCACAGATAGGGACACCGGACAACGTTTTCTAGTAGACACCGGTGCTTAAATTAGCGTTTGGCCCGGATCTGCATCTCCACGTCGGCCCAAGCAACCGCATTCGTCGCTACAAGCTGCAAATAAAACACCCATTGCAACTTTCGGTGAGCGAATGTTGACCATCAACATCGAACTACGAAGAGTGTTCACTTGGGTGTTCCTAGTTGCTGACGTTACATATCCAATATTGGGCGCTGACTTTCTTCGGCATTTTAACCTGCCCCTTGACATGCTAAACAAACGTCTAGTAGACTCTACAACGGACCTCATGGTCCAAGGCATCGCTTTCACAGCATCCGATGCACGCTCTAGAGAGTGCCTACGCGCAGAGTGTGCGTACGAAACCTTACTTCAAGATTTCCCAGCATTGACACGGCCTCACAGTTTACTACATCCAATCAAACATGACGTAAGCCATCATGTCATAACAACCGGACCACCTGTTTATGCCCACCCACGTCGTATGCACCCCGACCGCATGAAGGTTGCACAACAAGAATTTGCACATATGCTTGGAATGGGAATCGTACGTCCATCGTCAAGTCCTTGGGCATCGCCCCTACACATGGCCCCGAAGAAGAAAACCGGAGACTGGCGACCTTGTGGTGATTATCGTGCCCTTAATAACTCGACAGTACCAGATCGTTACCCGCTCCCTCCCATTGAAGATTTCACCTCGTCTCTTCACGGCTACAAAATCTTCTCCAAAATTGACCTAGTTAAAGCACATCACCAGATACCGGTACACCCTCCTGACATCCCCAAGACAGCTATTGCTACTCCGTTCGGTTTTTTCGAATATGTGAGAATGCCATTCGGTTTGCGCAACGCAGCCCAGACTTTTCAACGCTTTGTAGATCAAGTGACTCGAGATCTGCATTTTTGTTATGCGTACCTCTATGACCTTCTCATTTTCAGCATAGACCAACAATGACACCTGAAACATCTCAAACTTCTGTTCCAGCGCCTCGATGAATGTGGACTCATAATCAATAAGAACAAGTGCGAATTCGGTGTGACCGAAATCAATTTTCTCGGTCACCGCCTAGACCAGCACGGACTTCGACCCCTCGAAAAGAAAGTCAACGCCATTAAAAAATTTCCCCAGCCAAGCTCCATTCGTAAACTTCGAACACCTCTTGGTTTAATCAATTTCTACATGCGTTTCATCCCTAACTGCGCTGAGATACTGAAACCTCTAACTGAGCTCCTCAGAGGTGCGCGAGCACCTTCCACGGCATCGGAGTGGTCCTCCCGAAACACAGCGGCATTTCAACATGGCAAACAAGCACTAGCTGATGCCACACTTCTATTCCATCCCAGACCAAATGTTCCCTTGAACGTCATGGTTGACGCTTCCAACACTGCTGTTGGGGCAATTCTGCAAGAATATATCGGAGCAGTCTGGCACCCGATTGCGTTCTTCTAAAAGAAAAAATTGGAACCTGCGGAATGCCGCTACAGCACCTTCGGCCGTGAACTTCTGGCAATATATCTAACCATCAAGCACTTCAAACATTTTTTAGAAGGTCGACAGTTCTTTAGCCTCACGGACCACAAACCTCTAACGTATGCTTTAAAATCATCAAGCGATAAGTTTTCTCCACAAGAAAAACGGCACCTGTCTTACATCGCCGAATTCACGACACACATCCGACACGTCAAGGGATCTCACAATCCAGCAGCGGAGGCCCTGTCGTGTAGATCATCGACCTTCGACTGCAATGCTATATCACCTACCATCGACTTCGCAGATATGGCTGCCGCGCAACAAGGTGACAAGGGCATCCTCCTGCTCACTCAGTTATCCAACCAACTGAAGCTCTTAAAGATTACGATTCCGCACGGTGGTCACCCTCTCCTTTGCGATGTTTCAACTGGAGTGCTGCGACCTGTTGTCCCTGTATCGTTTCGCCGTCAGGTTTTTGACTCGATTCATGGTCTCTCACACCCTGGGATACGCGCAACGCAGCGTTTGATAACACAGCGTTTTATTTGGCACAGCGTAAAAAAGGATGATAGAGAATGGGCAGGCGCTTGTATTGCTTACCAAAAATCAAAAATTCATAGCCACACCTCCACAGACTTTCAACAATTCCCCGTGGCCACCACACGATTCGATAACGTTCAGATTGACTTTGTCGGTATCTTACCCCCATCAGATAGGAACACATAAATCGCGCGGGTTTTCGTGAGCGGATGGGTTGCAAGATTTGGTGTGCCATTCACCATAACAAGAGACCGTGGACGGCAGTTTGAGCCAACTTTATTTCTCTCCCTTATGCATCTGCTTGGTAAACACCGTATACGCACAACTTCGTATCATCCTATCGCCAACGGTATGGGGGAAAGACTTTATCGCTCACTCAAGTCCTCACTCAAGGCACAAGGAGACTGTACGCACTGGTGCAAGCAGCTACCACTCGTCCTACTTGGCCTCCGATCGGCAGTCAAGGAGGAGCTCAACTGCAGCCCCGCAGAACTCGTATAGGGCAGCACTTAGCGTCTTCCAGGTGATTTTTCTCCCCCAAGTTATCCACAAGCTGCACCGGATCCTGCAACCTACGCCAATGAACTAAAAGCTGCCATGCGCAGAGTACGCCCAGTGCAGCCAAGACTACAACGACGAACACCGATCTATGTGCCACACGATCTCCGAACATCTACA
The DNA here is from genome assembly GCF_016920785.2 of Ixodes scapularis. Classification (NCBI taxonomy): domain Eukaryota; kingdom Metazoa; phylum Arthropoda; class Arachnida; order Ixodida; family Ixodidae; genus Ixodes; species Ixodes scapularis. The sequence continues at coordinate 84,277,450 of NW_024609838.1, read as the reverse complement.
CACATCTTCGTCCAACGAGACACGGTTCGTAAGCTGCTACAACAACCATATGATGGACCCTTCAGGGTGGTAGAACGGAGAGACAAACATTTTGTTCTGGACTTAGGAGGCCCAACAGACACTGTGTCTGGTGACCGACTCGAACCTGCGCACTTGGCAGCTGCCATCGAGACACGTCGCTGTCGACGCGTCACCTGGGCTACGCCTCTCTGCCGTCCACTTCTCTAGGAAGGGGGCACTTATAACGACCAGGAAAAAAGATGAAGAATCCCAGTGGTCACTAAGCGCGAGCGCCAAAGCGCGAGGAATGCGATGCTAATCGGATCGGCGGCACCGGTCTACGGTGGCTGGCTCCTTCTTGTTTAATGTATATTAAATAACTTATACCTGGAATGGGGACAATCAAGGATACAGCGATACCCGCTCGATTTCAACAAACTATGCTTCACGTATCTAATGTATACAAAGACCATGTATTTGTATATACCAGGGGTGGCCAAACCGCGGCTCGCGAGCCGCATGCGGCTCTTTGGTGGTCCAAGTGCGGCTCGCGGATCCCTCATAAGTGGACCCCCCCCCTCCCCCCCCCCCGGCTCCTTTCCGCGTTTCCCCAGGAAAAAAAGAAGGGATTTCAGACAGAATAAAGTACGGTTCGCGGTTTGGCAGCCTTGTACCCCCCTACGTACTGTCGTACAGCCTTGCGCACTCATACGTACAGTCAGACTCCGAACAAAATTTAAATTTGCCCTACCCCCCCCCCCCCCCCCCCCCCCGCGGCTCTTAGAAGTTTCGTGGTTTCGTTTGCGGCTCTTGGGCCGGGTCAGCCTGGCCACCCCTGGTATATACCGATGGATTTTTTTTTTTTTTAATAACGGAAGTAAAAACAAAGAGGTTAGCCCTGAAACTTCCGGGGCTGGCTACTTTGCTTTGGGAGAGGGAAGTGGGAAGAAAGGGAGAGAAAGAGTTTTAGTTCTGGAGGGAGCACTCAATGAAGCACGATTTGGATGTTGATCTTGATGGCGCACAACACTGGAGAGTTATTCACTCAGCACACTTGAGTTTAGTGTAATACAGTCATGGCAGTCGACGTTAAATCACTTGTCGCGTATTGAAAGTTATGAACACGAAAGTGTATTTGGAATGGAAATAGTATTATAGACGATCAATGAGCCCTGTATTTTGAAGAAATATTTCCAATGCAGCTATAGCCTTTTGCTGAAGACGCGGAGGGTCCCACGAACCCAAGACCCTCTCTAAGCTAAAGGGCTTGCTGTCTAATTCTTGAATACTATTTACCAATATCTGCCTGTCTTCGTCGAAAAGCTCACATTCATAAAAGATATGACAGTTGTCTTCAGGCACGTCGCAATGCTGACAGTTAGGGCTGGTGACGAGACCGAATTTGTGTCTTTGAATGTTTGTGTATGTGGCATTCAGGCGCAGGCGATGTAGAAGTGTTTCAAAATTTCTTGGCAAATTACAAGGAAGTGCATTGTCGAGAAAAGGATCAATCGCATATAGCGGTTTGTAATGATATGCCGGTGATTGCCATAATTGTTGGAATTCCTGCTTTCCAAGTTGTCGAATAAGGGCTCGAGCGTCGGTTTTGGTAAATGGGACTGCATCTGGTACTCCAGTCAGATGGCCTTGTGCCGCCGCCTTATCTGCTGCTTCGTTCCCTTGTAGTCCCGAATGGCCTGGAACCCACTGGAACACCACGTCGTGTCCACGACTCTTGGCTGTGGCGTGGGTAGCCAAAATTTCGAGAATCAAACAAGGGTTGGAAGAATTCGGAGTAGAATGCTTCAGAGCCTGTAATGCAGCACGTGAGTCCGTAAAGATCACCCATTGGGTTGGAGCCATTTGATTTTCAATATGTTGTAGTGCCTGTTTTAGTCCATGGAGTTCAGCAGTCGTTGAGGAAACCCTGCGCAGTATCTTGAAAGCAAGAGTTTTATCTAACGTTGGTATCACCACTGCAGATGCCGATGTGTCAGCGTATACAGAGCCATCCGTGTATACGTGTATATGATTAGAATACGTGTTGTAGATGTGGTTCAAAACATGCTGTGTTATTACTGGTTGCGGCTGTACTTTTTTGTCAACAAGACCGGGTACATGGAGATTAATTTGTGGAATTGAAAGCGTCCAGGGTGGGCATAATGGAGCTTCATGAAATACAGCTGATGGTGGGATTTTTGGATATAATAGCTTTATAGATTTACCAAACTCGGAGCATGGTCGCGTGTGAGTTAAGTTAAGAAGATGGTGATGCTTATGACGGACTTTATATCGCAAATATATACGAAGGGTTTCCTGCGTGCGCATGATGGATATAGGCAATGCCCTTGCTTCAGCAAGTATACCGGTTACTGATGTATTTCCAGGAACACCAAGAGAGGTTCTAATAGACTTGTTGATTCCTGCTTGGATACGTTTTGTGTTAGTTACTGAAAGTGAGTGCAAAACGGGCAGGCTATATCGAACTAGGCTGTTGATTAAGGCTTCGTGAAGTTTGAGCATGGGTGTGCAGGACCTCCCCCACGTTCTTCCAGTTAAGTAACGAAGGGTGTTGCACGCAGAGCCAAGCTTGTTTCTCATATAGTTAATTTGTGGCGTCCAAGTTAAGTTCTTGTCGATTACAAATCCCAGGAATTTGGTTGAGGGAACATAGGGTAAACTATTCCCAGCAAGAATCAATGGGAAACGTTTCATAGACATTCTTGTAAAGGCCATTGCGACTGTCTTTTCGGGTGATATGCACAAACCTCGGTTTCGCAGGTAATGGCTGACTCCAGCTAGAGCTCTCTGGAGCGTTCTCTGACTGACGTAACGGTTGGCGTTTGTGGACCATAAACAAAGATCATCTGCGTATATAGAGAACCGAATTTCCTTGGGTAGTATCTTGGGTAGAGAAATAAGAGTTATGTTGAAGAGCGTAGGGCTTAGGACTCCCCCCTGTGGGACTCCCCGCTCCGTGATATGTTCGGTCGTGTTGCCATCCACAGTGGTCATGAAAATAGTACGGTGACTGAGATAGTCTTTTACCCAGCTAAAGATCTTACCACCAAAACCGTGTTCAGCCAATGAAGTCAATATAGCCTGATGTGTGACAGAATCGAAGGCCTTCTGAATGTCTAAAAAAATAGCTGAGGTTGTTTTCCGATCAGCAATACCTTGTTCAACTGAACTGACGAGGTCAATTACACTGTCAGTGGCAGAGCGTCCAGTTCGAAATCCTGACATCTCCTGAGGATACAACCTTGCTTTCTCGAGGTACCATGTCATCCTTGACAGAACCATGCGCTCCATAATTTTACATACGCAACTTGTAAGAACAATCGGTCGAAATGATCCAAGATCAATTGGTGACCTTCCGGGTTTTAAAATGGGGGTTACCTGGCCTTGCTTCCATGCACGTGGAAGCACTCCAGTATTAAAGGACTCGTTATAATATTCCAAAAGTCTGCGCTTCGAGTGCTCGTTTAGACGGGAGAGTGCGCTATAGGTTATAGAATCTGGACCAGGAGATGATTTCTTTCTGGAATCTTGCAGGGCGTGGGATAGTTCCTCAAGTGTGAAGGGCAAGTCTAAAGAAGGTTCTTTTGATAACGTGGAAACGATTGGGATAGTTTTTGGATCTATTATATGGCACGATGTTTGCACAATAAGACGGCAGAATGCCTCAGCGATTTCAATGTCGGAGGTACCTTGATGTAATGCAAGCGCTCGGAAGGGATAACGTTGCTGAGCCGGAGTTCGAATTCCTCGCACTACCCTCCATAGTTGAGCGATATTTTTTTTTGCATCCAGTGAGGCACAAAGTTCTCGCCATCGTCGTTTGCCTAGAGCGTCTAAATGCTTTCGCACCATCTTCTGGGCCCGGCGTGCATTACGAACATCATCGCGCTTTTTCGTTCGTCTGGCTTTCCTTTCTGCTTGTCTTCGAATTGCTCTCAACCTTTCATATTCGATGTCAATTTCAGTACGATTGTAAGGCAGAGTTATGTTTCGTGTAGCCTGTTTGAGGCAATGTGTAATGGAATGTGCTAATTGTTCATTACTGGTAGCTGCTGTAATTAAGTTTTTTGAAAGTTCAGAGAATTTCACCCAATCAGTTACTAAAACGGATCGTGATTTCTTATTGCTATCAAAACCACGGACAAAAATCAGAACGGGTATGTGATCACTGCCCCTTGCTTCAAGATCAGTTGACCAGGTTACGTTTTTTGCATAGTCAGCTGACACAAGTGTTAAGTCAAGGACGCTGCTTACAGTTTCTCCTCTGTAGAAGGTTGGAGTGCCATCGTTCAGCAGGACTAAATTTAGACGCTCTGCAACGTCATTGATTTGCCTTCCTCGCTTGTCGTTGCGAGTACTACCCCAAACTTCGTGATGGGCATTGAAGTCACCACATAATATATGTGGGGAAGGGGTATTCTGTACAATATGCTCTAGCCGTTGAGAGTCGAATGGTGTCGCTGTCTGAATGTATGTAGAGATAACAGTGAAGTGACGTGACTTGCTCTTGACAATGGCACATACGTATTCATTTGTGTCGTGGGGTGTTACATCGTATTCTGCATAAGTGAGGTCCTTTCGTATTCCTAATAAAGATCGGCTGCCTCCAGAGAGTCTTTTGGAGGTGATAAACGAGTAGCCTGAAATTTTGAAATTTGCACCATCACCAATGTTAGCTTCAAAGATTGCCAATACAGGAAAACGATACTTCCAAACAAGTTGCCTAAATTCTGAAAGTTTCGATCGAAGACCGTTACAATTCCACTGAAATATTGTTGTCGCACTTAAAGTCTCTTCAAAGCAGTTTACCTGATCCAGGTAGACAGGAAAGGTGTAATGAAGTCAAGTCCTTTCTCTAATAGTCTGGCCCATTGGGAATCCTGAGTACTTAGAAACTGGCGCAGCATTTTGATGATCATTGTAAGAGTTAAATTTAGAAATGATTCGTCCTGCCCCTTTCCTTCAGCTGTCGTGGATTTTTGCTCTGTATTCCTCTCTGTGCATATGAATTCGCTGCGGGGCTTTTTTTGTTTTGTCTCTTTGCTAGAGCCTAGTGGTTGGGACGTAAGATTGATGTCATTGGAAGTTTCATGAGCGAGCCTTACGTTGGACATTTTTAAGGAGTCACTGTATGTACGCTTAGGAGCGTTTATGTGTTTTACACTAGGTACAGTTTGATTGACCTCTGTGGGAGAATCATTGATTGATATGGCAACATCATCTGAGGGATCTTCTTGCAACAACTGATACCTGTTTGACATTTCGTATCGCGCTGCCCCATCAGTTCGCGTGGATGATACCATAAGGCTCTGTTTACGGGCTTCCACGAGTTGTTTTTGCTCGACCCGCTTAGGGCAGCTAAGAGCAAGAGCATCATGGTGGCTACCGCAGTTTACGCAGCTTGGCTCTTCTGAATCACAGGTGCTTCGACTGTGTTTCCCGCCACACCGACTGCACATTGCTTCTTTGAAGCAAGCTACAGTCTTGTGACCGTATCGGCCACAGTTAGAGCATTGTAGAGGGCGCTCTTCGAACGGAAATACCTGATAGCGGACGCGAGATATTAGGGCATATGCAGGCAGTGTAGTTGACGCAAACTGGATTTTGACTGCACTAGAGTTACCCAGTCTGCGCGCATGAATTATATGCGCCGGATCAGCGCGTAGTTCAGTTTTTAGTTGCGTGTCAGTGATATCCTGGTCCACACCCCTGATGACACCGACAGCAGCCAAGCGTGGACCGGGTTCATAAGCTTTCACTTGCACTTTGCATAGAGAGGTCACCTTGAGTAAAGACGTCGTAGCTTCTGAACTTCTGGTGTACACTGCAATTAAATTGAGCCGCGTATTGGGGCGAATCAAGACGATAGAGTCCTGGCATTTTTCCTCGAGTGCCTTGGTAAGCCTTGTCGAATTGAGCTTAGTAATATTGACAGTTGGATCTGTTGGAATAAAGATGACTGTCAAACCTGTTTTTTGAAGTGGAGTTGACAATAGTTGTTCCTCTTGTGAGTCACCACTGGTCTCGAGTTGGCGGGGGCGTTTTCTTGACACTAAGGTGAATCCGCTTTCGTCGTCTATGTCCTTGTTTGAAGAATGATCCATAGTTTCAATGTTGTCTTGCGGCTCAGGCTGTGCAGGGGTGATCTGGTCTTGTAATGAGGAAACACTGGGGTTCAACTCCATTTCATTCTCCGGATGCTGGCCTGGTTCTGCCGAGTATGCATGATCCTGGGTGCTTGGTGGTTGCTGAAGTGGCAGAGGATTATTCTGCTGACATTGATCCATGCCTTTTTCCGGTTGTAGCCTGATAGGAGAGGGCTGTGAGCGCGGAAGCGCTCTGCAGGTTTCCGCTTGCTGATTTGTTGGGGTGTAGGATATTTAACTGAATAAATATTCCCGGAAGCAAATTTCTGAACGTCAGCTCACTCAGTCGTCGTCGTCCTTTCTACCGATGGATCCACTACCGAAACATCATCTTCCTCTGCCTTCGTAATTCCCGAGAACAATGTACTTGAGACCGCACGGCTATCGCACCGAACAGTATCTACAACATCAGAACTACATGGTATTCTGTTGACGATTACTTATATTTAAAAATTAACGAATATACAAAATGGGTCATCCTAACCGACTCCACTCCTGCTCTTAAAAGCCTAATGATATTTGGGAAATCATCCGGCAATAATACTCCCCAATAGCAGGTGGGACAAGTATATACGCTAAAGCCGCTGACATAGGAGATCACATAATACTACAGTGGATTCCAGGTCACAGCAGCATCAGCGGAAATGAACAGGCTGACAGGGCTGCTAAAACCGGACACAAACTCAGAAAGCTTCATAACGTTCCATTCATCAAATACGACTTAAAATTTTCCATAAAGAAAGTAATTAAAACTTTGATTATACAGTCGTGGTCTTCATCAGTGCATCAAAATGGCAAATTACATTCAGTGGATCCAGAATTGACAACGCGACTAAAAGATGCCCTACCTAGAAAACTCGAAACTTTGTACCATAAGCTACGACTCGTGGTGGTTTACACTGGCAGCTATAAGTTTCTTCTTGGCCGAAGTGACACTCCACATGCAACTGCAAAGAGGATGTAGGGCATATATTTTCCGCGTGCGCTAAGTACCAAACTCAACGCGAATCCATAAAAAGAATACTTCACCAGCTGGACCCCAGACCATTCAATGGAAAAAAACAACCTAGGCCCATGGAAGAACAAGCGGCATCAACGCATCGTCTTAAAAGCTCTACAAAAGTATGTGAAAGAAACCGGACTGATCGATCAACTTTGAGTGTGTGCGTGTGTGTGTTGTGTTTATGTGTGCGTGACTTCCTCTTCTTCTAATCGTCTTTATTCCCCTCCACCCCTCCCCACGGAGTAGCCAGCCAGAGAAAGCACGAACACCGGCTTACCTCTCCATGCTTCAATAAATATCTATCTATCTATCTGCGCGTGGCGCAACAGCCACTCCTGGCACCACGCGCATGCCGAGCGAAAGCCGCCGGGCGAAATTCGCAGCTTTTTTCGCTCCATTGAGTCCAGCCTTTAGGACTAAACTGCTGCGGAATATAATGAGATTCAGAGCTCGTCAAGCCGTCTTTACTGCGTTTCACTTTAAGCGCAAACGAGGTCGAAGCTACAAGCGCGAGCATGTGAACTTCAGCAGTGCCTGACTCGCGCTTATTAGCCCCGTGCGCGACCGAAAGCGTCGCTGTGGTCGGCCTTCCACGATTGGCCGAACGCTGACTATGACGTCGGAAAGGGGATTTATCATCGACGGAAATAAGGGGAATGAAAGAACTTTAATTTTGACGGTGTTGGCAGTGTATCTTTAAGAGCTCAATGATTTCAAGCTTCCACCATGCTATTTACAAAACACCATCGAACTTGTTGTTTGCAAGGTAATGACGTCACAAGGGGGAACCAAAGGAGGGCGCCACCAAAACATCTCGCCGCTAATAGCATGGCCTGCGTCTGGACTTAAGCTGAAACGAAGTATAGAGTAATGACACTGTAGTACACGATGCCGACTGCACGCGCTCTCGAGAAAAATACCAATAGCCGGTTACAAACTGCCGCCGTAGCACTGTCAATGCCAAGAGCTCATGCCGGCCGCGAGACGCGCTTGCTCGCGCTCAGTAACAAAAAGAAACAAAAGCGTCAGGAACAAAATGGTCCGATGTCATCATCCTAAGCCGTGTCCTAAGCAAAGCGTATACGAAGGCACCCTATTCCAAGCAAGCCCCCAGCGTGTTGTGTATTGCTCCACAACAAGGCATCGCGCGTCGCCCGAGAAAGCGAGGAAAACACGCGCCATACGCGAGGCGTTTTTCATAAGGAAGTGCGACAGCTACACGTGCATCAGCGCCCCATCGATAGCATTGTATACGATTCGGAGGTGGCGTATCTTCAGTCCTTTGTTAGCCCAAGCTAGAAAGATTATATCTAGATTATTGAACAATGTTTTTACATGACGTGGATGGTTGTTGACAAGGCATATATGTTTCTTCTTTGGTTTAAATCACATTAAACCTCAGTTGCAAGTGCGCTTTACTGTGTGTGTGTCTTCTTTTACTGGTCACTAGCCCAAGTGAATACCCTTTTAACGCACAAACCATAGCCTCCAATATACTCACAAAAGCCTGGCAGTTCGACGACGGAGCCATTGAGTGCCCGGTCGCAGATTTGGAGGGCGAGGATCTGGTAGCACAGAGCATTTCTTGGGGTACCTGGACGGCAGCGCACGGTTTTTGCAGCGGCGAGGGGCCGAAACATGGTTTTCAAACCCGACGAGAATCGGGAGTATTCACTCGCGGCCATATCCGTGTGCGCTGCTGCTGAGCGCGTGCTGACGGCGAGCTTCCGCAGTCCTTTTGGAGCATGCATTTAGCACCATCAAGGTTGCCGCTCTTAGCAGGCTATTAATGTGAGCTCGTTCTGAGCATGCGCTCTAAACATCACCCTGAAATATGGCGTCCAGTGAATACCACCTATAGAAGCAGTAGCGCGAGGGACGCGAGGAGCAGGAGCGGACATTCCATCGCTCGAAAGAAGTGTGACTCGGCGTCTCACCGCAGCGGGGCGCCCGTCATGTGGCTCTTCTCTCATCCGTTGTCTGCCGCTCTACCTTTTCAATTTCGGCGGCCACTTCTCGTGGCGGTCTGCCAGGCTTTGTCAGTATAGAGGAGTCTCTGCACAAACTTTCTAGTTGGCACCTTCTAGAGGCTTTCTTTTAGATATGTATAGACCGTATAGCTAATAAAGAGCCTCTGTCAGGTGCCATCTTGAGAGCTGGGCGCAGAAGAGCCAGCTACAAGGTAACCGCGAAGTTCCTGCCGAAGAACCGGGCATCTGAATTGCAAGTTTTGAACATTCTCTTCCCGTGTAATTTTTTAGCAAAGTAGTAACCATCGGGTCATTTAGTTCGGTCGAATTGCAAGGCTCTTTAATCTACCATATTTTTCTCTATCATGGCCCCATTTGTTTGCATGTATGTACACTGTATTTTTAGAGCTCTTACGGGGTTCACATATTTGTGTGCGTGAAACTTCAAAAGAAAATTATTTGTGGGCTTTTATGCACTTCGTGCAAACTTTTTTTTTCAATTCTTAAAAATATTTTTAATATGATTGAAAACCATTACAGGTAGAACGTGTAAGTAGGTCGTGAGATCTTCACTTTCTGAAGGCAGGATTCCTGAGGAATGATGAGAAAAACGCACAAAAATAAACATTACAGTCAATGCAGATACCTCCCTTAAGGACCAAGGTAAAATGAGCACACATCATCATTTATTTTCTTTGAGGGCCCGTTGGCATTATACAAAAGGGTAAGAATAGAGAAAAAGATATAGAACAGTAAACATTTCAGTCACCCAAGACAACTCTGTAGAGGAACTAATTATTATCTTGAGAGCCTGCTTCCTGGTTCCTTTAATGGGATTATAATGACTGCATGTATGTCACCGTGCTCCATGCTTGATCGTTGGATCTTCGCCGAAAAGGTCGGAAAGGTCGCAAAGTGTCGCAAAGCGAAACTAAACTCTGAGCACGCCGTGACGCGCAGCAACGAAGTCGGGGCAGTCGCCAGTCGGGGCTCGCCAACAACATGCAAGATAGGCAAGAACTCGTGTGGTGGCTCCGCCTAGGAGAAACGAATAAAACCTTCGGCGCAATATTTTGAACCCTCATGAGATTCGCAATACGTCGAACTTTTCAAGATGGCAGTTTCGGAAGCATGATACTTCACGAATTTTTCAAGAAACAAGTTCGGAAGGTCGAAAATCGTCGAATTTTTAATTTTAGTAATTTCGATAGTTCGTTATTCGCAAATTTCTTAAGGCAATGGGTTCGAAACAATCGAATTTTCGAATATAGAAAGTTGGGAAGTTCGAATTAATACAATTCATAAACGCCAAAGTTAGACAAGGCGAAGCTTCTCGAACCTTTCAATTTCCCTGGTTCGACTTTCAAACTTTAGGTTCGAAAAACATTCGCGGCATCTCTAGTTAGAACCATTCTTGGTAACAAGCGTTAACAATGTTTTTTTTTTTATATTTTATTTCCATTTATATTTAAAAAAAAACGTGCGACGCGTGACGGATGGGAAGAACTTTGATTTCTCCTGTCAGGTGTGCTAAACAATCGATGCTATACGATTTCGAGGGTGAACGCACATTTCAATATATTCCGGATTGTTCCGAGTTATCTACAGAAACAACTTCTCAAGCTTAACAAAAAAAAAAAAAAACGGTGAGTGTGCAGGGGAGCTGGTGGATTTCGATCATGTTGAAAATTACCCGAAACTGTGGTAAAAGATGGGAAACATCGTGGAAGAAAAAGGACGCAGGTAGAAAGACGTTCTTATAGTTCCCCGAAGTTTCCCATCTTTTAGCACAGTCTCGGGTAATTTTCAGCATTCTCAAGCTTCTTGCTGTTGGGGCCTTTCCTACAAGGATTACCAATAAAAAAGCCCATACCTTTACGGAAAACGCCGAGAACGCCTGTTTGGATCCCCACGCCTAAACACGATGTGTTGCGTCTAGTGCGTACGTTGAAAAAGACACCGGCAAACGAAACATGACGTCCAACGTCTCCAGTTCGCACGCGGGATGGTGCTGCGCCTAACGAAGTCACTTAGGTCGCATATCAGTAAGTTACCATAAATATATGACCAAGTCTACATAATTATAAATTTCGAAAAAATGAAGTTTTAGCTAAAATGGTGTTTATTACTTTTAGGGAGAGAGAGAAAAAAAATCTCGCGATTTGCATTGATTATGCAGCGAAATGACCGTACGAGGCAGAGTGTGCGACGCGTAAGTAATTCTAGTTTTGCTATATACGAACAGTATTAAATTGAATCATTACTTACTTTTTTTCACGTCAGGAAGGTATAGGCACCTTTATTCTGAAGCCTACGATCCAGGAGCTAGGGAGCGCAACTCTCATACCGCGGTACCACCATCGCTAAAAGCTGCGAATAAAAAAATAATAGAAGGGCAGGTGGAACGGGGAAAATTAAGTTTCTTATTATTAGTTCTCTCTGTACAAAAAAAAAAAAAGGTCTGCCATCCTTCTGGTATTACAGAAAACGTATTTCTTGAATCAACAATTCCTACTGCTAAACTAAGCGGTATTCGATAAAACGGCGTTCAATGCAATGGCGTTCAATGAAACGGCTTCGATGAAACGAAATTTGACAAAACGGAGTTCGATGAAATGTTCGGTACCACTAAAACTCAGGGGCAAAATTTATTTTCACGCATCTTTTTTATATAGAACTTTTTCGCTTACCCTCGTTCCCAGCCACCTGGTAGGCATATCCGCTATGGGCGACGAAAAAATAATAAAGAAATTAAACCATCTAAAAGTAAAAACATAGAAGAGACACAAAACGAGAATGGGTGACGGTTACGCTTATATCCTAAAGGTATTCTATTGTCGTGGCCAAAACAAACGAGAATGGGTGACGGTTACGCTTATATCCTAAAGGTATTCTATTGACGTGGCCACGGCAAAACAATGTTTTCGCTCATGCTGGAAGTGACGATAATTAAAGAGGGCAGCACCCTTGTGAAACATGTGTAGAGGCCAGAGCTCTTCGAACTACCCTGAAAGCACCAACCGCCTAACCCACAGAGCAGTCAGGTGGACTGGGCCCAAGCGGCTACAAAGGACCGATGCCTTATTGCCAACAACCGTCAACCAAACAACACAGGGAGGTGGATTAGGCACAAGGGAATACCAAAGTACCCTCTCCACCATGATTCGAACGACCCAAGATACATTGAAAAACTAAATATAAATAAAGGACCGGATCTCTGCGTCTAACGAAATTTAGGGCATAATTATACAGTTTCCTGTGCTTGTTATATGCAGACAGCGTTTTTTCATCACCCTTTTGCCCCTATCTTTTCCTTTGTCAAGTAGGCCTACATCCGTCCACACTAAAAAACAATTAGTGCACTCACCAAGGTGTTGAGCAATTTCATAATTCGAAGATTTCAACGCCACAGCCTTTCTATGTTCTATAGTATACGGTATGACTACTTATATGTTTCGTTGTCAACGTTTCCCCCCTACGGCAATGCTCCGTAACGATGTAGGTATATGAATAAATACGACCAATCACACATCGACCAGTTTGGCCGAAATATATGAACCCATACGCCATAGCAATGTCGTAGACAACTGCTCCTACGCAATCGGTTGCTGCTTCTCTCTTGTTTTTTTCTGAGACCCTCGCTACCACCCGAGAAAGGGGTTAAATTACCCAGTTTAAAGTAATTCCTGACCACAACGGTTACTCCATGCGTTCCCGCCAAAGCCTTCAAATTGTGTGAAAATGCATTATAATACGGTACAAAGATCCATTTGTTAGGTTTCTTGCGCTCCTTCACATTTCCTAAACCAGACAAAATAGCCTTTGCAACACTTACCATAGCGCACATACAGAACCCCGAATGAGTTAATCTCGGTTTTTTCAGAGAAGACACATCCTTCATATTTTTTCTCGTCTCAACCACACCTGTAAAGTTGAACCCATTTTTTCAAAAACCAACACATTCAAATGCTCACCTCTTCCATTATATATATCGGATTGGAATAGCTTGCCCACAAGCTTGGCAACTACCAGTGACCATAAATGTTTTTGCAGCTGATTTCTAAAGTGTCTGATCAATGTTTATATAATGATGTTTCCAAAGCTTTTGTTCTTTTTTTTTTGTAGTGTTTTGTTGTCTTGTTTTCGAGCCTTGAATATGACACCCCCTTATGTAATGCCTCCCTGAAGAGGCCCTTAATGTAATACAAATGAAATGAAAAGGTGGAAACATGACTTATTTAATGCATTCGTGAGAAGCGAATATGCAACTCTCCGCTTAACCGCAGTTGAGTAACCTCAAACATAGACCTTGGTAAGAAAATGTTTTCAAGTTTAGAAACTATTTTTTTGTTCACATATTTGCAATGATTGTGTCCACATCAAGCATAACAAAAGAAACGACAAGGACACCGCGGCGGGGTAGCCGTGGCTTCTTTACGAAGCTACTCCTCGCATTTTGTTACAGTGGCGTGCAGCGAACGGTGGCTCGGTCGTTTCTGTCGTTTCGGTTGCTGCGCTAGCAACCGACGAATATCTCTGAGCCGGCCTTCAGTCTCTCCAAACGCAACCAGCGCAACTCTTTCAAACCAGCTCTTAAGCAAGGCCACCAACTTACCGCGCCCCGTAAACCACAGGAAAAAAAGAAAAACAAAGACAAAAAAGAACTCGGAGAGAACTTTTTTTGTGGCAATGAAGCTATTCAATACGAAGGCCCGAGCGCGCGAGCGTCTCGAGCGCCAGTCAAAGCTGGGCACGCGCACTTTTCACTGCTTTTAAAATGCCACATAAAGTTGTCGCCAAGTATAGCCAATAGTAGAGCAATACAACCTATACTCTTAGGAAAAAAGGCCTATATATTCCCCTATTAAGGAAAGAACCGTATCGTAACGCATGTTTCTTCAGAAATTGGAGGAAATTTTGTCCCTGAAAGGCAGGGAGCAAAGTTTCTCGCTAGTCTGCACCTCAATATGGCGGCCCCAAATCGAACTCAATAAGGCATAACGAGGACGCTACATCTATTGCCGCTCTTTACACGGAACGTTGCCGCGATTCAACCAAACAGGCAAGTCTCGCGCTCGGCAGCAGCGATAGCAAGTTGGCCTGCACATTCTAAATTTCGACTGTCCTTCGTATTGCAGGCGTCCCGCCGCAAGCCGTCCTGCCGCAAGCCTGGTCACCATACACGTGCAACAGTCGCGCCGAGTCATCATAACAGACCAAGAGCAGAAATCTGTCAGCGATCTGTTCCTTCCAGGCTCGTGGTTTGTGTCGTCACCAAAGGGACATTAGAAAAAGCCGGGACCACGGAAAGATCGCGCTCGCGCTCGGCAGCAGCGATAGCAAGTTGGCCTGCACAAGGCTAAATTTCGATTGCCCTTCGTATTGCAGGTTGGTGCTTATGTTCATTATTATTTTAGCTTCGATAAGTATCTGCCATCGCTGCTGCCCCGGCTGCTACTGTCTATACTAGTCGCAGGATCTGCTTTTTCCAAACACAAACGGAAAGATGGCAGATGCTCATGTGTGTCTCTCATGCCACGAGGGCTTCTCGGATGATATTCGTGTGACTTGTACTGAGTGTGACTTTAGCTACCATATGGGCAAATGCTCAGGGGTTACAAAAGCTCAGCTGAAAAAAAATGTCTGAAGCAACAAAAGAGTCGTGGCAATGTGCCACATGCACCATCGCGAAAACAAAAGGAATCAACTCAAGTAAGTCAACGAATCTAGAAGAAGAAAAGCGAGGGGGTCAGATGGATGAAATCATGAAAAAGCTAGACGCAATCATGCCAATCAGGGAGAAAGTAGACTCTCTTCTTTCCATGAAGAAAACAGTAGATAAGATTGAGCAGTCCGTGCAAAGCATGTCCGATAGCTACGATGAAGTGCTTGCGGGGATAAAGAAACAAAACCAAGACATAAAAGAACTAAAGAAATTTGTAGAAAAGTTAGAAAACGGCGGAACACAAACAGAAGTCGAGGACCTAAAACCTGAAATAAATGAACTGCAACAGTACAGCCGAAGGCAGAACCTGGAGGTGCATGGTCTTCCATGTTTCGCAAACGAAAACCTGCTGAACAGACTGAAGGAGGTGGCGAACCTGCTGGGTGTTACTGAGCAAACCGAGGGAGACATTGAGGCTTTACATAGACTGCCTGGCAAGCCAGACAAGGTTCCTCCTGTTCTGATTAGGTTCACTTCCCGACTCACAAGAGATCGGTGGTTCGAGAAGAGGGCTGTGCTTAAGGAAAGCCTGTCGCATATCCGGATAATGGACAACCTGACGCCCCAAACGAAAAGGCTACTGTGGCTGACCAAAACAAAGGTGGCGGAGAAGCGCTACCAATTCGTATGGCAGAAGGACGGAAGAATTTTTGTTAGGAAGCAAACGAATGACCGTCCTATCCGTATCAAGAATGAAAGGGACCTGGGAAAAATCGAGTAAGCACTTGTAGCTACCCGGAGCATAATCGAGTAAGCACTTGTAGCTACCCGGAGCATAATCATGGTGTGCGGTTGTTATCCCTCCACTTCTTTGAAACATTATCTACGTGATATCATATCAGTTAAAAACACTTTTAAAATGTTTAATTTAAGCGCATCGAATCTTCTAACTAACACTGAAGATGCATGTCCACATCTTAATTTATTTTGTTACATGTTCAGCATTGTATTATTACTGATACCTGGTATCCCAGAGAGCCGGACGATGTTCCGTTTCAAAGTTATGAATGTGACCCGTGACGTACGTGCGGCGGGTTCCTCCCGTTTTTCCAGGACAAAAAATCTATGTCACGCACTTCCTGCTTGTATTGTAAAAAAAAATAGACCAATAGCCAAGACTGTTTTGCAGAGATACACTGAATGTTTCGAACCAATCGGAATGTGTAATCTACGAAATGGAGGGATCCTCTACTGATAACTGTTATTATAAGCGTGAATCCTTTAATAAACTGAAACGATGCGAAACCTTGATGAACAAATCAAACATATCTCTGTTTCATTTAAATGCGAGAAGCATTAGGAATAAAAGTGATGAGATTGAAATACTTTTTAAGTTCACTAATTAACTCAGCTTTCATATCTTGGCATTCACGGAGACGTGGTTTACCGGAGATTGTGATGTTAATAACTTCAAAAATTTCAAGAGCGAACGAATCTATTGTACAAACCGGAAAGGAGGTGGAGTGTCACTTTATTTGTGCGAAGGTCTGAAATATAAAATTATTCCAGACTTCACAGGTGTTGATTATAATCATAAATCATTACTTGTTCAAAGTTGTAGAACGGTTATTGGTGCAATATACAGGCCACCAAACGAATCCTGGAGTATATTTTTTGTTTCATTACAGGCTTACTGGAGTATGTTACCTCCATGAATTTTCAGATTGTCCTAGTAGGCGATTTTAATATAGACTTACTGTCTAATGAACCGCCGAAAGTTCAATTTCTTGAAATAATACAGTCGTTTGGTTCTGCAAACTTAGTTAACATACCTTCGAGAATAACAGAACACACTGAAACTTTGACTGATCTTTGTATAACCAATTATGAAACTCATAGCACAAGAGCAGGCGTGTTTTCGGTGGATCTAAGCGATCATTTTCCTATATTTTGTTTTATCAGCTGGAAGAATTCGGGCATTAAGCAACCTAGCGCACATGAAAAGCTGACTTATCGCCATACTAGTAACCAAAAAAATATTGAACAGTTTACCATACTCATTTCGAACGATAACTGGAACGATGTTCTAGCCAAACTAGACCTTGATAAAGCGTATGATAAGTTCGTGGAAAGAATAGGAGAATGTTATGACTCAGCTTTGCCTCGGGCTCAGTATAAAAAGCACAACAAATCAAGGAAACCATGGGTTACTGCAGGGTTATACAAAAGAATAAAAGCAAGGAATATGCTGTTCGATAAATTTATCAAAACTAGAGACCTTAACATTTTGACTGAATACAAAAAGCAACGTAATAAACTGGCTGTAGATTTCAAAAAAGCGAAAATCAGATATTATACAAATAAATTTGTATCTATAAAAAATAGCCCAGAAAAAGTATGGAAAACCGTTAAAGACGTACTATCCGCTGTCCCTAATGTCATAACAAATGAACTCACAATAGGTGATCAGACATATTCTCACGCGTCACTGGTCGAAAGGTTCAACTTGCATTTTTTGACTGCAGTGGCAGTGTTCCCATATTAATGGACTACAGCAACTATGAAACGTACAAAACAATGAACTCTATATTTTGGCTCTCGCCAATGAAACAAATTAATGATATAATTGTCTCGTTGAAGTGCAGTAGCGCCTCTGGATATGATGATTTGAAGGTAGCCCCCATCAAAGCAGTAAAAGACTGGATTTGTTCTCCTCCAGCTCATATATGCAATAGAATTCTTGAAACTGGTATATTTCCTAATAAAATGAAATTAGCTAGAGTTTGTATTATACACAAAGGCGATACATTAACTAACCTAAACAACTACAGGCCCATATCAGTGCATCCATTACTTTCAAAAATCGCAGAAAAGGTAATAAACACTAGGTTTCCTAGATATTTTCTTTACAATAATATTATAACATCTTGCCAGTATGGGTTTCAGAAAGGAAAATCCACAGAAACAGCTTTGCTATGCATAAAGAACAAAATAATAAGTGACATAGAAAATCTACTTTACACACTCGGTATATTCCCAGATTTTCAGAAAGCTTTTGACTCTATAAAGCAGGATATTCTTCTTAGAAAACTACAACGATATGGTATAAGGGGATTAGCTCTCGAACTTACCAAGAATTGCTTATCAGCTCGAAGACAATTCACATCTCTAAACGGTTTTAAATCACATACTTCCCTTATACCGTACGGCGTTCCTCAGCGTTCCATCCTCGGACCTTTATTATTTTTGGCACATATAAATGACATAGTTAATATACCGCGAACCCCCGATATTATCCTGCACGCGGACGACACCAACTTTTTTTTTTTTCCGGGACAAATCTCGATGAAATTGAACAGTGTGCAAATTGCTGGCTTAATGAGCTATCTCAGTGGTTGCGGTCTAACCAACTTGAGTTAAACACAGCGAAGACAAAATATGTTATATTCAGGTCCAGAAATAAACCTGTTCAGCGTAATTTGAATGTTACATATTTGAACTCTACGATAGAAAGCACTTCGGCTCATAAGTTACTTGGGGTTTGGTTTGAGGAGTTTTTAAGTTGGACGAACCACGTAAATAAAATTAGATGTGATATATCACGTTCAATTGGTATACTCAATAAAATCAGACACTTGTTACCAAACGGGCTTACACAGCAGGGCTTTACTACACTCTTGTGTATTCCCGCCTACACTATTGTCTTTTAGTTTGGGGAACCACGACAAAAACAAACATTGAAAAAGTTATTCTTTTACAAAAGAAGGCCGTTATGTTTATAGATAATTTAGGTTATATTCAGCATACATTGCCCACATTTGGAAAATACAAGCTGTTACCCATCGGACATGTTTTTTCTATTAAATTCGCGAAAATTATATTTGACGAGATAAAGCGGGATGAGACCTCTTTCTTCAACGCCTACCTTCATAAGCCTGCCGATTGCACTCTTAGACACACCTTTTACACCAAACAAAACGTTAGAACAACCTATGGTACTCAAACACTTCATTATCAAATTGCTGCCTTACTAAATAATCACGCAAATATAGTTCAAACGGTTCACAACTGTAGCAATCTCCAGATGTTTAGGAAAATGATCAAATTGTATTTTCTTTCAATCGAGTAATATGCGCCTGCCACTTGTGCCATTAGTTCAAATGAGCAAATGTGATCAATTATATTATATGTAACAGTGTTTGTTCTTTTTTACTCAACTTTGTGACTCTTCAAATGTTTTCATACGTGGACTTATTTTGATGTGAATTAGGTAAATGATGGGTTTTTTTTTCGGTGTCCTTGGAGGTACGTGCCGAGTACTGTAATGGGGGCTGGTGGCCACGTCAGAGGACTTCACGTCTTCTTTGGCCGCAGCATCCCAGACATATGCATGTCGAAATAAACTTATTATTATTATTATTATATTATTAATACTTGGTGCTACTGGCGCTCCGCCAAAGCATACGAGCAGCTTTCGCAAAACAAGCAGTCAGCTCCTTCGCAGTTCGCAACTATCTGAACAAGTCACTGCATCGGAGCGAGAGGAGCAGCTAATTCGTAAGTTTCACTGCATATGATGGGCACGATTTCCCATCAGAATGGGCCGTCATCTGGGTGAACGTCGTAGAACACAAGCAGTACGAGGCTGGGTCTGTGACGCGTAAGTAATTCTAATCTAATCGTTGTATTGGAACGTGACCGCGTTGTCTTATCATTGATCACGCTTTTTTGATTGTGCCACTCCTATTGTATGTCTTCCAAGGAATGATAGTATTCCTAAATAAATTAAATAAATAAAAAAAAATCCTGTGAAATACGAGCGATGTAAGTCCTTTACCTCGTACTCCCAAGTCAGGAAGGTGCAAGCGAGCACTTTCACTCTAAAACCGATCATTCTGGAGCTATGGAGCGCGATTCTTACATCGCGGTACCACCATCGATAAAACTTTCGAGTAAATACCTAACACAAGCTTTTCAGGAAGTGTATAATGACCGAAGCCAGCTTTACGCAGGTAAGTAAGCTTGCGTTTCGAACGCTGTCACTCAAGTTTATTGTTGCCAACACTGCGATGTTAAACGGAGACAACCGAAACCCGGCCAGTTCGGGCATTTCACGTCTTCCTTTGATATTCCTTCAGCCACAATTCATTTGTCAGCAACGCACGTCACAAAGGAGGGGCAAACCATTTGCGAAACCAAAAGCCTCTCTCAAACAAAAACCTAATTCGGAGCAGTCGACTTGGTTCGTTGTTGCATGGTAGCCAGAAAATACGCATCGCTAAACTTGAAAGAAGGTTAAATTGCTCGCCACTAGATGACAGGGTCAAGCAGAGCAATTGCAAGTAGCTAGGCTATGTAGCGTTAGGGACCGCCCAATTCATAGGTCCAAAAAAATATTTCAGAATGCTCGCGCCACCTTTGCGCTTCGGACATCTTTATTATACATACATGTACTTTCATACATTACGCGTACAACAAGCTAA
Source organism: Ixodes scapularis (assembly GCF_016920785.2). Lineage (NCBI taxonomy): Eukaryota > Metazoa > Arthropoda > Arachnida > Ixodida > Ixodidae > Ixodes > Ixodes scapularis. The sequence continues at coordinate 84,257,162 of NW_024609838.1, read as the reverse complement.
ACATCAGTTGAACGCATACAACCAGCGCATACATATGCACAGAAGATCAACATGAACACACACTACTACAATAACTAATTTCGAACACTGCGCTTCTACATTTTAAGTTAGATACTGGTCGTCCTGAAGGTACGGATTTCCTGGATGATCACCTAAGCTAGCCGTCTCCAACTTATTCGAGTTGGGCGGCCACATGACCCACTCCCAATAGGTCGAAGTCCAACTAAAGGGGGGCGGGGGGGAGGTCCTTAACATTTTTTTTTTGTAATTTGGGACAAAACAAAAACAGACAAGCAGCAGTGGTGTTAACGTTCCACAGTAGCCGACTGCCCCAGCGGCACCACAGTTATTTTCTAGAGAAGGAACCTTGTTCTTTGTATTGAGCATAAACGTTCCTGAACGTTTATATTAGACGGCTTATGGCCAGCAAGACAAAATTTCATATAACGTCCTAACATACTGTCTGTAATCCTAGGCTTTGTTGCGTTTTATTGACAGTAATTATACCTGGGGCACAAAAGCACTTTCTTCACTCTCAGTTCAGATATAAAGAAATCCCCATCTCTTCTTTTTTATTCATATTGTCATTACGGTCATTACATAACATCTACATCTGTGCCATGTCCCAAATAGCTGTCATTGAAGCGTTAGCTGCCGGTCAAATGATTTGTTAGTTTAAATTCACGATTTTGAAAGGGTTTGAACACGAAAATTAAACTGATAGATAATTTTTTTAATGAAATTCACATAGGCTACTTGTGGTTTTTAGAGCTCTAGTGATTGAAATATTCAATTTACAAATTTTTATAATTTTGATTTGGCGACAAGGCAAAACTGGCCAAGTTAGCCACACCATGGTACCCATAAACCACGTGATCATGAACGCTCTCTCATTCTAGGCGTCCCCATAAACCGCCCGCTCGCCTCGCCAAGGTACGATCAAAGCCGCTCACGCAGCTCGGCATGGGGCCCGGGCCCCTTCGAAATCTTCCATTTTGGTGGGGCCTCCTCTCCCCCTCCCCCTCATACAGCATTTTGTCATGGGCGGCGCACCCCCCCCCCCCCCCCCCCCCCCCCGAAACAAAATCCTGGCTATCCCCCCCCCCCCCGAAACAAAATCCTGGCTACGTGCCTGTGCCGAGGTGTCGCTTTTAGCACGTGCGGCCAACAATAGTCCATGCTAAGGTGAGACGAAGTATAAAGCTCGCGAGATTACCGCTTCGTGAAAAAAGAAACCTCGCATATGCGCGGGAACTTTAAAATGCGCTATACCGCTACGTTGAAGCACGAGTTTCATTCCGCTGAACCCTACCCTGGTCAATACCCATTATCATTTTAATTTTCCAGGTGTCCTTCTTTGCTTTTCCAAGAAACCCTGTTTTGCGGAAAAAATAGTTGATTGCCATAAAACTAGATGCGGCCTCATCTCGTTTTATGGCAATCAACCTTTTTTGTCACAAAACAGGGTTCCTTGGAAAAGCGAAGTGCTTGCCCGGGCAGGCACTTCGCCATTTTGAAATACACAAAGGGGTGTTCAAAATACTTTCAAGAAAAGGACTATCTGTCAAATATCGATTGTGGTCGTCGCCTCTTGAAACAAGATATTGTGCCAAGCGCGTTTGGATTTAACGTTTCGAAAAGACTCCCGAAGAAGGCGCCCCTTCAAAGGATTCCGTCTACACCTAAGTTTCCTACAGCGGACGAAGATGCAACAGGCTTCACCGGCGCGAACGGCGTCGCCAGCGAAGCTGAAACAAGTGCTACGACGCCTGACGAAACCGTCGACGTTGAAGGAAGCGAAACCAGTTATGCCGTCGCATTTGAGTGTAGTGCTGCCGACGACAGCACAGGGGACGTGATCGTCGACAGAATGAACGCTGCCGCTGACATTGATGGAACCTGCGACTTGATAGCCGACATTAAGAACGCCGCTAATGAACTCGGCACTGAAATCTTCATCACTAACACGGCCAACGTTGCCGCCGCCGCCTCAGTTGCAACCTGCGACTCCTCGATGGCTGACATCGACAACGCTACCTATGGAGACGGGACTGAAACTTTTGCAACCGACCGTCCTCCTGACTACACCACAGTTGAGTTGGTGCCCATCACTGAATTACGACGCCTGAAGGAACCGACTACATCCCAAACAGAAGTTATAAACTTATTACAACGGTTAAACCAGCTGAACTACGAAAATAGTGCCCAAAGTGACTGGATCCAGGGAAAGTAGAGCTCAGTATGGTTGGCATCTTGGTCCGTGAAATGAGCAATTTCTCCTTGACCCTTTCGTTCTTGGTGAGCCGATCTAAATTCGCTGGTGGAGACGTTTCTTGTATACCGAGATTTTGCTATCCACAGACAGGCGATACAAGCGTACAGTGTACTCAACTGTTAAACATAACGCGGGAGCGGTGGCCGGAGAGACTGGATACGCCATCTACCAGCTCACTCTGAAAGCTTATGCAGCTGCTGTTTTCTGTAGTTAACACTCCCAGCTCCGAAACAATCACCGATGCGTGACTCGGCGATGATAAAAAAAAAAAAAAACGCTTTTTGATTTTTTTTTTTAAAGAAGGTAGTTTTTATTAGAGAAACTGCAAGTTCACCGAGATATGGTAGCCCGGCATGGTAAATATGTAGATGTGACTAAACAGACTGGAAAAAACAACAAAACAAACAAGTGAAAATTTAAAGCGTGGGTGATAAAGAAAGGAACGAGGAGGTCGTGCGATAATTGTATCGGGGAGTGGCGACAATCCCAAGAAGAGCCGGCTTATTCTCTGCCGCATCATTGGTTTAATCGCTAGACAGCTCTAATATCAGCTTCGGCCACCACTCCAGCGTTATGTCTAACAGTTGAGCACACTGTACATCTTCGTAACACCACCACATGCTGTGTCGGTGCTTATAGAGGCACTGAAAAATAATTTTCCTCTTTTGAAAATACGCAAAAAGAACAATATAAATACAAGAGATTCGTGGCGATGGGTATGACTGATAAGTGATTGCATACAATGTGCCAAACGCGCTTATACACCAACTCATGTTTACAAACAAACCGGAGCGCCCGGAGCGCCCCTAGCGGACGCCACTGGCGACGCGCATGCGCGATGGGGGTGTGGGCAAGAAACTCGCCGTCGTCCATAAACAAACCATTGAAATGCGATGTTGTCGGCGTCGGTGTGAGCCCCCGCGCTCTTTTTGGCGTTGGAATAGTTAATTCTGCGTCCTCCTAACGATGTCTGACTACTTGAGTGGCGTCAGCGAAATTACCGAGGCTCGCTACACCGCAAAACTTCGCGTGAATCATCTGACATGCGGCGATTCATTCCGCGTGGACGCCACAGAATGTACGCTAAAGCCTGATTCACATGATGAGATTTCGCTCGCAATTTTCAGTAGCGACGTCGCTCGGAGTGCAAAAGCGTGAACCGTAGCTGAGATGTCGACGTCGATACTGAAAATCGCAAGCAAATCTAACCAAGTGAATCAAGCATAAGAAGTCGGTGATGGCCACTGGTAACAGTGATCAACATCTCCTTGTATGTACTGTTTACGTCCCAGCCTGCTTACCAACCTTCAAACTTAAGTCTTTTGAGGCCTGCAGTTACTTCTTATCGCAAGTACCGGGCCCACGTTTGGTCTACGGGCCGGTGTCCTCTAAAAGAGCAGACGACAAGCAGAAACGTTTGAAAGAGCAGACGACAGTTCGAACGATCAGGCGGCCGTTTGAACTTGAAAACGCACTGAACGTAGTCCGCGGTGGTCCGTACAACTTGACGGTTTTCCAGCGTTCATTTTGGAACAAAACAAATAAATTTGATGACCAGAAGTATCCGTGAATTCAACCCAAAATGCTTCCCGCCCAAGCAATCGTGGTCCGACGGCGTTTGGTTTTCCCTTTTCACGGCTCATATCCACGTTCTCGGACGAACCGAGCGCATGAAAACTGACCTTCAAATCTTTCTCGACACTTTTGGTACAGCCCCAGTAGCAGCATTTTGACGAGAAGGCAGGTTTTTGTCTGGTTCTTTTCAAAACAACGTCTCACATGGGCACTTCCGCCCACAGCCCCGGACCGGAAGTGCGCCCGACGCGCCACCACCGCGGCGTGACGTAACAGAGATGAGTTCGTGTTTATGGGCGAGGAACGCTTTCAGTATGATGGTGCTCCCTGGCGATTTCCATGGCAAAATTAGCCAATCGCCTTGCGAGGTTTTGGTCGCCTGTATCATGTATGTTAGTATCCGTTTTTGTCCGGCTAGCAGGAAGGGAAGGCAATGGCGCTATTTTCCAAGGATCCAGTGACCTTGGCAGTGCCCAGTTCGCCCAGAAGCGGAGCCCAGCTAGCCCATCTACCCGAGCGAGAGTGCCGAGCTGGGCAAATTTTGTTCTTTGATACTGGTTTTGTTCCGCGCTGCAGGGTTGGCAAAGCGATTGCGTTAGAGGCTCACAAGGCTCACGAGCCAGTAGCTATCGTTTGAGCTATTCAAGAATTAAAAACATATTCAATCAACCAGTGAAGGATGTTATCAAATGATAAAGAATACATATGAAACATCAGGCCCGTAGCCAGAATTTTTTTTTCGGGAAAAGGCGGGGGGGGGGGGGGGGGGGAGGGGAGGGGGTGAAAGGCGGGAGGGGTGGGGGAGGGGGGGAGGAGGGCACTTTTTGAGGTCACGACTTCCCAGTAATAAAAGAGGGGGGGGGTGATTTTGGGAATAAAATGTCATCAGTCGAGCAGCCAGGGCCCCAGATCATTCTAAAAAAAAGAAATAATGAGCCTATGATTTGCGGGCTCGTCACCACTCGAAAGATTTCTATAATTTTCTGACATGATGCACGCTCCGCAGAGGAAAGTGGCGGATTTCCCCTTCGTTGTTGTTGAAAACTTTACTGGACATAACAGGAAAGATTGGGAAGGGAAGGGGGAGTTAAAGAGATAGAGAGTGGGTGTATGCCCTCATTCCAGGGCTCCAATAGCGGTTTGGGCATGAAGCGCGCGGGTCACCAGCAGCTTTTGCACATCGATGACTTCACTCTGCAGCCCCGCTTCCCACTCTTGAGTAGAAAGCTCCACCAGTGGAGCCAGTCCAGGGATCTTCTTACACTTCCAAGTAATGTGATGCACGTCCGCCCAGGGGTCACCACAGAAGGGGCAGGCTCCCGTAGTGTACCGGTCGGGGTACCACTGGTGCAACTTGGCGGGGGTCACAAGAGTGCCCGTCTGGAGCCTTCTCCAAGTCCATTCTTCTTCCTTTCCAAGCCCCCCGCACGGGCTCGGGAATACGCGCCTGTCGAGTTTCTTCATTTTGAGTGCCTCGTTAAACGAGAGGTTCGTGTCCACTTGACCACCCGACTGGGACGAGTCCCGGAGAATACAGCCCCGGGCCGCAGCATTTGCTGCCTCATTCCCAGTGTTCCCCATGTGGCCAGGGGACCAGATCAGATGCACCCCCTGCACTTCCGTCTTACGTAGTATTCTATCAGCGACTGCGCACACCATCCCGCGAGCGAAATTTCCACATGCTTTCTGGGAGTCAGAGATGACAGTCGCCCTGGGGTTGCAAACAACCGCCAACGCAATCGCCGCTTCCTCAGCCTGCCCAGCCGACTCTACTCTGACCGAAGCTAATCTTAACACCCGACCCTGGGCGTTAGCCACTGCGATTGTGGCGAATCCGTTTACTGGGCCGCCACAGTCAACATATAGCGTTCCCTCTCTGTGATCCCATGTCTTAGACAGGGCCTCAGATCTGGCCTTTCTTCTGCCGTCGTCCTTTCCTGGTTGCATATTCCTCGGGATACGACTCACCACTATTTTCTTCCGTATTTCTGCTGACAGCTCATGGTCGGGGACAGTACCCGTATGCGTTCCTCCCGGAACCGCCATCCCGAGTTTGTCCATGAGCCACGCCCCGTTCTTCGTGGACGCCAACCTCTTTAGCTGAGCCACGAGATGTGCTTCGTGAAGCTCATCTATCGTGTTGTGGACCCCTAACTTTAGTAATTTGTCCGTCGCTGTTCTCTCGGGAAGCCCTAGCGCACTTTTGTAAGCTCTTCTTATCAAAACATAAATTTTTTGCCGTTCCGCTTTACTCAAGACCAAGTACGGTGTGGCGTAAGTGATTCTGGAGATAATAAAGGCCTGAACGAGTTGCATTGCTTCTTTTTCTTTTATGCCCCTCCTACGATTTCTTATCCTTCGAAGCATGCCACAGACCTGGGTCGTCATGGTGTCAAGTTTATCGATAGTCGACTTGTCGCCCCTGCCTTGTCGAATGAGCTGGCCGAGGATACGAATCTCCGTGGGTTTAGAGACCCGTTTCCCGCTCACCCAAACATCAATCTGTTCCGACACACGTTCATAAGGGTTCCTCAAGACAAGTAATTCGGACTCCTCCGGTGCACACTTTAGGCCGCACTCCTCAGCGTAGTCTTCTACAATTTTGGCAGCCGCCTGTAGTCTTTATTCAATCTCCGCGTCGTTCCCCTCCCGACACCACAGGGTGATGTCGTCGGCGTAGATGGCGTCTTCCACACCGGGAACCGCCCCCAGCGCCTCCGGCAAACCCCGCAGAGCCAGATTGAAAAGAAGCGGAGATAGAACAGCCCCTTGAGGCGTCCCCTTTGAGCCGAGCTCGAAGCTATTGGATTTCATGCTCCCTAAGGTTAGAGTAGCCTTCCTGTCCGTTAAGAAACTCCGTACGTATTCGAACGTTCTCTGTCCGCAGTGGATCTCGTTCAGGCCTCTGAGTACGCTGGCATGCGAAACGTTATCAAAAGCCCCCTTTAAATCAAGAGCGAGAATACACCGTGTTTGTCCCCTGGAAGGGTTCTCCAAAAGATCTTTGTATATCCACAGGAGGATGTCCTGTGTTGAGGTACGAGGTCTAAACCCAAATTGAGTATGGGGCATAAGATTTTCCTTCTGCAAGTACCTCATGAGCCTAGTGTTTAGTACCCTCTCAAAAGCTTTACCCACGCATGAGGTAAGTGAGATGGGTCTAAGATTTTCTAGATTTAAGTTCTTTTTGGGCTTTAAAATAAAGCGAATGTCAGCGGTTTTCTAGCAGCCCTAGCCCAGTAGTGCTCGTTAAAATGATTAACTAGCTTCCCGAGTTCGCCTTCCTCCAAGTTATGAAGGAGTTTTGCCGTGATGGTGTCGGGCCCCGGCGCGGTGCCCTTTTTCATGGCCCCGAGCTCGTACTTGAATTCTGCCACCGATACCGGCCTATCCAGTTCGGAGTTTTCGCGTCCTAGATATTCTAGAGTTTCCTCCGCGCGTTCAAGACACAAATACCTGCGCGCGAGTTGGTCTGTGATTTGCTCTGTATCGTTGGGTAACTCGTATATGAGTTCAGCTATTCGACTGTCCGTAACCGACTTAGTCTTAGTTGGATCTACGAGTGCCCTAAGGAGACGCCACGACCGTGCCGTACCGAGGCTGCCACGTATAGAGTCACAAATCCCATACCAGTTGTTCCTAGCGAGGTCGACCGCGTGGTCCTCCGCGTCCTTAGTTAGTTCTTGGATCTTAGTACGAATCTTCTTGTTGTGTGGCTGACGTTTCCACCTCTTGGTCAGACCACGCCGGGCCTTCCAAAGGTGGAGGAGTCTTGCATCCACAGCCGGGGTCTTTTCCGAAAGCTCAACCTCCGTGACAAAAGGGCGCATGCTGGTGGTCACGTCCGCAGCCCACTCCTCAATGTCCGCCAGGTGCACTTTCGTCTTTTCTCTTTTCTTCCTCCACTTGTCCCAGTCCGTGATCTTTGCGATTCCAGTTTTTCTCTTGTATCCTGCCTCTCTTAGTGTCGTTTCAAGGATACAGTGGTCGCTTCCAAGTTGTTCTGCCAGGTTCTTCCAGTCGGCGCTCCCCACGTTCTTCATCAGCGTGAGGTCCGGGCACGTATCTCTGCACGTGCTAGTCCCCGTCCTGGTAGGCTGGTCAGGTTCCGTGAGGAGCGTGAGGCGTTCCTGGTTGATTCCTTCGAAAAGTTTACGTCCTTTCGGCGTGACGTATTTGTAACCCCATCCCGGGTGCGGGGCATTAAAGTCCCCCGCGATGACGAGAGGTTCCTTGCCGGCCGCCCTCACCGCGTTTCCCAGGAGAGTTCTGTAGTCAACCTTGTGAGGCTTGGGGTTCCCGTACAGATTCACTATGTGGACACCCCGGTCCCCCTTCTTCACCGGGACGATCACCACATACCCACACTCCACTCCGCCCCCGTCCAGGTCCCTCTCCGTGGCCGCGAATGTCCTGTGGACGAGGGTCGTGAAGTATTGGGTTCCGCCGACCGTCCGGTAGTCCTTAATCTTTACGGGCTTCTTTCCAGGTTCCTGCAGAAGTATTACCGCAGGGGGATCGGTTTCAAGCGACAACCGAAGGCTGAGACTGGCCTGCTTCCGACCCATCCCCCTGCAGTTCCATTGCCATATTTTCAGATATGATTGTTTTAGACGATCATACTCTTTAAATACTCTTTAAAAGGTTGCATAGCCATTACACTTTGCTGGTGGCGCCAGTATTGTTTCGAGAATTGAAGCTGCGAGAAGCCGCCCCTCAGACGCATATTTTGGCGCCGTGCATATACGAGTGCGTATAACCGACAGACTTGAGCAAGAAAACCGACAAATATGAAAGAGGCAATCGTTCGCGATTGTTTCCACTCGGGCAAAAACCGGCGAGGTGAGCCCTAAGCCTTGCTTCAATAGTTCGGTCAAGGCGTACCAGACAATGCTCACTTTGTCGTGTTAGCATAGTTTAAAGCTGTGCTTGAATCGCCGCCATGCTTATTAACTTTAGCTTTAAATGCATCCTTTCGCATAATCAACGAATAAATCCTTTTGCATAATTCACTGTTCGGCATCGCAGAACCTACTTTATTGTAATCAACACCTGGAACACGAAATGTATCGTACGTGGATTATGCGTGGGTTATGATTAGGGTTTCGTGTTCTCGATAAATACCGATAAGCCCACGAAAATCAACCCCCAAGTCGGTTTTATCAAAATCGTCGAAAACCGACGAACCCCGAATTCGAGTGGTGCTTGGAGAAGGAAAATTCGAGCTTCGAGAGAAAAATCTTGCTGGGCAACTTTATTTCCAGTTCGCCCGGAATACAGCCCCTAATGAACCGCCCTAGAAGTTGCTAATTTCATCAAAACCATGCTCATTAGTTTTTTTGTTATTGGCAGATATACGTTTTTTTTATGCATTCGGTCCACGCGCATGTTCCTTGAAGGATAAAAAAAAAACAAAAAAACTTGTGTACTAGTTTCTCCAACATAAAGCAGATAATCCCCGATTTGTTGTCAGACTCCAAAGATTTATACTGAAAAGCGCCGAATCCGGGGGAAATATAAACCCCGAAAAACACCCCCGAAATAAAAAAAGTGACACCAAAAACACGGAACCCTCGTTCTGATTTGTTATTCCCGATTATGGGTAGCTTTCGGTGATTTTGGATGTATTCCAGCAACGACACTCACATGCCCCCGCTTTAACAACATGATCGAGACAGGTTAAACTTTTCTCAAGAATGAATGACTCAGCAGTGCGTCTTAATAAGAGGTTTCCATTGGTTCTGCTTCCTCCAAAGGTGCGTGTGGCTCATTGAGTTCCTCGTACTCGTTGATTGCCAGGAGCACGTTATGTGGTATCACTACCACGAGCTCGCCGTCGTGGTGATACCTTATACCGTTTTGGTGATAATCGCCGTCGCGGTGATACCAAATACCATCTAAGCCAATACTGGCACCTCCCGTGGAGCGCGGACGAAAAGTGATCGCAGCGCCCCTGGCGAGCTCGGAGTCTCCGCTAGCAGACAAATTCTTCACAACATATCGGTTTTGCCTATCTTCGTGCAAGGTGACCAAAAAAAAACAAACAATTGTCACGGGTATTCGCCGCTTGAATGTTAAAAAGATAGCTGCCACCTCATAAGTGAAGTACATTTTCTCTCGCGTGGGAAAGATGTTGGAGCTTTCAGGTTGCGATTTTGGGGCTCTCCTAAAGTAAACGCCCTCTCACAACTTATGTAAGCCTTATGTAAGCCAAATAAATCACGGATGTACGTACCTTCGCGTTGCTTTATTGAAAAAGGGCAACGTACAAAATTTTCCGAACGTAGCTACGTTTCAACATTACTGTTCTTATCAATCAATTCGTTTTGTTGTTGTAATTCCCATTTCTCGTGAATGTCTTGCTTATAACCGTTTTGCCGAATAGGAGAATAGGATTACGAAGCAGAAGCCAATTTCGAACGACGTACGCTACTGCGATGTCAGTATGCTCTGGGACAAGTCGATTGTGCACATACAAATTTTACACTATTACTGATATTAATAAAAGCGGAGTTACAAAAAAAAAAAAGACAATTTCTCACGCATGCAAAAGAAAAAAGGCAACAGCGTCCTAGTACAAATAAAGGTGATTTCAGTCACGTCATATACGGTGCACAAATTCCGACTGTTAGCGCCGGGACGACAAATGTCTTCGTGGTCTTCTACGATAAAGGCCGGCGGACGTTGAGACGTCCTTCCAACTCCTTCCAGTTTTTAAAATCTGCCTTCTTTTTTAGGGCGGTTATCATTTGATCCCGTTCTCGTTTCGACCTTCTCACTTAGCCTTTCTCAAAACAACCATTCTCAGAAAGATCTTCTGTCTTGGACCTGTCGCATTTGGTCCTTTCCCGTTTCGTCTTTCGCATTCCGACCCTCCTCATTTGGGCCCGTTCTTGTTTCGCCCTTTTCACCTGGCCCTTTTCAAAACAGCCATTCTCAAACATATCTCGCTGTGACCCGTCGCACTTGACTCTTTCTATACCAAGATCGTTTTTTGAGGGTCATATTAATACATTGATATAATTTGTGCGTGTGTGTGTGTGTGTGTTTGCTACACTACAGGCATACCCTCTCTGCTAAGATTTTTAGCAGTGCGTCGAGGTCGTCGTGAAAAGCTACTAGCTGACAATGAAACAGACAAACTATTTATCGCAGCCAGATCATATTCCGATATGTCACGTTGTTTGAGGTCTCTCGACTAGGGACAATGCCATCATTTCTATAATGCAGTGGTTCTCACAGTCCTAAGGGTCCGCAAAGCCCTGTCTCATCAGTCAGGCACAGCAATATTAGTTGTATTTCTTCACGTTGAGAAGAAACGTTCCAATTTTCGGGAGAGTACTCTCGTGTGTATGTCAATGAGATAAGTCTACTTTACACGAGCAATTAGTTATATCCATTTATTATATCATTATCATGATAATGTGTACCTTTCTATTCCCCTCACCCCGAACGGGGTCCTCCATTATCTCCGCATTTCTACAAGGCGTCCGCAAAACATCAATGGTTGAGAACCACTGCTAATATGTATGCTATTTCTGTCTAAACAAAGTTTCCAAATTAAATGTTCATCTTTTTTTTTTTCTAGTTTGCTTAGAGGAAGGGAAGCAGGCGTCAATTTACGATTCTCAGTGCGTACCTCTACATATAACATATATCTGATGGTATACGTTGGGGGCCCAAGCAAGGTAAGGCTCATCAACCAGGCCGCAAAGGCACAACGACGTTAGAAGCATGCCAAACTAGTGCCATTTGGTCGTAGCGCGAACGGGCGAAATGAGAGTGGGTCCAGTTGCGAAAAACACTATTCGGATCTTATGAGAAGGTTCAAACGAGAAGGACCAAATGAGAATGGGTCGAAATGTGCAAGGTTCAAATGCGAATGGGACGTTTTGAGATACACCCCTTTTCTCTGCTTGAAGCGACGCTTCGCCGCCGCATTCTTTCTTCTTCCTGCTTCTATAATTTCTTTTGTTTTCTTTGTTTTCTTACTTGACGTCTGAATCATCGCGTATTTTGCTTTGTCTTGTTTTGGCTTAGTTTTAACTCTCTTTCCTTCGCTTCGGCGCTTGGTGCTTACCGCGGCCGAATGGAACCATGGTTAAAAGCGCTAAAAAAACACGTACACAAGATAGAAGACAAACACGGGCACTACTCACAACTGTATTGGGGAAGGAAGATGGAAGTACATATATCTGATACACTTATCGTCACCCAGGCTACTCATGTGCGAGATACAAGAGCATAAAACAGTATACATGTATTTATCGAAAAAACAAATCTCAGCGTTATACAATGCTATTGACGTGTCGCTGACGCACTGGGGTCCCCTCTTCTTGATAAAATATGCCTCTTGCAGTTCGCGTGCCCTTTGAATTCTGCTTCTACCGAGAATCTTGGTATCACCGAAGCGTGGCTCACATTTGCAGACCCTACAGTGCGCGGGCAAATGTGCCCCGTCATTTGTCTTTAAATTTGGCGCGTGCTCTTTTAAACGGTCATTCGTGCATCTTCCCGTTTGTCCAACGTAAGATTTTCCACACGTTGGGGGGATTTCATACGCGACCCCTGTGACGCATTCGATCTACGACCTGGCGTGCTTCGTGCCACATCCTCGCTCGTTCTTGATTTCTTTAGTAATTCGAGGGCAAAGTTACTAAAGGGCAAAGCAAGTACTCAATGATTTTAATGTTTTTAAAGTTTTTAGATACGTAGACGACTTTTTAATTGTTTTTGGAAAACAAACTTTTCTGATATACCAACATGGGGTGGTCTCAGTTTTAGATGCTTTTAGACGACATGGTACGGGCCAACATTTACACATGAACTCCCTAACCAGGATTACCTACAGTTTTTAGACCTGAGCTTGAAGTTGCAGGAGGGACACGTGTGTTGGATGTATTCCCCACGATCCCAAAAAGCGCTCCTGCCATATGACTCTGCGCATTCTAAGGTGGTAAAGAGAGGAATTGCAACGCTCTGCCTAGAGTCAGTTATCAAGAAGTCGTGTGCTCACCGCATGCACGCGAGCCTCCACAACCAATTGACTAGACTATTGTCAGCGGGCTTCCCTCAAACGGTCTTGACGAGTGTGGCAGAGGCCACCCTACAGAAAGTAAAGGGTCACACAACCAGGAAAGTGACGCAGTCGGCACTGAGCAATACGAGGCCAGAGGTTGTACCATATGTACACAAAATGGCGCACAACCTCAAGAAGGTTGCGAACAGGTACGGAGTACCTCTCGAGTTTTCAGCGCCAAAAAAACTCGAACAACTTTGCCCTCGAATTACTAAAGAAATCAAGAACGAGCGAGGATGTGGCACGAAGCATGCCAGGCCGTACATCGAATGCGTCACAGGGGTCGTGTATGAAATCCCCCTAACGTGTGGAAAATCTTACGTTGGACAAACGGGAAGATGCACGAATGACCGTTTAAGAGATCACGCGCAAAATTTAAAGACAAATGACGGGGCGCATTTGCAGGCCGTGCAGTGCGCCCACGCACTGCACGGCCTGCAAATGCGAGCCACGCTTCGGTGATACCAAGATTCTCGGTAGAAGCAGAATTCAAAGGGCGCGCGAACTGCAAGAGGCATATTTTATCAAGAAGAGGGGACCCCAGTGGCGTCAGCGACACGTCAATAGCATTGTATAACGCTGAGATTCGTTTTTTCGATAAATACATGTAAACGGTTTTATGCTCTTGTATCTCGCGCATGAGTAGCCTGGGTGACGATAAGTGCATCAGATTGATATATATGTACTTCCATCTTCCTTTCCCAATACAGTTGTGAGTAGCGCCCGTGTTTGTCTTCTATCTTGTGTACGTCTTTTTTTAGCGCTTTTAACCATGGTTCAATTCAGTCAACAGCAACTAGCCCAACAACAAGTTCTTTTACGTTACTGCGACCGATTCGTCTGCTACACTGTGCCCGAACATTTCGAGGGCCGTCTGCATTGTTGTTGTGGTTGTTGCTTTCTTCCACTGTCGTAGGTGGTAACCTCCTATTTTCGCCTTCGATTGAGTTTCTAATCCATTATCTTAAAAAGTACAAGCGCGTTATACATTTCTATTCGGATTTTTTTTTTTTTTTTGTACGCTGGCACGTCTGCTACGGGTCATCGTTTGTTGATCAACCGGCCGCCTTCGGGCATACACCAGCGCATACTTAAAGATGGCAGGTATGCCATTTGCTACCTACCACAGCAAAAACAACTTTTCGCGGTGTGGTGGAAAATTCTTCTTTCGCTTCCTGAAGAACGAACAAACGCGAGTTATTAAGTTAATTCAAATTAAACTGCAAGAGCTATTTAAGTCTGGCTTCAAAATCGCCACTGGCGCTTCAACAGACGATTATGACAACTCCGCGGAGATTGCGAAGAACTTCACGAACGACAGACCAGATGCACAATTGAACCCCCCGTCCTATGTAGCCAGGTGGGCGGCCAGTCAGATCTGTCCTCATGCTTGCTATCAGAAACATGGAACACCTCGAAACACATTCTGTTGAAGAACAAGAAATTGTCGCATGCGAAAATGACCCAATTTTTCGACTTAGCTTTGTCATCTACCCGGTAACATCAGCCGTGCCTTCAAAACTCAAATTTCACTGGTATATTGCACCAGACAAGAGTTCAGCTGAAACCGCGGATCGACACTCGAGGCAAAGGCACAGTGTGCAAAGGCTAAATGGACACGTACGTCAACAAATACTTGAATGTACTTTTGAACTGCTTCGTTCAGCGACCAAACGAACAACCTGCCAAAGTCACTGGGAAAGGAAATGCGAAAGCAAAAAATGTCACACACTGCTGGCACGTAGCAGACTGCAGTGTGCGATTTTTATTTACCAGGCAGTGAGAGCTGGGACTAAAGCCCCTCTATCCTGGGAAAAGTAACGCCATTGTTTAAACAACCCAGGCAGCACAAAACGTCATGGAAACGTCGAAAAAAGGTCCCTGACGTCCGTGACGTCCCGCGTGACTTCGATCACGTTTTTTCGGTGTTGAGGTGACGTCCCTGTATAACGTTCCATTAGAGTCCAATCAGTAACGTTGTGACGACGTTGTGTTTCAACTCAAACGTCGTCGACGTTCCCACGACGTCAATGCACGACGTTCAGGCAACGTCCAACGCTCACGTTTCTTTGACGTTGAAGTGAAGTTCATAAATGACGTTCCACTATCGTCCTGTCTGTGACGTGCTGGCGACGTCATGTTTCAACTTCTACGTCGTCATCGTCGCCACGACGTCGAGACAAGACGTTTTAGCAGCGTCGAACACTTACGTTTCTTTGACGTTAAAATAAAGACCATGTAGCGACGTTACTTGTCCCGTCAGTGACATTTCAGCGACGTCGCGTTCACACCTAACTGTCGTAACGTCATACAGGACGTACTGGCAACGTCAACCACTCACGTTTTGTTCAACGTTAAGGACATATTTAAAGTGCGTTCCATTTTTTTTCCTGCCAATGACACCCTGGCGATGTCATGCCACAACCTTTGTTTTGTGTATTTTTTAGCTTTTCCTGCTCCATCTCCAGCCGCAGAATCACGTATAATACGCGTTGACTGTTAAAAGCTTAATTACAGCTGCGGTCACTGAGACACTGCTCAAGAGCCGCAAGCAAAACCGAATTAAGCGCGTTGCCGGTAGGTTTGAGGTGCCTGTCGTCTTCTCGGCGCCATCTAAGCTTTCACACCTTTGTGCTGCTACGTACGGGGTGCGACGTCAAACATCGCTACCCGTACGTCGCCTGTGTAAGGGGGGTCGTCTACCAGATCCCCCTGTCGTGCGGCAGGCTGTATATTGGTCAAACTGGGCGTTGTGTAAATGTAAGGGCAAGGGAACATTCCCTTTCTTTGCGTTCCTCGCCCTCAGGAAACCTAGCGGTTCATTGTGACAGGTGTGGCTGCACGCCGTTATTTCGTGACATAAAGATTTTGTCTCGTCACAAAAACAAAATCGCGTCTATCGGAGCTGACACGAGTGTGAGCGCTCCTTCGGTTGCCCTTGCAAATGACGAGGTGGATTTTGTAAGAAAGTGTGGCAGGTTCGTGTGACGAAGCGTGGGCGTGGGTGATGCCGTATGTTATTGGTTTGATTTGTTTGTTCTCTCCCCTTCCTCCTTTCTGTGTTTATTTCTCTTTCTTCAGAGCAATAAACTTTCAGTTGTAAGTCAGCGCCCTGTCTGTGTGTTTTTTCGACCTCGTCCTACGTCCTTTTTGCGCTGTTCCCTCCAAACAGGCGCATGTATCTGTTGAGGAAGGAATACGTCGTTCGGAAGAGGCGTTGAGAAAAGCTGCCAACATCGTAGTGTCGCTTACCTGATCTATAGAGGACCGTAAAACGATAGTCCTGGAGCTTCAATGACCAACGCCTAGACGTTTTTCTGGGTCCTTTAGGTTAGCCCACCAGCATGATCCGTGGTGATCAGTGACCATACAGTGACGAAAATAGTCCCCGGAGAAGGGGAAGAAGAGGGACAAAGGACAAACACAAATATCCAAACACAGCTAAGTGACTGGTGTCATTCTCGTCGAGCTCGCTTGCACCTTTGCATTTAATTGCATTAGAACGCATACAAGTATGGGTAAAACTTGGAAACATCCGCATCCCGATAAGGCATTTTTGTTTCGTAGTTAAAATGGTGCGTTCACTTTTGGTTAGGATACGACTGTCGTATACGTAATGACGCGTTGTTGGCCGTTGTGAATTCGAGCGAGAGCAGCACCTATTTTATGTCCACTGACATCAGTTCAAATTTTAATGCGAAAGCATTAACTGTCCTATGGAGCGAACCGACGTCATCAGCTTTTGAAGCCGAGCCAAACGGCACCTTCCCCTGTCCCAATGAAGCGATGCCTGTCTGTCTTCTGTGGCGAGGCGTGTGTATGTCGAAAGGGAGATCGCGTGTCTACATGATTGTCCAACTGTGTGATTACCAGAAAAGAGTCCCAATCTTTTAATGGTCTGCACAGTTTCAGGAATCTGATGGATAGGCTCTTACTGGCTGGCGCGCGTCATAGTTTCAACAAATGAGAATCCCATTGATTCTCCCGCGGCGTATTTCCAGGAAAGGCCACCAGAGAAGCCCTCTCCATGTTGTTGTTGTAAGCGTTGAAGTGAAATTATGGGGGAAAATAGAGTGAATATTGTACGCGCGCTGGGCGCATTCGTCACTGACTCTTGGGGTAGGGTGAGGTAAGAGAAAGCGTCTGGCCGCCGAGCCTGCAGGGCCCGCACGGGCAGACTCCGGAGACGCAGCATCGCCGAGTTCAGCGCGGCGCGGCCACTTCACGAGAGCGCGATCCCAGCCGTCGGAAGGCGCAAGCGGATCGCGATTCGAAGCGTCTCAGCCGGCAAGAGGACGAGGCCCTTCGACAATGCGAGGCGAAAGCAATACATCGCAAGCGGTATGCTTTCGCATAGGAAGTGCTTAGTGCTATGTACATTGTTAGTTAGCACGTCACTAGAGCCACCTAGCGCCAGCTAGAGTGTCCCCAAGCCAGTGTTGCCAACCGTAGGGTAATCACCCTACTTGTAGGGTATTTTAGGCACTTTTGGTACATTGTAGAGTTGTGGGGCCGTCCGGCCATTTCCCCGCCAAAAGTAGGGTATTTTCAGACGTTGCGTCTTCAATGGTGAGAATAATAAAACCAACAAAAACACAGTAAAAAAGGGCTGCCGTGCAAGCTTTGCATAGCTCTGCAACCCGTGTGCTGCCACACCACGACATTATGCAAAATGAAGATATCCAAGTTGCAAGACGTGCTAACAGAAAGCACCACACACCAAGTTGGAGGGTCTTGGAGAGCTGGAGCAAGTGGGAGAGTTGGGAGGGGTGGGAGTGTCGCAGAGGGAGTTTGGAGCCAGAAGAGGTATCTTCCCAGTGAACATGTTCTCGACAATTTTTTTTCTGATGACTCTGGTTCATCCGGCGGTCCTTGTTACACCTGCGAAACCCGTGGCGCCGCTGGCGAAACCACCCCACCAGAACCGGAAGCCACCTGTTCAATTGGGCTTTTCCACGCGCTGACGTAAGCTGCGCATGCTGCAAATAAAGATAGCTGGAACTACCACTTAAAGCTTATTCACACGATGCATCTTTTCAAAGCGCCACAGTTTAGCGAAACCGAGATTTCGCGAAATTGGCCTGTTCACACGTGGTGTGTGACGCGCGAAACCTGTGACGTATTGACTCACGAGAATTTCGCCAAACCTTGTCATCTGCACCGGGAAGGAATACCAATACTTCATATCATCAAAATGATATGAAGTACGCATAGTGTAAAGAGACAGTCTGTTTTATTAATACCACTCAATAAACTTCGTCAGATTCGGCTCACTGGGTATACTAGTCCTGCCAAACCCGGGAAAGACCGCGAACGTCAAAGAACAGGCGGATGATCTCGAAGCATTTCCGACATTTTTGTGCCGCTAAAAGAAGTTATCCCCAGTTATCATCTTTATATGCGGTGCTTGCACTCGTCGCGGCTGTTGATGAATCTGCACCGCGCCACCAACCCGTACTGCTAAAGCGCCGTTCACACCCTTTCAACCAAGCAGGACCCGTACGCACCGCTACTCCGCTTGTCACTCACCATGCTTGTTTTTCTTTTTCGGCTTTGGCTCGGATACGGAATCGGCCAAAAATCAGACTCCTCCAAAAGCTTACTCCGCCTCGAAGGTCAGACGCCACAGCCAAGTCGAGCGGCCATTTGTAGCATCCGCGTTTCTCCTTCGGGTGATTGACAGGCCTCGGTGAGGTTTAAGCAAAAAATTGCTCCAGAAGCGAGGAACACGCGCAACTTTTTTCGGAGGCGCGCCACTTTTTCGGTCGCGTTCAGAAGGGGAATCTGTTTCCCGAAACCTAGTTCCGTGACACAAGATTCGCCAGCAAGATGCATCGTGTGAATAGACCTTTAGATTTGCTTCCTTTTGAAATGAGCCGCCTTATCTGTCACAACGAGTGCTGGTTCCACGTTGCCCCGTTTTTAATATGACGACAAATCGGCTAAACATGTTGGTTGAGGATGTCTGTGCGCTCGCTACATCACTGCTGTGCTGATGCTACTCAGCGCACATGCAAATATGGTCTTCTAGGATAACGCAGGTATGTGCGTGCATGCGTGCCCTGTCGCTTTGTACTGTATTGATATTACCCTGTATCATCATAATCCATGCAACAGTATTATTTGAACAAACATTTGCCTCGTTTACGGTGAAATGTGGGGTAATAATTAACATTCGTAGGGTAATGTAGGGTTTTCTGGACGCTGGCGTGGGGTATTTTCGAAAAATAGGATGGCAACACTGCCCCATGTTCAAGGGCCAGGCCTAGTCAAGAGTTGAACTACCCCCGATCATGTAACGGACCGTATACAAAACATGAGCTCTCAGTAATCCCAGTATTCCGATGTCATCCTGTTAATCCGTCCCTGCATAAACATAACCCTTAGGTGTCCTCTTTTTTAGTCGTCACCTTCCACGGATTGTACAAGTACAGGAGCCAAGATTAATACCATCTTCAGTCTTTCAAAAGAAGTGTGCTGAGCGGTATCCTATTTGAAAAAAAAAATGACATTGGGTAGCAGTTGATTGAGAGACCCACCAATAAGAAAACATCCATAGACAAACCAGCGGAAGTTTGTGCAGAGGCCTAGAAATGGTCGCCAAGGTGCAACGTGTTGTGGGACAGGGAAGTCCGACACTCCGCGTACTTTGTCAGGAACTGGGCGCACACTACCGGCACTGACGAGGTGATCTATCGCTTTGATTTGATTTGCACCAAAAATACATTAAGTCTAATTCTAATTGCGGGCCAGTAGCAAGGATGTAACGAAGGACTGCTAAGAGTTTAGTTAATTGGCCATCAAAGGTGGAGGAGAAGACAACGATGTTGTCCAGATAACAGTAGCAGATGTTTCAAGTATAAGCCGGAAAGCAGAGCGGTCATCATGCGCTCAAATGTTGCAGGCGCATTACACGGTGCGAAGGGTATAAAGGCCGTCAGTTGTTATAAGGGCGATTTTAGTTCTATCAGCAGCGGCAGGAGAGACCAATTGACGATAGACACTTCGGATATCCATTGATGAGAAGTATGAAAACTTTGTGGAGTGTCGAATTTAACATCTATTCGGCACAGCGAATAGACATATTTTATTGATATTGTTATTGATATATTATTATTGATATAGCTATAGTCAACACAAAAGCACCAGGTGCCATATTTCTCTTTGACGAGGGACGACGGACGACCAGGGAATACGCGAGAGATCAATAACTCTTTCTTCCTGCATGTCAGCATGTAATTTTCAATCGCTAGTCGTTCGACAATAGAGATGCAACATGGCCTGGCTCGGATCAGGCCATGCTGGTCAGTGTGGTGAACGACAAGCGTTGTACGGGTTAGTACTTCGCTAGTTCAATCAAAGACGCCTTCGGATGAGGCAACAAGGGATTGCAATTCCCTTGTTGCCTCATTCCCTTGTTGCCTTGTTCGCTCTGTTCAAGATTCGAATCCACCATCTTCTGCACATGATCTGTAAAGTTGTTTTTACTTGTTGGCATTGTGTCGAGCCGAAATTGTTATCGGTTCGGTTCCGATTCGGGTTCTCGGCTTTCGGTTCAGCTCCGGTTCACTTCCGGGGAGCAAAAAATAACGGTTTGAACCGCAAAATTTAGAGTATATTTTCTGCGTTTTTTTTTTTTTTTTTTGGCAATAGTCACTATTTCAACAGCGAAACGAGTATCTATATAGCTTTTTACCATTCGTAGAATCCACTTTTATTTTCTGGTACAAAAATAAATGGCGTTATTTAATTTCAATCGAACAGTAAAAGAAAACCTAGATTAACCTGTAGAACTCAACATATATATATATATATATATGTTGAGTTATATATATATATATATATATATATATATATATATTTTTTTTTTTTTTTTTTCAATTACAGTCGCATATATTTTACCCGACTCTAGAGGTTATCAATTTGGTAGGTCGCCTAAAATACTAGTTAATGCTACAACTTTGCGTCGCAGTATTAAACGTCGAATCTTGCTGTGCACTTTAACTTAGTTTGAACTTAGGCATTAACTACAATGCATAAAATCATAAAATGGGCACCCCCATCCTCGCCATATATACCCTGAAATCTAGTTTACAAAATACGCTTTACAATTTATGCGACGACGACGCAACGGAACTAAAAGAAATAATATTATTAAAATGGCAGTAAAGTGTTAGAAAAAATCCTTTCAAAATTAACTGTCGGGCTAGTTCGCTATACATTGTTAAACATCAAAAGCCCGAACACCAAGAAAAGAAAAGAGGACAGGACAGAGCGCTTAGTCCAACTGAGTGTTTAATGCAATCCCCGAGGAAGACATAAAAGAAGAAACTTGACATGTGAAGGTAGAAAGAGGAGGAAAATTAATGTTATATATTATAGACGCTTTAAATGAAATTAAAATTAAATGTGACTTCACCCCTTTACACTAGCAATAAAAAAGAGAGAAAAAGGGCACGATAAACAAAATATAGACATATAAACAAAATCAACTAGGTCAGAGATAATTTAAGAAAACATTAAAGCGACCCGGGTTAAGAGAAAAGGTGTAGGTACCCTATCTCTTTTTCAGACAACGCTATTGATGGTGTGCTCATGCACGCTTCCCCTTGAGAGAGAGAGAGAAACAACTTTAATGGAACACCACATCAAGAAGCCGCAGGATAGAGGTTTACCTACCGCGGCTTCTCAAAAAGAAAAAATTTTGTTCCCGAACTAAAAAGGAATGCATGCGAGGTGGCTTTTCTCTGTTCTGGAAGGGATGTGACTTGGCGTGAACATCGGTGCATGGCATGCACCGATGTTCACGCCAAGTCAAACGTCGGGTGCTCGTTCGCTTTTTGTAAGGTGTTCGTGACTTCCGTCGCGATCTTGTCCGCTCGGGAGACGACTTCGGCTTGGATGTGTGGGTCCGAGCTTCGGAGAAGCACAGCCCAAGGGGGATCCAGCGGGTCCTCTTCTCCTTCTCGAAGGTGAGCGACGAAGTCCCGTAGAGTAGGTGAGGGAGGGTCGAAGGGATATTCCCAAAACAAGTGTGCAATGGTGGCCTTGGTCGGGCCAGTCCCCCCGTCGGCGGGGTCTGGTGGCGGGCAGCGAGCGCACCTCCCGTCGAAGACGGTTGGATAGATATGCCGCAGAAAGGCCGGGCAGGGGAGGGTATTTGTCTGCAGCTGTCTCCACCTCAGGGCCTGGAACTTGGTGAGACCTTTGTCGGGTGGTGGATACAGTCTGCGTTCTAGGCGGTAGTGTTGCAAGATCTCTTGGAACACCGTCAGGCAGTCCTTGGACATCGAAAGGTGGTGGGACGCCGTTTCGTCGACGCCGCTAAGGGAGCTTGGCAGCGTGCTGGCCGGCATTCGGAGGGAAGTTGCTCGAGTTGCCGTTGCGTGTGCCGTTTTGTTCCCCTCGTGGGTCGAGTGAGCGGGGACCCACACCAGACGGTGTCTGGTGCGGTCGGAGCCGGGCTTGAAGGATCGAAGGATGCGTTCCGTTACCGCGCACACCCTGCCTCTGGCGAAATTGCGGACTGCCGTCTTGGAGTCGCTGGTGATCGTCGTTGAGAGGGGGCCCGCGTGGACCAGGGCCAGTGCAACGGCCGCCTCTTCCGCCACTGCAGTGGCTTTGGTGGTCACGGAGGCCTGGGCGACCGTGGATCCGTCGCTGTTTACCACGGCGATCGCGAAACAGGCGTTACGAGAGGCGCCGCCCGGGTACGGCGCAGCGTCCACGTGAAGGACGCCAGAGTTGGTACGATGCTGCTTGTTGAGGGCGTCAGCTCGCGCCTTTCTCCGCTCCTCGTGATGTTGAGGGTGCATATTCCGCGGTACCGGGCGGACTTCCAACGCTTTCCTAACCGTCTTCGGAACGTCGACCGGGGCCTCTTGCAAAGGTTCCGGCTCGATCCCCAGCCTTTCCAGGACGGCGCGCCCGGTAGGCGTCTTAGAGAGACGCACGATTTGAGAGCTCCGGTGCGCCTCGACGAGTTCGGACACCGTGTTGTGTATTCCAAGTTGCATGAGGCGGTCCGTAGACGTGGCCATGGGGAGTCCGAGGGCCAACTTGTACACTTGTCTTATGATAGAATCGAGCTTCTTCTTGTCGGTTGTCGTGAGTCGCATGTAAGGTACCGTGTAGAGGACGCGGCTGACGACAAACGCGTGCACTATGCGGCAAACGTCGCCCTCCTTGACCCCGCCTCGCTTGTTGGCGATGCGTCTAATGAGACGAGCCGTGCTCTTGGCCGTCTTGCCAATTCGAAGAACGGCGTCTGCATTTGACAGATCTTTTCTGAGGTGCATGCCGAGAACTCTGACCGAGTCGCTTTCAGAGATGTGATTGCCGTTGACCAGAACTTGAACATCGTCCTGGAAAATGCGCTCGTGGTAGCCCCTCTTCACAAGGAGTTCCGACTTGGCATGGGTGCACTCGAGGCCGACGGATCTGGCATAGTCTACTACGACATCAGCGGCCGTCTGGAGCGCGCTTTGCACGTGTAATACGTGACCCTCAGTCCAAAGGGTAACGTCATCCGCGTGAAGCGAATGACGTAGGCCGGGGATAACGGTCAGCTTTTCTGGCAGATCCATCATTGCGAGGTTGAACAAGAGGGGTGAGAGTACTGCCCCTTGGGGAGTACCTCGTCCAACGCAGGCTCGAAAGGTCGGTGAGACATCCTCTCCCAGGCGAATCTCTGCAGTGCGTCCCGTGAGAAAGGACTTCAAGTACGCAAAGGTGCGGAGCCCGAGATGCAGGCGAGAAATCCGACTGAGAATGGCTTCGTGCTTCACGTTGTCAAACGCTTTCTGGAGGTCGAGGGCCAGCAAGGCTTGCATTCCCCTCTTCTTCTCGACGATGTCCTGTGAGAGTTGCAGGAACACGTCTTGGGTAGAGAGGTGAGCTCGGAAGCCGAACATGGTGTGCGGTAGAAGGTCGCGGTCTTCCACGTAGGCTTGGAGTCTGTTGAGAATGACGTGCTCGAGCAACTTGCCCAGGCAAGACGTAAGAGAAATCGGCCTGAGATTGGAGACCGAAAGCTCTTTTCCGGGTTTCGGAATGAAAGCGACGACGGCGTGCTTCCAGGTAGGGGGCACCGATCCCGTTCGCCACACCTCGTTGAAGAGGGCCGTTAGTGCCGTCACCGAACGGTCGTCCAAGTTCCGGAGCATCTTGTTCGTAATCCTGTCGGAGCCCGGCGCCGATCTCGCGCGTAGTTGTTCCATCGCGCTCCGAACCTCGGCCTCGATTATGTCATCGTCGAGCTCGGGGTTTGGTGACCCGGTGTACGAAAGGAAGGCCTCTTCGTGCTCTGTGGAAGCAGAAATGTAGGTTTTACGGAGTTCCTCCATGAGGTCCGCCGTACTGCCCCCGTGTGAGTGAAGGACCTTGAAGAGGTCGGTCCGCTGAGTCGTTTTGGTGGTCGTGGGATCCATCAAATGTCTGAGCAGCGACCAAGTGTCCTTGCGATGGAGGTTACCGTTGAGACCGTCACACACCTGTCCCCATTGCTGCCGATCTAGCTGGTCCGCATAAATCTCGATGTCTCTTTCCAGGCGAGCTATGCGCTTGCGGAGCTTTCCGTTCCGTCTCGCCTGTGCTTGCCACCTGGCCTGAAGACTGCGGTGAGCTTGCCACATGTGCTCGAGTTTGGAGTCGCTGACTCCCGAGGTCGAAGAGGCGTCGCTCTCGACGGTCACCAATTCCGCGCTGGATAGGAGGTCGTCGGTCCAACCGCAGAGGTCTTCGATGGTGGTCGGAGCCGACGCATCCCTGTTGCGGCGAAAAGCGTCCCAATCCGTGACCAGGACTTTGCGTTTTGCGGGGGCCGAGATTCCCTCAACCGGCATGAGCATCTCGAGCACATAGTGGTCGCTGCCGAGGGAAACCCCGGTGTTCGTCCACGACACTTCACCAATCATTCTCGTCATGGAGAGGTCGGGCGACGTATTTTTAGAGACGCTGTTCCCAATGCGGGTGGGATAGCGGAAATCATTTAATATAGTGTAGTCGTGCTCGTCTACACACTCCTGGAGGGACACGGCCTTAGGAAGAGTGTGTAGGTGCCCCCATTCAGCGTGGTTGGCATTGAAGTCGCCCACGACGAGCAGGGGGGTGTCTTTGGCGACGCGGAGAACTTCTGCGAGGATTCTAGCCACAGCCTTCGATTGATCCTTCGGGGGGCTGTAAACGTTGAGTAGAAAGACGCGGCGCTGCTCTTTGCGCCTGGGCAGAAGTTCGAGCAGAATGTGCGGCACGTTGTCAACTACGGGTTCGTGTTGTATCGTGGGTATGCCTCTTCGGACGAAAGTATGAACAGGTTTCGATGCGCGCGGCCCTCTCACTGCTGCCTCGACGGGGACCTCGAAGCGAACGTAACCCGACAAATGGACGCCATCGTGCGATTCTTGGAAGGCGAGAACATCAGGCATGTGCTCGGCGTTGCGAATATGGAGCTGCAGGTTTCCCCTCTTGCGACCGAGACCCCTGCAGTTCCACTGCCACACTCGCAGGGGTTGCTGCTGCCGTTGCCGGCGCCTAGTCATGTTGGAGCTGGAGTTTGCGTAGCTGTTCCTGGATAAGCGGGAGTGCTTGCAGAATCTGTGGTATCTGCTGTTGCATTTGGAGCATCTGTTGCTGCATTTGCTGCTGGGTGTGCCGGATTTCCTCGATCGCCTGTTCGAGAGCGGTCTGCCGGGATTCCATGCGTTGTGTGAATGCTTCCTGACGAGCTTCCAGTCGCTGTTCGAGGGCGAGGACAGTCGCAGAGCTGACCACGCTGCAGGTGTCATCGTCTATTTCGAGATCTCTCTCTGTTAGCGGAGGTGGCGCAGCCTTGGAGGCCTGGCGCTTGCGAGGTTTCTTTTCGGGGACCGGCCCCGGTTCCAAGAGCGGTTCCGGTACTACGTGGGTGGGTGACGTTTCGGGGTCAAGCGGCGTATATTGGAGGTTGGTTGCGGGTGGCGTTCGGGGCGGAGGCCGCAGGAGCGTAGTTTGCGCTGAAGTGGTCGGTTTGGAGACGCACGCTCCCGTTAGTTGTCGTTGAAGGTCGGAGATCTGCCGTCGTAGTTCCTTGACCAGCGCGGACTCAGCACCAGCCGCAGATGCAGATGCCCACGCCGCCCTGTCTTCCTTGGGCTTGCGATTCTTCGAGACACTTCGATTCCTGGAAGCGCTTCGGCCTCTGCCCTCCAGGGGAGGGAAAGAGACCGAGCGGCTGCGTGCTCGGTAACCTCGCTGTCCGCCATTGCTGTCTCGCGAGCGGGACCTGCGGGACCGCTGTCGTTGCTTGTCAGGCTCCGTCGGCGCTGGTCCGCGACCCTCAGGGCGGCGAACATAGCGATGAGAGCATTCTTTGGAGGCCGTGATGTGCCTGCCCCCGCAGATGGCGCACAGGGGCTGGCACTCGTAGTGCGAGCCATCTTCGTTTTGCGACGAGTGTTGGGCTCCGCAGCGGTGGCATCTGCTCTGGGGTGGCATGGGACACACGTCGGCCCGGTGACCAGTTCGTCTACAGTTGACGCACGCCTCGATTCTATCTCTGTACGGGAAACAGGAGAGAGTGAACCCATTGAAGTAGAGGTATGTCGGGATCCTCTTGCCTCGTATGGTAAACAGTAGCGCTCGTGACTTGCCCATCCGTCGTGCTGCGAGTACCTGCCAGTGCGGGTTCTGCTCTATGCAGTCGAGCAGGATGTCTTTAGCATCCTCGGTTCCTTCGAAGGAGAGGGCCTTCGGTACGACTATTCGCGTCGAGTCGTTTGGAGTGGCCATGTGAGTCGTGACCTCGTGCGTCTTACCACCGATCACCAGTGACCGAATTTGCAGGTAGGCTAGCTGCCTGTGCTCGTCCGGCGTGCTGACCGTGATCGTGTTACTGCGCGGGTTGATGCGGAACTTGTCGAGAGAGCAGACTTCGCGCGGCGACAGGCCGAGCTGCGAGACAACGGCTGACAGGACGTCGGCTGCAGAAACTTGGGAAAAGTCGAGTCCCCGGGGTCGGAACGTGACTTTAAACCCCATAGGAAGAGGAGGAAGAGGGATCGTCCTCTTACCCTTCCGTCTCCTGGTTGGGGTGGACCGCTTCTTGATGGCAGGAGCCGAGGCAGCGTCGCCATCCTGTTTCTTCGGTACGGGGGCTTCGTTCTTCGCAGCCCGGGCCGCCATGGATTCTTTCACGGTGCGGTTAATGTTACCGCGGACGATCGTCGTCCATCCTTCATCGGTAGGCTGGCTCTTGGTGATCTCAGAGCTCGCAGTACCACTAATCGGAGCTGTATCCATAGGCACCCGGTGGGAGGGGGCGCACGAACGCCGCCGACGCTTTCCCGGTGGGAAGTAGGCTTAGCTCCCTCCCGCACCGTGCAGGAAGGAGGTTTGGGCGAAACAGTCCAAAACCACGCCTACATCGTGCACAAAAGGGTCCACAGGGTACGCTCACCGTGCCGAAAAGACCGGTACCAAGAAAAAGCTCGAAGAAACCAAAGAAAAGGTCAAAAAGGGGCCAAAAAGCGGGAGCTCGACGCGACGCGTCCACTCTGATCGGCCGCTCTTCTTCTTCCGCTTCCCCTTGAGACAAGATGGTTTTTGCCTCATAGAGTTCTTTACATCTCTCTTTATGGTAACGCTTGAGGATTTTAGTCTGTGGAAATATAGGTGTGCAGTGGCAGTCCCGGACAACATTTACCTTTTCTCATCCAATGGAACTGTGCTAGTCTTCACCGTCACCATGCGGAACTACCTTTGTTTTTAAAACGTTCGCCAATTCCGATATTTGCATTTAGGGAGGCGGGTCTGCCAAAGAATCACAGTATATCAGGGTATTTCCGCTACCAAAACCCTACAATGACCGGTTTTCCAAATAAGAGTGCAGCCCTAATTATATAAAAGGCCGTCCCTCACTTTCAGATTGACACCACTGACTTATGTACAGAGGATTAGGAGATTATAGCAGCTCGTGTCAAATTCAACAATCAGATTTTGTGCGTGGTAACAGTGTATGTTCCTGCTGGAAAGGGCGGAATCAAAGTTGCTGATTGTGTAAAAGAAATCTGTGAACGCTGCGAGGATCCGCTTTTAATGTGCGGCGAGTGGAACGCACATCATGGCCTCTGGGGAGCAAACAGAAAGGATACGCGCGGCCGGGCTTTAGTAAGAGTTTTTGAAGATTGCAATCTTGCTGTGGCAAATGACGGCAGTCCAACGTTTTTTTGACCACTTGACACTTACAGCGCCATCGACATCACTGTCCACTTACCAAGCCTGTGTGTAGATTGGAAAGGATACCCTGACACGATGAGAAGCGATCACTATCCAATATTTATAGATCTACATGGATTTCATGAAACTCGACAGTGCGCCACACAGGTCACCGCTGGGACTCTTTCATAACAAACATGGAAACGTCGACAGAGCCCATACTACAAGCTATATTGACAAGCGCAGAGAAAGCTACTATCAAGATACGACTACCAGAGCACTACCCAGAACCTGACCTCAAGTTGCTTAGTCTTTGTGCAGCCCGAAGACAGGCCCAACGACAGATCCAGCGGAAATACTCCAACACTGGCAAAACTAAGTTAAACAGAATCAATGCACTTACGAGCCGTTATGCCAAGAAAACAAAACGTAAGCACTGGGCTGACACCTGTGCGACTGCTGATGCCAACAAACCTGTGGAACTGAGATTTGGAGAATGCTCGATGTTTTGGTACAGGCAAACGTGATTTACGCCTCTCACATGCTTTGATGTCATTTCGCCTCGGAACAAATCTGCGGGAAGCAGCGGAGTCGCAGGACAGTCGTGGGAAACTCAGCAAGATCCATGATGCGCCTGCATTCAGCCCTTATTGTCAACCGTATATTATATTCTTTGCCATTCATTAAGTTGTCACCTAAAGATTCCCAAATGCTCGAGTGCATACATAGACAAGGCCTCTGCACTTGCCTGGGAGTTCCAAGCTCAACAAAAAACGAAAATGTATACAAAGAAGCTCGCGCTTTCAATTTACCGCTGCTAGAAACCAAGAGTCTCCTTTTCAGCACCGTCCCCTCAAGGTAAAACGGAGCGCCGGAGCGGTGACCGAACTGCATCGCCGCGTTATCTAGCACCGCCGGCTGGAACCGATAGGTGCTGTCTGCGCATGCGCGCGTGCCGTTCGCGCTGTCCTCCGTCTTTCTTGTTTTTGATCCTCGCATTATCGGCGTCTCGAGCTGCCAAACGCTGTTCCGATAAACACCGTTAGGTGTTCCGCTCTCACGGAGAGATAACGCGAGGGAAAGTGGGAAAGGGCCAGTGTTATCGATGAGCACTGCCCCTTGTGCTATTATGCGCCGATTTTAGGAAGATCGTTGCGCTGCTCCGAACTACGAACATGTGGGTTGGAAGAAGAAAACGGAGGTCCCAGCGGAAGGCACGTTCGCATGCGCAGATGTAGCCTATCAGTTCCAGCCGGCGCTGCTAGGTAGCGCGGCGATGCAGTTCGGTCGCCGCTCCGGCGCTCTGTTTTACTTTGACGGGACCTGTACGTTTGAGTACCACGCCTGCAGGAAGAGACCTGTTGCGACGAGTTAAAACCAGACAACAATCGCATCTTCATATTTCTGGACAAATTCTTCAACACCTTGGATGGACACCTGACGTTTCTCATGATCGAGATGGTGTTAAACCATCGCCCCCCTGGAACAACTACTGCCCAAAGTGCACCTGCCACACTCCGGGAATACGCAATAAGATGAGCGAAAACGTAACAGTAATCAAGCAAAAAAACAATTCAATATATCTGAATAACATACGCTGACTGTCTACAAGCATACACAGTCGGGTCAGTAAATCGCACCAGAAGAAGCGGCACTTCCGCTTTCTATATGCCTAGTTTACAACTCTAATGGAGTGAACGACTCGATAAGATGGTATCGTCAACAATAGCTGAAATGTATACGATTGTAGAAGCTCTCGGTATGATAAGTAAGCTCACACCACAAAATGAGGTTCTACTAAAAGACTCTCCTGCTGATCTCCAACAGCTACAAAGACCCCAAGAAACGTCGAAAGCAGCAACGGCAACTAAATTAGCTACAAAAACACTGGAAGCGAACGGTTTCAAAATTTTTTATCAGTGGGTACCGGTACACATCGGGGTACGGGGCAACGAAAAAACGGATCAACTTGCTTCCGCCGCTCACAATTTACCCGCTAGCATTAAAACCCCAGAAGATGCTAGGAATTTCTACAAGACTATATACGACGATATATGCTCGTTATCCATAAGCCATTCCTCTCCGGTTCAGCCGTGCTTAGCCCGAAATCTGCCGCGCAGACGCCACTCTGCTTTTCCGTTTACGTACAGGAAGTGCACGTTCAGGCCAACTGCTGCACCGCCGGAAAAAGCGAGATACCGATACCTGCAGGCAATCTGGAGTAACCGAAGACCTCAATCACATGCTTGACGATTGTCGAAAGCTTGACTGAGGTAAGGAAAACATTCTCGGCTGAGTTGAGAAAGCACAAGTTTGTGATACAGGACACAGCACAACTTATACTTCCTTCTGGTACTCGTACTACGAGGAAATTGCTTCATAGATTACTTTCGAACTTCCTGCGAGCCACTGGTCTACACTTCTCAACTGTAAAGCGCTAATATACTACAAACGCGACAAAGACAAAAGGGAAAATTCCTGACCACTAACTTTAATACCTACTCTAATCTGTTCATATCTATCCTCTTTCTTTTTATCGTCTCATTAATTTAATTTTATATTTTTCCTCTCGCGTGTGGGACAATGTCGGCCTAGTGGCAAGACTAACTCCAGCCGGATTTCCGACTGTTTTATTAAAACAATTAATCTTTCTCTCTCTCTCTCTCTGTCCTGTCCCCTCTTCTTTTTTCTTTTTTTTTTTTGGTGTTTGCGCTTGGGATTTTTAACAAACTTTTTCAGTCCACCTTTTATACAGACACTGAGCGGCAATCACAACGCTTGCTTTCCAGACCAATATTGTTTGCACTCAGCAACGTGACGCAGGCGAATATCATCCAGAAAAGAGTGACCTTCGTGCTCAGATCGGATCTGGCCTAAAATAGCGCGTACCAAAGTGCACATTTTCGGCATAACTTGGCGTTTGATGTTCGTTCTTGACAAGATGCCGGTCCAATTCAGTTTGGAAATAAACATTACCCTTGCTATTTTTTATATTTTGTGATTAAATAGAACAAAGTAGTATTTCATACTCTACCGTTGACATTACAGCCACTTAATAGACCTATTGCTATATTACCCAAGCGTCAAGGAGAATGCAGGGATTTGTGTTCCACGCGCCACACGCCCACGCCTTCCCCGTATAAAAGATTCGAAGTAAATAACCAAAATAAAGCGTTGACGAACGCGCGTGCACGATGCAATTTGTTTTAGGCTTTTGCTTTAGAAAAGTTACTACTGCTGAGGCCAGCACGTGCGGCGCGTGGAACACCAATCCCTGCATTCTCCTTGATGCATGAATAATATAGACGCTTTACACACGCGCCAAATTACATCCGCAATCGCTGACCTTCTCTTGTTTTACCGAGACACCAAAGACGGGCGTTGACGAGTCTGCAGAAAGACCAATGATGAGGGGAAGGACACGGTAGAATCTAAAATGGCAATGACCTGGCCTGCTATGTTAATGATGAAGTGAAGCGAACGGAATAAGAGGAAACAAAAACTGAAGGTCGGTTATGGCGGCGCCCATGCACAGCTGCTGCAAAGCGTCTATTAGCCCCGTGCGCGACCGAAAGCGTCGCTGTGGTCGGCCTTCCACGATTGGCCGAACGCTGACCATGATGTCGGAAAGGGGATTTATCATCGACGGAAATAAGAGGAATGAAAGAACTTTAATTTTGACGCTGTTTGCAGTGTTCCTTTGAGAGCGCAATGATTTCAAGTTTCCACCATGCTATTTACAAACACCATCGAACTTGTTGTTTGCAAGGTAATGACGTCACAAGGGGGAACCATAGGAGGGCGCCACCAAAACATCTCACCGCTAATTGGCGACGTGCGCGACCGAAAGCGTCGCTGTGGTCGGCCTTCCACGATTGGCCCAAAAGCTGACTATGACGTCGGAAAGGGTATACCATCGACGGAAATAAGAGGAATGAAAGAACTTTAATTTCGACGGTGTTGGCAGTGTTGCTTTGAGAGCGCAATGATTTCAGGCTTCCACCATGCTGTTTACAAACACCACCGAACTTGTTGTTCGCAAGGTAATGACGTAACAAGGGGGAACCATAGGAGGGCGCCACCAAAACATCTCGCCGCTAATAGCAGTAAGGAGTATTCACTGGGCGCCATATTTGTGGGTGATGTCTAGAGCGCATGCATGCTCTGAACAAGCCCACATTAATAGGATGCTAAGACCGGCAATCTTGAGGGTGCGGAATGCACGTTACAAAAGAACTGTGGAAGCTCGCCATCCGCACGCGCTCAGCAGTCGTGCACACAGCTATGGCCGCCAGTGAATACTAGGGCACGGCCACTCGATTAAAACTCCCCTTGGGAGCGGCCTGCCGTATGCTTCACTTTGCCGGTGAGAGCGATAGTTCTACTTTACCCCGCAGCGCGAGCCATGGCGCTCGTTATCGGTGACAGATAAAGCCGTGACAGATAGAGTTCCTTTCGGGGGAGCATATCGAGGAACTCTACACTTCGTTTCACGTTAGTATGTACTTGTTATCCGCGCGTTCTAAAAGCGCGAGATAGTTGCTTCGAAGGAAGCCTCGGCGGCTGCATGAGCGCTCGTGCAGCGAGTGCTCCAGTCAAGGCAGTAAAGGCTAGCCGCTCGCGCTAGCACAGCGTTCGCGGTTAGTCCATGCTGAGGTAAGACGAAATATAGTGAGAGAGGAGCAGTAGGCCCGACCCGGTGTGGCTATTTAGATTTTTTTTTTCGTGAAGCGGCAAGTCTCAATTGAAACGAGTGCCAGATTGCATGAATGATGTGACAAATCTGTGTACAATAAAAGCACATGATTCTTTCTGCGAAAAGCTCACTCAGCTGCAGGCTGCGCGTTAAAGCTGCATTCTGCTGGCAGTATGAGCGAATTGTCGTTTTCTTGTTCCCGTAAGTGTTGCCCCGTTTCTAATACCACTGTAATATAGCAGTTATAGTTGGATATAGCTAGGCCGTATGATTTCCGGTTTTAACCGACGCTCGAGCACGCGCGAGCTGTGCCATTTATTCATCTGTGAAAGACAATATAAAATCGGATTCCGCTTGCATAACCTAAGCAACATAAACTTCATTGTTCCCAAAAAAAACAGACCAAGGGAGTCATATAGTTCACAAGCGGAGTACCTTTCTGAAAAGAGGCTTCCGCGAAAGCCTCAATATATTCTCTAGTGGGCTGTTTAGGTCACCAGCCCAGTTTGCCAAAAAAGGTCTGAGGAGTTTTCTGAGAAAGAGCTCGTAGAGCTCTTCGCTGTGATAGGGGTCTCGGCAGTTAACACACCACATCAGCGGGCAGTCCTAAAGGTGTGGAAGCACAGCGCTCGACAGGACCTTGCAAATCCGTCCAGAACGACGAATCTCTGCCAACTGTAGAGCCCTCTCAACAAAGGTGCAGACGAGCTTGCACAGCCAGACAGCTCCAGGTCGTGGATAGCTGAGTCCTCCTTGGTCAAGGCTAAACATGAACTGATATGCTCCGTCATGTGATTCATTTCCCTTAAGTTGCGCTTGCATTCAGAACACGTCACCTGCAGAGTTTAGCGGGTTCTACACATTAGCCTTCCTTGCTTTCACTGAGAAATTCTTATTGCTTTGCTATAGTCCGTTGCAACCCAAGAACGAAGAGCGAGGGTAAGACGGGTCGGGAAGGAGTAAGCAGGCGGAACGCTAAAGAGAGAAGGAGCTTTTCCCCTGTCTTCTCCAGCGTTCTGTCTGCTTCCTCCTGCCCGGTCCGTCTTACCCTCGCCCATCGTTCTTAGGTTGCAACGGACTAGGTTGAATGTTTCAGCTAATTACTTTGAAATTACGACAATTTCTACACATAAAAATGGTCACCTTTTGTTCGCAAACGAAGGCCAAGCAGCCAGTAGCCAGCCATGTAAGTCAGCGGTGCGAACTCAAGTTCGGAAGAGACTTCATTGTACTTCATCAACTGCAGGATTTCCTGTTTCACGTGTGGAGTTGGCACATTTCATCGACGTCTGGCACTCAGAACTAGAACGCGCCTTTACATTTCCGGCAGCTTCCAAAATGCCAACACGAACCACACACGCGAGCGCAGAGTGACACTACGATATTTTCGCCGAGCACAGCGGTGCATAGGTGGGGGGAAAGCGAGTTTTGCTGCCTTCTGCAGCCGCGGCAGCGCTTCGGTATCGGCGAAGCCAATGACAGGCAGATATTTTATCTGGGTAGCGGAAGACGCTTTCAGCGCGCGCCAAATTGAGCCGCCATAGCCGACCTTCTCTTGTCTTACCGAGATGCCGAGCAACTGAAGCGCGCGTTCACGAGTCTCCACAAGGGCTTATGCTGGGGAGAAGGACACGGTAGAACCTAATATGGCAATTACCTGTCCTGCTGTGGTAATGAGGAAGTGGAGCGAACGCGATAAGAGGAAACAAAAACTGAAGGTCGGTTATGGCGGCGGCCATGCATAGCTGCCTGAAAGCGTCTATACTCCGTTTCACCTTATGTTGTACCGCAGCGAAGGCTGGAAGCGCGAGCTCATAGCGTTGACAGCTGCCCTTACTGCACGAGAGCTTGTGCCGCCGAGATCTGCCCCAGAGCAAGGAGCTCGCGGTTACAGCTTTTCCTGCGGTACCACATAAGGTGAAACAGTATAGCTTTCAGCTCACAAGACCGCTCACTAGAGTGCCTTCATACACACGCGCGCTTTTGCTTGAGTGGTGACATCTGAGCCATTTTTCCGCCCAATCGTTTTTTATGCATTTTGAAGCGCGCGCAATCTGGTGTCACTCAGCTCGAGCGCGTAGCTTTGGCTAATGCATAGACGCCATTTTACCGCCCAAGTCACGCACCGAATGCGCCAGAGCGTCACGCGCTGGCTCATTCAGGGCAACAATGGATGTCTTCACCCTCAGACAGACAGACATGTAGGCACCCTACCGCTCACCGATGTGCAGCGCCCCCACGGAAAATGGGAGAAGTTCTCCTCTCACGCGCGCTCTTTTGTTTTCGGAAAAACATCGGCAGGCCGCACCAACAGAGAGGATCAAGTGGCCGTGACTAGGGTGCCTCGATGACCTTCTGTTTAGAGTGATGCCACCCTTTGTAGTACCCGATGCCGACAGCACGCGCTCACGGGGAAAATACAAAGAAATCGACGAAAACAAAATGTCGCCATAGCACAGTCAGCGCCACAGACGCGTGCAGGGGCACGCTCTTTCACTCGCTTCTGAACAAAAAATAAATGTAAAAGTGGGAACAAAATGGCCAGATGTCTCCACCCTAAGCAAAGCGCACATGAAGGCACCCTAGTGAATACTTCCTATAGGTCTATTGGTCACTTTCTGAAGGTGTGCGTGCGCAATTGTCACAGTTCCGCCACGCGCCACTGTGTACTTTGTTTTCGTCCAGCGCACAGACACAAAATTCGTGTTCCTTACATAAAGGGAGCAACAGACCTATATGTATAAGAAGTTGAATATGATTCAGGAACGCATATGTTATTTAAATCAGCTTCAAAATAAAATATTTGTTTAAGGTTTTCCCAAATCACTTATAGACGTGCCTATCGGGGATAAAAACGCCAGAAAAGATTTGCAGAGCATATTTCAGATTATTTGGAGGTGCATTTACTTACGATGTGTATCTTTAGGTTAATCGGCCCTTTATTTATGTTGTCAAGCCCATCCATCAGATTTCTGCTACACACGACATTGGAACAAGGGAAGGCGCCGTTTGGCGCGGCTTCAAAGGTGATGACGTCGAGTGGACCCATGGGACAGTTAATGTTTTTGCATTAAAAGTGAATGAAGGAAACGATACCGTAGATGGAAAAGAAACTGCAGCTCTCCACGTGCAAATAGTCGCCCCTGATGAAAATACCGAACCGGTTTTGAAACGTCGGACTCCTAACTGTTCCGGAGTTGGTTGGTTATATGGTTAGGGCTCCGTGTTTTCAGATAAATCCAAAAAACTCCGAAAAACACTCGCCGGTAAAATTTTCGTCAATTCGGATTTATTCGATAAACTCCGAATGTTTATGTGCCAATGTCACCTCCCCCCCCCCCCCCCCCCCCCCCTTTCCGGAACAAAACAAAAAATAAAAATAACTTTTTTTTGGTTTTTTTACAATTTGATTAGCACGGAGTCAATGGTCTTGGGGAAAATGGAACCATAATTATCTTTCAAATCTCAGACCGTACTCGAAAGGGGTCTTGCCGCTTGTCTCGTCGAGTTTGATTCAGGGCAACAGGTCATTGTACATTCGGGTCACAACAAAAGCCACTCTTTTGGTTTCCAGTTTGAGCCATCCGATTTGTGATTTAAAGAAAGGAGAAGGTATGTTTTTGTAACAGTGAAAGCTAGGGACCATAGAGATTGTATTGCAGAAAAGGGACAGTTGAAACTCTCTATAGACCCTTTCCGAAATTCAGTCTGGCCACTTTGATCACTATCATCATCTGTGGAACGGCAATGGCGGCCTTCTAGTGACTGATAAGGAAGACGTTGAAGATGCTCCTTAAGGTGTATCCACACGACGGACCGGGCCGCGGACCGATTGATCACGTGATGCGCGGCCCGCGGGCCGCCCGGCTGCAATGAGCATCCACACGGCGGACCAAAAGAGCAGACGACAGAGCGAACGGGCCGGTCTAACTCTCGACCTCACAGCTCGGCCAAACGCATGCAGCGAGCTGCTTTGAGGCTATTTGTAAGGAGCCAAGATGGAGGTTGAACGAAAGGGACGTTTTGCTGCGGTGGCCCTGGCGTTGACTCTTGAGAACGAGAAGGACTTAAGTGAAGCGAAAAAGGCACGGGGACATCTTTAGATGATTATTTGAGTAGTCGTCGCGAATATTGTCCCACAGATCGGGGAATTGCTCCACGAGCGCGATGAAGTAAAAGGTTCCATCGTCGCACAACGAAAGGTTCGTCTTCTTCGTCTTCAACAGTTGGCGCCAAAAGAAAACGACTTTGGATTTGGATTCCAATCCAAACAACAAAAGTCAGCTTGTTGCCAGACTTAGCACTTCAATTATACTAAAAACGCCTCGGTCCGCCGCCAAGGTCCGGGCGAAAAAAGCGCTTGGCATTTCTCACAAGCGCGGGCCGCGGACCGCCGGCGGACCTCGAAAAGCGGTGACGTAAGATCACGTGATACGCGGCCCGCGGACCAAAACAGCATTTTGGTCCGTCGTGTGGATACACCTTAAGCGGATGATGCGAGGCCTGTACATTCGGGGGTCAGTACGACGCGACGTAGGAATGGAACACAAGAGCTACGTAAGCGTTTATTTCTGATAATTCAGATTCATTCTATCTGTGGGCAGCACACAATCGGCTTTAAAGCACTTTGGCGTATAGAATTTTCTTGAGGCATCTCAGTGGGTTGGATCTTTGTTCTGAATGCGGGTTCTTGCATGGTCACCATCGAATTGAAAGGGATCGAGGAAGAACTCACACTGAAGAATTCTTCGCGTGCCGTTGACTTGCAGAAGTGACGGTGCCGATAGAAGTTCATATCCGCCATTGATATGGCAAAACCTTAACTGTTTTGCGAACCACCAGATGGCACTGAATTTCAGAAAGGGTCTATAGACCCTTTACACAAGCGCCAAATAACAGCCGCCATTGCTGACCTTCTCTTGTCTTACCGAGATGCTGAGCAACTGAAACGGTAGTTGACGATCCCCTACAAAGGCCGATGCTTTAGAAAAGGACACAGTTGGATCTAATGTGGCAATAACCTGTCTTGCTATGGTAATGATGAAGTGAAATAAACGAAATAAGAGGAAACAAAAACTGAAGGTCAGTTATGGCGGTGTCCATGCACAGCTGCTGCAAAGCGTGGCCGAGGGATAGATTAATGGGATATCTACGAGCTTCCATGCGGCTATCTCTGGCAGTTTATCGATTTTAAGGTATCGACGTTTATCGAAGCCACACTTGTGTGCGACTTTTGTCGTGGGAAAAATTAATAGTGCCAATGGCAGTGGCACGAACGTCAAATTCAACTGAAGAAAGTTTAATCATACAAGCGCGTTTTATTTTTTATTTGGCATACGTTTACATCCGGTTATTATTTACATATTTATTTTCAATAGGAAACACTGCGAAATTAAACTCCGAATTTCAGAGAATTGGCAACCAGACAAATATAAACTTCGATAAACTTTGAATCTTCGGCAAAAAATGAACTCCGAAAAACTCCCTCCGAATTTGACCAAAAATAAACTCCGAAACCACGGAGCCCCAGTTATGGTTCGTATTTCTGTAATAAGGATGCGTACATTTATGTTCCTAATTACACATATATATTGCGAAGAACAGACAATATATTTCCAATTTAAATCACATTTGGACATCGGATTGCACAAGCTCGAAACTTCGCAGAATACATTCTCCGGAAGTTAAGTTATATTCGGTTTTACGTGCACTTGTTTTGGGGCCTCATTTTACAACTCTGCGCTTTATCAGTCATGCGCGCTCTAACATTTGATTAGGCTGCCGCATATCAATGCGAGACTGTGATACATACTGCACAACTTTACGATTTCGACATCCCCTTTTGCTGTACTTCGTTTCAGCTTAAAGGGGCATTGCAAAAGGATGAAGAGAACCGAACGCTGCTTCGAAAGGCGTGCCTATCAGTAGGGTGACCACCCGTCCCGCGACTCGCGGGACCGTCCCGCATTGAGGGCTAGTGTCCCACGTCACGCGGGAAATTCCCAAATCTTCAAAATGTCCCGCATTTTATACTGTCGTGAATTTCACTCTGCTACTCATGGTGCTGCCGAACAACGGGGCACGGGAAAGCGCAGAGGTCGCTGGAAATCGTGTGAATCGCTATAGTCGCTATTGAAAAATCTCATTTGTATGCAATTCTTGTGTCCAATAAAGATATATGTATAATACAAGATCTATTAGAACATATTAGAACGATATAAGGGCTATATAATAACTATATAAGAACATATAAGAACCGTATATTAAACTTGTGAGAAGTTACTTAAAAGTTTCGTATATGGTTTTTATATGTTCTTATATATCTTATGTAGTTCTTATAAAGTTCTTATATGTTCTTATATATCTTTTATGATTCATATGTGCTTACTAGACACAAGTCATTTCGCATACAAACGGCTTTTTTAGTAAGGGTACGGCATTTTCTTATCCAAGAATTGTGGGAAGCGACCGTCGTTCTTGCAGGTGGACCGACGCGAATGATACGTTATGCCTCACCCCTTGGTGGCAAAATATTCCAAAAAAATTTGCTCGCCAATAGTTAAAATATATAATCATGTCAATATTTCAAAACAGCTGTAAATGCAAAAAAAAAAAGTTGCTGGGGATTTTTTTTTTTTTTTTTTATGAAAACACAAGGCAAGAAGCCTGCAACCCACAACAGTCTAAAAACATAAAGTTAAACTTTATAATGCAATTAAATGAAAAGGTGCAAGTGTGCTGGACAAGAATGACGAAAATAATCCCTGGACGAGGGGAACAAGAGGGATAAAGGACAAACAGTTTGTGTTTGTCCTTTGTCCTTCTTGTTCCCTTCTCCAGGGATTATTTTTCGATTTTAAACATTTGTGTAGGATCATGTCGATAAAAGTAAGCGTTGACAGGAAACAATGACCCTAAAAAAGCTTACTGTTTCTTAGTGTCATTTGATGCATTGAGTTCTGCTGCAGTTGATTTTTATGCTTTCAACTTCGACACATTGAATAACATATTTGCCATAAAAAGATATATCACTGGAGTGACATTTATTTTAGCCTAATTTGCTGCAATCCAATTTGCAGGGGTATAAACAGCAAAGGGCATTAAATGTGTTAACAGAGCCTCGGTTCATGGTGTGCGTGTTCATAAATCTCTCTGCCCCCCACCCCCTTCCGCCCCGGCGTGTCCCGCATTTCGCTAGCAGGAAGGTGGTCACCCTACGTATCAGTGTCATACACGAGCGTTCAGTGACGACATTGGTCTAGGGCGTCAGATAATGACGACATAGAATTTTCGAGGAAGAACTGGCTGAATAGGCGCAAGTGACCCCTTCTGTTCTTTTCAAGCACGTGACTCTCACTCAAATGTTTTCTTGGAACACCCGTAAATTTGTGGCTCGTTCACATCTTCATAACTCGATGTTTATTTCAAACATTTAGGAAGATCGCGCATGGTTGTTGCACGCTCTTGT
This sequence comes from Ixodes scapularis, assembly GCF_016920785.2. NCBI lineage: Eukaryota > Metazoa > Arthropoda > Arachnida > Ixodida > Ixodidae > Ixodes > Ixodes scapularis. The sequence continues at coordinate 84,216,877 of NW_024609838.1, read as the reverse complement.
CGTTTATGTTCTCTATTGGCTCAGACCAAGTACGCCATCAACAAAAGAAAATGTGCTCAAAATTCTGAACTTATTTTATCCAATATCTTCAGAATACGCCAGATGTTTTCTTTGTTTTATTTTTAATGTTTTCTTAGAGTTACATCACTAGTTAGAGCGAATGTGATGCTAATTAAATAATGGCCAGAAACGCTTTGCAAGGCCCCTTCTAGTCCAGAGGCAGCCGATGCGACAAGCGCGAGCATGTGGTCCTGACCAGTGCTTGCACCGGAGTGGTGCACGAAAGCACCCGATGTCAAAAGCCCCGTGTCAAATGCACTGCGGCAAACACCCCGGCCTTTTTGCCCCCCTTTCTAAAGCCCCCAGTTTCAGAATCCCACGACGCGAATCCCCCGGGTCAAGTGGCCGGGTCTTCAGCGCGATGGCGGAGCATTCTACCTTTAAAGGGGTACGGAAACAAAAATTGAAATATTCAGATTTCGTTCGGAAATGAGTCAAGCACGACGGATAATAGCCGTAAATGATAATCGCACGTTTGTATTTTGAACGACTGGCTATATTGAAAAAATTGTAAGGGTGCAGGCGAGCTGGTGGAAGTTAACCATAGTTTCGTTTAACCCGAGACTGGTGTATTTCGGAAAAGGGACGAGAAGAAAAGAGGCCACAAGGAGGCGACGTCTCAAGTTGAGACGTCGCCTCCTTGTGGCCTCTTTTCTTCTCGTCCCTTTTCCGAAATACCCCAGTCTTGGGTTAAACAAGACTATGGCTATATTCTTCGTTCCAAACGGTGCACTCGAGCAAGCGCTCGAAGAGAAGAGAACGGAGAGCGCGATGCGTCATGGGATATCCGGCGCAAACAAAAACAGAAAGAAATGATTTCCCGCGTTCGTGGAGTAGCAAGGCAGGCGTGGTTATGAGCTTTGCCCTTGGTGGCGTTTTCAGCGCGTTACCACCGAGCCGCTCGAAGTTCCCGTGGGGTGACGAGCGTGTGGCTGGCCCAAGGAGCACGTAGCTTCCACAACACTGTCAGCTTAGGGCTGAACGGGGTGGGGAAAGCAACTTTTGTTCGAGTTTTGAGCGACGGGCTAATCTTCTAGGGGGAGAATGGCTGTGTCCGGTTGCACGAACGAGGGTCCGAGAAAGAGGAGAGTCCTTCCTTTCCGTCTTCTTGGACCGTTTGAGGAAAGCTAAGGAAAACGTTGAAATGCCAAAGAGCGGCGCTGCTCCGAAGGAATCTGCTACGTCACGACTACGTAGCAGATTCCACAACGTTGCTAGACTACCTCCCAAATAGGCTCCGCATGCATCCACCAGGTGCACATTGAAGATCGTTTATTTAGCTTTAAAATTAGTTTTCTTGTTTTTTCAACGGAAGACTGGTGTTTTTGAGGTTAGGGTGCGACATGCAACACATTAAAGCCAGAAAATGAGCGCTGAAATTTCGTTTCCCTGCCCCTTTAACTAAGGCTGTGCTCCAAATCTTACTCAAATGGATCCGAGTTACTCCGGCGGATCGTATCACGTGACAGCACAGATTGAAAAACGCTGGACGCGGGTGGGTTTAAAAACGCCAAGGGGACAAAACCCTTACCCTGGAGTTAGATAGAGTAAATTTTGGAACACGGCTTAAGAGAGAGTCAAGGCCTGTTCACACATGCAGCGGAGCGCTATAAGCAAGCGCAAACCTCGCGCTAAGCGCGTGCTCACGGGAGCCTTCACCAGGTTTGTATAGCACCGTCAAAACTGTTTCTCCTGTCAGACAATAAGTAGCTAAAGACACATGAGAAGCGCTACATCAGCTCTTCGCTGCATGTGAGAACCAGTTTTCACGGTGCACTCCAGCTTGCCTAACATAATCATGCCGTTCCCGGGACTCAAGTATGGAATAACTGGATAAAGCGCTCCACGTCCTTCAGGCGTACGCTATACACATTCACCTCTTGTGACGTTGAAAGTTAGAACAAACAGAAAATATCAGTCACTGGCAAAATATTTATTTAAAGTCACAGATTTTGTGAATAAGCATTGGACTAAAGGTTCCGTCGACTCTGAAGCACGCGCGGACTCGCAGCACCGACAAAGTGGGTTCTGTCAAAACTCTTAAAGGGACCATGAAATGACTTTTTTACTTTTTCCAGATAACTTTTACATTAAACCGTCAATGTTCACTGAATGCCGAACAGGCATCCGTTTTCGTCTCGGTTTATTAACTTCTACACAAAAAATTAACGAAATATCGACTTTTTCTTGACCGCAAAAGAAGCCGTGACGTACGCTGCTTCCGGAACCGGAAGTTCTCTCGGCGGTAGGAGATGGGAGCGTTAGCGGCGACGAGTTGGGGTGCGCCGGTAGGTTTTACTGCGCCGATGTCACCGACGTATTTTCTGAATCGGCGCCTCTCATCGCCGCATCGCAGCTGAGCGAAATTCAATGAGATACGTTGCGCTACAGCGACAGCATGGGACTAGTCCCATACACCGGTATGCCTGTTGGGAAGTGCAGCAAGTCAACCCAACTGTCATTGTTGGTAAAAGGCGGCCAGTGTCAGTCGTTTGCAAAGCGACGTAGATGGAAACAAATTGCCGCGGCGTTTTTCGCGGTCTCGGAGATGCAGGAGCGAGCCGACGTTAAAAAAGATACGTTTAAACTACGAGTGTCAGCAAGAGCCACGTAAATACCTGTTCACACTCGGAGCGGACGCGCGCGTTTGATGGAAGTGCTGTATTCGCGCTGTTGGTAAGCGCTTCGGGACCGATCTTTTACGATTGCAACTCGATACTGACGCGACACTCGGCAAAGAAAGGTTGGACCGGTATTGCACGTATACCTCCCACGAACTGTTACAGCTCGACAGTGACGTGCAGTCTGTCAGAATAAAAATGGCATACCAATAACAAAGAGTACATACCGTGTTACGAAGGTAATCCATACAGCGTTTATTTCAGCTCTGTATCACACAAAACAAGAAGAGAGCATCGACGAGGGTCTCTTTTCGACGAGTGTTCGTCAACACTGCCTCGGAAAACAAGGGGAAGAGATTGACCTCACCTCTTAATCTAAAATTGAGGTCAGCGATCAAACTATAATACGGGAAGGGTCCACAAGGGTAGCACGGGCATATTCCATTCAGCACGCCAGCCGTTCGTAGGCAGGCAGACGGTCTTGCGACGAAGCAACGCTGCGCCGAGTCGGAGTGCCTGCTAGGCCTATATTCTGAGAACTTCGTCGGAGCGGGATTCGCGGCTGTTGTCGCTCCTCTCGGGTGTTTGTGGATCCAGCGTTCTTGTTCGTCGTGGTCTGTTTTAAGTACATTTTTTTTCTTGCTGCTTGAAGTCGGCACGCACGAGATGAACACATAGAAAAATAAACGTTCAGTCAGTCCGAGTTTTGAGTTTTGAGAGGAAGGAAACCAAAGGAAATAACCGTTCTAAGTCGGCCCTGCCCTACTGCGCACGCGCAGTAGTTGCTTCGTTTACCACACGATAGATGGCGCTTGGCTCTCAGCATTATCAAATTTGGCAATTTTTGCCACACATCTCTAATTATGCTACAAAATGTGGATCTGAATATTATTTAACAAAACTTTTAGGAAACATTCGCCGGCTATTTATTGTTTACGATCGCGGTGCTGGTGAGGTAGGCTCTTACCCAATAGGCGACCTGGATTTGGCTGACGTGCTCCATTTCCGCGCATGCATCGTAGTGAACAGGCGAAGGAAGGAAGGCGCAAAAGAGTCCAGTTTTCTTTTAAAAGTTCTATAGCAAATAATTTTTTTTGGCTCCCTATTTTTGTGTTTTTGTGTTTCTTTTCACACCTTTTACGACGTGCGGTGGATGAAATTCGATTTTAAAATCATTTCATGGTCCCTTTAACCCGCAGCTTATGGCGCCATGCTTATTATGTATACAGGGTGTCACAAAAGAAAATTTACACGGTCTTTTTTACCGCAAAAATAAACTAGGCGTCGCCAAACGCTCATTCTCCGCCCAAAGGTAGAGCTAGAGGTCACAACCAGATGCCAAAGTTTCAGCCCCATCCGATAAGTTAATCAAACGTTATTAGTGATTTTCTGAAAATCTCAATGGGAAAATGGAGCCCATTTTCGCCCGTTTTCGGTTTCTGGTGCCATAGAGCCCCATGTGTTTGAAAACTCCGTCGACCGCCATTTTCCCATTGAAATTTTCAGAAAATCATTTTTAACTTTTGATTAAGTTATCGGATCGGGCTGAAACTTTGGCATCTGGTTGTGACCTATAGCACTACCTTTGGGCGGAGAATGAGCGTTCGGCGATGCCTAGTTTATTTTTGCGGTAAAAAAGACTGTGTAAATTTTCTTTTTTGACACCCTGTACATCACAAAACACCAGTTCAATTCTTAAGCCTGGTTCAGACAGTTGCGTTTGACTGCGTTTGACTGCGTTTGACTGCGTTGCGGCAGCGAGAAACCAGGAGATCCCTGCTGCTTATATTGCGTGCCAAGATGATTCCTTGATTTGGATTCTTCGCTTCATACGAAGCACAGATGTGCCGGTGACTCGCTTTCGGTACTCGACGCAACGCAGTCAAACGCACTCAAACGCAAGTGTCTGAACCGGCCTTTACGTCGTTCTAAAATACAGCGTGACACAAAAAAAAATTACGCATTCTTTTTTGCCGCAAAAATAAACTAGGCATCGCCGAACGCTCATTCTCCGCCCAAAGGTAGCGCTAGAGGTCACATATAATATGTTGAGACCTAAAGAAATAAGAAAAAAGTTGTGTCTTTGGTCTGCTCCTGCGTTAGCATTGCAGACTTAAATCCGATTATAAAATAAATAAAAAGGGCTGAGCGCCAAAAAAAAAAAATTTGAAGCTGAAAAAAAAAATTTAATTGAATAGCGAAACCGACAACCAGATGCCAAAGTTTCAGCCCGACCCGATACCTCAATCAAAGTTTATCAGTGATTTTCTAAAAATTTCAATGGGAAATGGCGGCCGACGGAATTTTCGAATACATGGGCCTCTAGGCACCAGAAACCGAAAACGGGCAAAAACGGGCTCCATTTTCTCATTGAAAATTTCAAAAAATCACTTATAACTTTTGATTAAGTTATGGGATCGGGCTGAAACTTTGCTATCTGGTTGTCACCTCTGGCGCTACGCTTGGGCGGAGAATGAGCGTTCGGCATAACCAGCGGAGTTCATCGCTGGTTATGCAGGTCTATGCAATTGGCCAGAGTGCGTCATTATAGGATTTCAGCGGTTCAAGTTAAAATAATTTTGCTGTTTCTTTAACTTAAAATACCTGTTGTAGACCCTCAGCAGTTTAGGTTAAGACATGGAAAAATGGTGGTTGAAGCGCAAAGAGAGTGGGATCGGGGCAGTGAGGAAGGGGCTTTTGGCACGTGGGGAATACGGGACGGGGTAATTGAACGCGGGGTTTTCGAAAGGTGGGGCTAATAACGAGGGGCTTTTGCGACAAGGATTTTGCACGCGGGGCAATCGTGCTACACCGCTTGCACTGCAGGAGCGCGCGTGCTCCTGAGCTCGCTCTTTTAGATTCAGCTACGCTCACACTTAAAGTGAAACCGAGTATAGGGGGTATTCACTGGAGGCCATATTTGAGGGCGATGTTTAGAGCGCATGCTCAAAACAAGCTCACATTAATAGCCTGCTAGGACCGACAATTTCTATGGTGCGGAATGCACGTTGCAAAAAAACTGCGGAAGTTCGCCGTCAGCACGCGCTCAGCAGGCGCGCACACAGATATGACCGCCAGTGAATGCTCCCTATAAGGAGTATTCACTGGGCGCCATATTTGTGGGTGATGTCTAGAGCGCATGCTCTGAACGAGCCCACATTAATAGGCTGCTAAGACCGGCAGCTTGAGGGTGCGGGATGCACGTTACAAAATAACTGTGGAAGCTCGCCATCAGCACGCGCTCAGCAGCCGCGCACACAGATATGGCCGCCAGTGAATACTTCCCATTGTGTTGAGAACATCACATTTAACAAGAAAACTGATCTGTTTAACATGGTTTGCGCGTCACATCATCGCACTATATATGCTTGAGGTCAGAGATTTGTTTTTGCTGAGAAAATCAAAGTCCGTGGTGCACAATGCACGCTGTAGAAGGTTCGCGCTCAATGCAACTCATCTATTCAGAAAAAAAATATTCTTTCTTGGTGCTGCGTCGCGAGGAACGGCGCGAGCGTCTGGCACCACGAGAACGCGCTTTCTGACAGGAGTGATTTTGCAAAGGAAGTAGTTTTGCGGGATCATGCTGTCTGGTCTGCGCCCAAGATGCGGAGCAGAGGAACCTTTGCAACACAGATTTTTTACTCCCCCCCCCCCCTCCCTCTTTTCATTTGGCCATGGTCCCCCAGAGAATACTCTTTTTTTTAGGGACTCTCTCCTCCCTTTGGGGGTGCCTATTTGACAATCATATTTGTGTTATTTGTTAAAACTAATCCTCAATTTCTTTTATTTTGCACCCAAAAGCTGTAAAGTTTAAACAAAGCTTTAAGGATTTGTGCGGCTGCCCCTAAGGCCACTAGAATTTTTCTTTTCAGGTATCCCTGTCGTACACACTTGTAATTTTATTTATCGTCAGATTAATAAGCCATATTTAGTCCTTTTGAATGCTTCTTTTTCGGGAACAACTTTCATAAAACAGTTAAGCAACAAAGCAAACATGTTTGGCTGCCTCAATGATGTGTGCACGTAAAATGGTTCATGCAACAATTTTTGTACTTTCAGTAAAAACCACGAAAAGCTAATCCCTGACGTTGGTAGCTTGCAAAAACACCCATTAGTTTTTCTCTCCGCTCAATGGCAGACGCAGAAAAAATAAAAGAAAGAAATAGCTTTTTTCTCCTTAACTCGCTATTAGACCAAGAGGCGATATGATCTGACGCTAATTGTATAAAACCGGTGTTAGAATTCAGCTATTCTCGTCTTGGATTGAACACAAACCAACAGAATGCTTGACGATGTCGACTCGGGCTCATGACAATTGAGTGCGTCACGATATCACGTGACTCGCGGTGAGAGGGCGTGATGGCATCTGACGTCACGGTGTGAACAACACTAATATATGTATAGTCCGTTGCAACTCAAAAAGGTAGGGCGAGGGAAAAGAAGGCCGGCGAGGAAGAAGCAGACGGAACGCTGGAGAAGTGAAGGGGAAACCTCCTCCTCTCTCCAGCGTTCTTGATGCTTCCTCCTCCCCGGCCTTCCTTTCTTTCGCCCTACCTTCTTGAGTTGCAACGGACTATCATAGTGACGTACTCAATTTAAGTCGACTTGACGCAACGACTCACGCGACTACGTCATAAGACCACGTGACGTGATATTATTTGACAGCATAGTTTGACACCATGACGTCACGTGACCACGTGACACATGATTAATCCTAGTGCCATTACAAAAGCGCCACGAAAGCCCACAATTTTTCATACATTGCAATTCGGTATATGATAATTTGACCACTACATAGAAATACAGCTGCCGATTTTCATTTCCCTAACACTCATTTTGTAATAAATACATGTATCATGAACAATTCTGAACCGGTTACCGTTATGTTTTTTCCCGTTCAGTTCCGGTTCAGTTCCAAGATGGCGGCGAAGATTTCGATTCTGTTCAGTTCCGGTTCGGCTAAAAACAACGTTTCGGTTCTGGTTTTCGGTTCGGTTCAATTCCGGTTCGACACCCTGTTGGGTGGCTCGATATACTTGGCCGGAGTGGTGGCGGCAAGCGTAGTACATGTTTCTTCAACATTCATCTGGAGAGCGGCTACATGGCTACCTAGAGGAAGCACCTGGGGCCAGAGGTCGGCATTTTAGGTCGCCCTCACTCACCCTCACCCCCACAGCCGCACTCACCTAAGCCCCTCACTCACCCTCACCCTCACAACTACACTCACCTTCAGCCCCTCACTCACCCTCACCCTCACACTCACACTCACCTTCAGCCCTTCACTCACCCTCACTGAACCTCACGGCCCTCACGCACTCACCACCCTCACGGCCCTCACGCCCCTGACCGCCCTCACGGCCCACACGCCACTCACCGCCCTCACGCCACTCACCGCCCTCACGCCACTCACCGCTCTCACGGCCCTCACCGCCTTCACGGCCCTCACCGCCCCTCACGGCCCTCACGCCACTCACCGCCCTCACGCCACTCACCGCCCTCACGCCACTCAGCGCCCTTGCAGCCCTCGCACACCTCACGCCCCTCACGCACGCATGGCCCTCACGCCACTCAGGCCAGCTTCAGATGGGGCAATTTCGCCCGGAAACTTTACGTCGCAACACCAGCAACACGGGCCGCCCGCGATCACAAGCAGCAACCAATTGCTGTAATTCGCCATAGTCATCATAAAATATTATTTTTCTTGCACTATTTAGAAACAATTATGCGTTATAAACGTGTCTTTATGCATTTAAACCTCGTTAAGAATACTAATGCACCCTTTCTGAAACAGTTTATTTCCAAAAAACGATCAATTTCAAACCAGAACCAAGTATGTCAGTGTCATCATCACCGGCAAGAGGTATCACGTGAAAATTTTGCGTCCCTGATTGGATGCAGCCGCTTCAAACGTATTCGAATTGCTCCGAGTTGCTTGCTTATTTCGAGCCGGACCCGATCTCAGCAATTCGTGTCGATCCAGGGAAAGCTAGAGAACAACCCGCCATTAACACCAAAATCGCTGAGAAAGATGCTCGATCTGAAGGGGGCCTCACGCACTCACCGCCCTCACGCACTCATGGCCCTCACACCACCTCATGCACTCGCCGCCCTCACGGCCCTCATGGCCCTCACGCCTCTCATGCCTCTCATGCCACTCACTGCCCTCACGCACTCATGGCCCTCACACCCCTCACGCACTCACCGCCCTCACACCACTCACGCACTCATGGCCCTCACGCCACTCATCGCCCTCACGCCCCTCACGCACTAATGGCCCTCACACCCCTTACCGCCCTCACCGCCATCATGGCCCTCATGGCCCTCATGGCCCTCATGGCCCTCATGGCCCTCACGGCCCTCACGGCCCTCACGGCCCTCACCGCCCTCACGGCCCTCACCGCCCTCACGGCCCTCACCGCCCTCACGGCCCTCACCGCCCTCACGGCCCTCACCGCCCTCACGGCCCTCACGGCCCTCACCGCCCTCACAGCCCCCCTCACTCACCCTCACACTCATGAATTTTCCTGGTTCAGAAACTCACTCATCCTCACCTCACCTGTGAAGATGAGGGTGAGTGAGGGTGAGTGAGGGCCCTCATGAGTGAGGTTTGCCGAGGTATGCCTGGGGCTGGGTTCAAGTGGTGTTCATCCAGATAAGACATTTATCGTTGGTGATGGTGGCGAGGAACTAACGAATGATGATTATTTCTTTCTGAAAGAATTATTAATAGGTTGGAGGAGACTAAAAAAAACCTCTCGACTGGGTTCGTCAAGACGAGAGTTTCAGCAACGGCAGACTGAGGTGGTAAGAGCAAATCATCGTCGATATGAGGAACGGAAAGTAGGAAATCAGGATGTGCACTAATGTCGCTTGAACTACGGAGATGTATTTCACACTTCGCGTTGTCGATCAAAGCGGCATTTTAAGGTAAAAAGTCCCAACCACGAATCATATCTGCGATGCATGTGACCAGTGAATATTAAAACATAGCGGCTAAGATCGATCCGTCATAACGCTGCGGAGTACCCTAACGGCTGTACTGATTTGCCGTTGATCGTATATGTAAGAGGTGCCCACTGGAGAGAGGCGTGAGCACTTTATGCAAGAGCCTACGCATGCGTTCTGGAATGCAAAATTTTTTTGCACAAATGCGGACTAAAGCAAAACGTTTTTTGTCGTTTAACATTCACAATTGCATCCATTGATTGGTTTGTGAAAAGGAAGGTTTTCCACAAACTGTGCACGTGCAGCGTAACCTCGATTGCTTATGTAGGCGGCGGTTTTTAATTTGACTTCTTTGGAGTGGAATGGAGAGCGTCATATAAAGGGCAAATCAAGCGGCGACGGGCAGTTATAGCGACCACGGAGGGATAAAGTTTGCGCGATAGGGCTGGGCGAGGGGCCATGAACAAGAAGTCTGGCATTTTTGCTATTAATATATTTTTTTTTTAATTTTTAGGCTAGTGTCAACGAGTGATCTAAGATGCACTTCAGAGAGTCGTTCGAAATGCTTCTAGAGAATTTTGTTGCTTTGGCAAGCTCCCCATAATTTCGTCATTCAGATGCGAGGTTCGGTACAGTGGAGGGAAATTTAAGGGCTACAGTGGAGATTAGCTGATGCGACAGTCCGTTGTACAGATGTCAGATCTTAGCTTGTTCACTTCTGCGGAACCTACTTGGCGGTATGGTCGGAGAACACCTTCAATATAACCCTTTGGTGACTCAGCTGTCGACTGATAGCGGTGAAGCAGCTGATCCTGTGCCTTCTGTTTACGATGAACGAGCTGACCGAAAGTATCCGTAAATTACGAGCTGAAGCCATCTCACAAATTAATGGATTCTTCGTGGTTATCAAACCATCGCATGGATGTACCTTTAAGGAAGAATACTACGTTTGCAAAGTTGAAGAACTCATCTGATCCGTGGTGCTGACACACGCGTGCGTAATTTTTGAGCCAATCGCACACGTCGTAATGCTGTGATCCCGTCAATGTCTCAGAGCCCCGCTGGTGGTGTTTGATGTTCACAGTCGGGGCACTGGGGCGGGTCGCGGTACCACCTTCCTCAGGCATGGCCTGTTGTCCAGTGGTTCACCCACAGCGCAGCTCCAGGCCTTGGCGGCAATTGCGAGAGCAACGGAATCATTTCACCTCAACCAACATGTAAGACTGTAGATGGATTGATGAGTTTAATACACTGTGACAAGGTCGACTATAATGGTGTCTGCCAAACTTTTCGAAACAGCCTTTGGCTAAACCCAAGATGCACAGGCTTCTCGCGCATGAGCTCCACTTCGACGGTTTTTTTTTTCTAACAATGCATAGTGTTTTGGTATGATTATAATTCAAGTAAAGGTAAAGGTGCAAGCGAACTGGACAAGAATAACGAAAATAATCTTTGGAGAGGGGGAACAAGAGGGTCAAAGGACAAACACAAATCTCCAAACACAGCTAGGTGACTGGTGCGCGACCAAAAAAAATACGCCTGGTCCTGCTATCGAACCAGGGACCTCTCCATTTCCAGTGGAGCGCTTTACCAACTAAGTTCACCAGGAGTTAGACGTCAGTAGAGCAAACGGGTTTTAACAGCTGCCATCAGTTTAACACCAACAAGGGTGAAAGGCTTGAAGTTTAAATTTATGATTATAATGCAATTAAATGCAAAAATGCAAGCGAGCTGGACAAGAATCACGAAAATAATCCCTGGAGAAGGGGAAAAGAATTGCATTATAAATTATAATCATAAATTTAAAATGCAAGCCGTTAACCCTTGTTGGTGTGGAACTGGAGGCGGCAGATAAAACCCGTTTGCTCTAGTGACGACTAACTCCTAGTTAGCTCAATTGGTAGAGCGCTCCACTGGAAATGGAGAGGTCCCTGGTCCGGTACCAGGACTAGACGGATTTTGTCGGTCACGCACCAGTCACTTAGCTGTGTTTGGAGAATTTTGTTTGTCTTTTGTCCCCCTTGTTCCTCTTCAAGGATTATTTTCGTTATTCTTTTCCAGCTCGCTTGCACCTTTGCAATGAATTGCATTATAATCATAAATTTAAAATGCAAGGCGCTCACCCTTCGTCGTGTTAGACTGCTGGTAGCTCATAAAACCCATTTGCTCTACTGACATCTAGCCCCTGGTTAGCCCAGTGGGTAGAGCGCTCCACTGGAAATGGAGAGGTCCCTGGTTCGATAGCAGGACCAGGCGGATTTTTTCGGTCGCGCTCCAGTCACCTAGCTATGTTTGAAGGTTTGTGTTTGTGCTTTGTCCCCCTTGTTGCCCTTCTCCAGAATTATTTTCGCCGTTGTTTTGGTATATGCACCTTTATTTTCAGAGAAGGTCGTCGCGCAAACGGCACCATTAAAATACGAGGTATACTAAAAGTACATCAGAAGTATACTTCCCAGTTCCAGTACAATAAAACTACACCTAAGTGTGTGTGTTTGTCTGTGTTTTTTACATAAAAGTACAAAATTGGTATACTTCTAGTGCAGTTGTTGTCAATCATGGATGTTTCGTAGACATCTTGTAAATCGGGGGGGGGGGGGGGGGGGGGGAGGTGATGGAGGACCCCGTTCGTGGTGAGGGGAAGGCAGACGTATAGGTTAATTATGATAATAATATAAAAAATTAACATAACTACCGTCTTTGTGGTGTATACGTCTCTCTTTACACATACACGAAAAAGCTTACCCGAAAAACTGGAACATTTCTTGTCAATCTGAGAAAAGACACTTTTAATCGCCGGGCTTGACTGATGAGGCTGGGCTTCGCAGACCCCTAGAATGTCTTCACGGACCCTAAAGGGTCCGTGGACCCCCATTTAAGAATTACTGTTCTGGTGTATTGCTTTTCTTTGGGGACGGGTAAATTGAGGAACTCGACTTGATGATTATCTTGTTGACGAACCTCTTCCTCCTAACAGGATATCGATGCAGATGGAAAAACCATGTTTTGTACGAAGAAAAAAACAAGTGCTATTTATTGTACAATCCTGAGACTGATGGTGAGCCTTTCTTCGTATTGGACCGTTAACCATACCGGAGCTGATGTTCGCTTCTTAAGTAATGTCCATGTTAAAGACGATTTATTTAGTCGAGCCAGACTATTAACGTGTTTTTTTTTTCTTCGCCGAGTAACTGAGCTTCTTAATATTCGTACCTTCAGCAAAGCATGCTACCTCTCATTCAACGTGGCGTTTCTTTCGTTTGTCTTCTGTTTATATTAATGCCACGCGCGTCGCCGAGCGCCGAATGGTTAGTTATTCGGCTTCCGGCACTCGTTGCTGACGGACATGCGAATGGCTGGCTTCAGTGGAGCTGTGACAGCGCGGCCCTTTCGGGCCGTGGTTTTGCTACTGCTGAAGTACCCCAGGGCGTCCGTATTCCTCTGCCTCCCCTGCCGACAAGTACTCTTCTTTATACCATCAAAACTTTTTTTCTTTTTTTTTCTTTTTTTGCACTCTAACCTTTTTTGTTGTTTATACAAAACTGGCGACTTTAAATCAGGGTTTGAGAATGCTGGAGTTATAAAAGACCTTAAAGCCGGCGGTTAATTTCAATTGAACCACGTGTGGATGGCCACCTTCCACTCGCTGGCGGCCCAGCAGGAGATTCTGGAAGCGAAGAAGTTTTTGGTCGAGGGACGAAGCTGTCCTGGGCTCGACCCCAACAAGGCCGAGGTGCGGTTGAAACTGCTTTGAATGCCCTGCGACGTTCCTAGCGATGCTTGCCATCCAGAGGGCTCTCGAACCCTACAGGAGAGTCGAAGGGGTCGCCCGAGAACCCCAAGACGTGGAGTCCACCACAATAGCAGTGCGGTTGGCGCTCACGGAGCGCGTCACTTTAGAGAAGGTCACGCATCACAACTCCTTGTGCACTGTACTGCCCTCGTGATCGCCCCATGCAGAGAACGCCCCCATGTGCTTGCGCTGCCGAAGTACGGGACACGTTCGACGACAGTGCAAGCTGCCGTGGTGCGAGCCAGCCATGGGACCTTTGGGATCGGGAAACTAGGTGCCGTTTTCGTGCTTCAAACTGATGACGGCGGCTCACTCCATGGGACCCAGTTAATGCTTTCACATTCAAAATAAAAAAAAAAGAAGCACCCGTCATCGTGGCAAACTTGTAAATTAAGCGACAAGGCAATCGAGTATGAGCCTTTTCAAAATGTAATAAAAGACCTCATCGCGAACATGACTAAGAGTAAGAACGTAAACGCGGTCAACTGAGAGTTACTAAAGGAAGAAATTAAAATGTCCTTAATATTGTTTTGTCAAGCGAAAGCCTTAGAGCGACGCGCCGAAAAGTGACGGCTGTGCAAGTTGCTGCACATATTAGTGAGAGAGGAAAGTACAGGCCCTGGATTTTTTGCGTCAGATATTAGAGGGTGTAAATCACGTCTGCTTGAGCTACTAGAAACCGATTACTGCGGAGCAATGGTCAGCTCTCGTCTACGCACGCTAGGTAGGGCGGAAGACCCAACGAAACTTTTTAAAACGCGTGAGCGTGAACGGGCGAGGCGGAACCAGATCAATGAACTGCAATCAGGGGAAAGTATTCTTTCCAAAGCCAAATAAACTGAGGGGGAATTAGTTTCATTTTATAGCAGACTGTTCAATCAACTAGCGGTTGCAATCAGGTTCTAATAGACAAGTCTTTACGGGTAATGCCCAACGTTCCAGAAGAGGTTGTCGATATTATTAATGAAAGTATTACCGAGCCAGAAGTATGTAGAGCTACAAAACAATATGAGCCTAGGAAGTCACCTGGCGTAGACGGCATCGGCGCGGGCGTCTATAAGCAGTTCTCTGTCGAGCTGGCTCCTATACTGGCCAAGGTTTAGGCAGACGTTCATAAAAGAAACCTAATCCCTCCTTCTATAAGACAAAAGTTAACCAGTGGTGATTGTTGGGCGAGTTGGTATTGTACGTGAGAGAACATGATTGCGCTTTAAGAGAAAGACATAGGGAGAACAGATACCACAGAGCACCAACTTTCAGCTGATTTAGTCCAAGAGCCTCAGCGTAGACACATACTGCGTCACCGTACACCTGCAACGGAAAAAGAGTAGCACAAGAGACCGATAACCGGAACGGCAAAACCGCGACACGTGGCGCTATCGTTCCCGAGCTCGCCGATAGCGAGAGTGCAAGTCATGTTGCCTTTTTCAATGTAGGGGTGGCCGGCAGAAAGTTGAGGGATAAGATAGCTTTTAAAATGCAGGCTTCAAAAAATAAGCTGCTTTCTGCCGGCCGCCCCCGCGTGGAGACATGGAACGTGAGTGTCACTCTCGCTATCGGCGCGCTCGGGAACAAGAGCGCCGCGTGTCGCGATTTTGCCGTTCCCGTCGTCGGTCACTTGTGCTACCCTTTTTCCGTTGCAGCTGTACCAGATTTCAACCAATCCGTGGCCCCGCCACGGCCCGCAAGTGCACTATCTCTTTTTTTGCCAAGTCGATAGAGCTGTTGCAAAACATACAGCGCCACGACTGAACGGAATTTGGGGAACCCTCGGTACAGATCACGCGCTTTCTCGTTGCGACTCCGCGACTACGCGCGCGTCCCGGCAGCTACCGCCAGGAGCCGTTGCAGCCGTCCGCCATTCCGCCCATCCGCCGAGTCGGACGTCGTTGGCGGCGTACCGTATTTGTGGCAGCGTAAAGGCATCGTGACGGGTGAACTTATTTTTTTTTCTTTATTTGTTTTGCGGATATTTTCCGCATGGGGGGCAGAGATAAAGGCACAAGTGCCTGACGGAGCCTCTACCCGCCAACAGTTCAGCCGTGGCAAAAAAGATAAGGGTGTCACATGCAACAACATTGCAACTAAGCAGAAAATACACATGCACTCTGGAAGCCGCAATCACAGGATCGCACAAGCCAGGCAAAGCGCACCGTCAACGACAAAATAACAAGGCAACAAAGCAGAGTGAAGATTAGATATACGCAGGCAATCAGTTGAAATAGTAAAACCGCTTGCGTGACACATCACATTATGAACATATTAAAGTTGGACATCAGCAAAGTAATGCATGCTGTACGCAGAAAAAAACGACAAAATAAAATAAAATAAAACAACAACAAAGAAATGTACCCTCAAGTAGGTCACTAATATAAAAAATTTGACCAAAAGAAAATAGTGGTCTAAATTCATACACAGAGAGATCCCGAATAAGATAAGTTCAGAAACTAGAAATGGAAAAAGAAAACTTCACAATGAAAATGTAATAGCACCACCAACCAGAAGCGTTCTGCATTTACTTTTGAATTTATAGAAAGTTGTGTTATAGTTTATGTTCAATTCTGTATTGTTAAGAATTTTAATGATTTGAAAAGTTAAAGTTTGTCGGCCGTAATTTGTTCTTATGGTGGGTATTTTTATCTTTGGATCTCGAAGCATATATGCGCTCACGCTGTTTGTTGGGGTGGTGTGCAGTTCGTTCTTATGTATCCATTGTAACAGTTTAAAGTAGTAAACCTGGTCAGCCTTGAGCATATTATATTTTACAAAAAGTGGCTGTGTGCTTAAGTTTCTTTTATCACCTCTATAGTTTTCACATATACGTAGTATTCTCTTTTGTAATATAATTATTTTATTGTAGTTCGTAGCTGTTGTTGTTCCCCAGACCAAAATACCGTAACTAATTTTAGAGTAAAATAAGGAATAGTATAACATTTGTTTTAACCAGGTACGTACTAAGTTTTTAATTTTATATAAGCTGCCGGTAACTCGAGATAATTCAGTTTTAAGTGTATTGACATGAGTATTCCACGATAGGGTCTCGGAAAACCATACACCTAAACATTTTTGATCTCTTACTTGCTCTAATAAAGTGTCTTCAAACGTAATATTGATAGAGCCGCAATCTCGTTTATTTACTGGTTTAAAAATTACATACTTAGTTTTACTTGTATTTAAACTTAAACAATTGTTTTGTAGCCAGTTTGAGAGGTTCACGAGATAGGCATTTGCAGAAGTTTCTAAACACTCTTTTGTAAAGCCAGAGAAAAATACATTTGTATCGTCTGCATACATTATTAACTGAGGAGAGCCTGGTATATTTGTTATATCATTAATATATACAAGGAACAACAGAGGCCCTAGGATAGAACCCTGAGGAACGCCGTTTTGTATTTTCAATTTTTTAGATGATTGATTATTAACATAAACGTATTGATAGCGATTTGTAAGATAGGATTTGAGTAGTTTTAATGCGACACCTCGAACTCCGCAAGTTTCAAGCTTTCCTAGTAGAATATTGTGTTGCACAGTGTCAAAAGCTTTTCGTAAGTCTAGGAATAGGCCAAGTGTATACAACTTATTCTCAATATTTTCAACAATTTTGTCTTATTTCAATCAGTGCTAGTTCCGCAGACTTCCCCTTCTGAAATCCATATTGAGCCTGGGTTATTGTTTTATGCTTCTGAAAAAAACTGGTTAGCCTATCATTAATAACTCTCTCAAAGATCTTCGAAAAAACTGGTAGAACTGAAATTGGTCGAAATTGAATACGTTATTCGTCGGAACTTACCTTCACGTATTGAAGTGCCACCGAATCCACTTATTTTGCACCGCAACAGTGGCACGTTTCGACCAGGTTCGACAAAGCGTTGGTGCAGCAGACGACAGAGCCGATACGCGTAAAGGAGGGGGATGAGAAAGGGGCAGTCGTTGGCTCGTCGCTCGCCCGACTCGGCTGCTCAAAAGTTGTTGAGTGGTAACCTGCGCCTACTCGCGTATGCCACGTGGTCACGTGGTAGCGGGAGGAGGGGCGTGCCAAGGACTCCCCATTATTCGTCGCGCGGCGCGCGCGGGCTTTTGGGATTTTTGCAAAGGGTCTATTGAGCCACGCTGATACAACACGTGCCGGAACTATTGATGGCGTCCGTCTCAATTACCTCTCTAGAGGCCCTGTCACACTGATGCAACACGACGGCAACAGCAACACAACACGTTGTCCAACAGTCGGGTAACTTGTTGCTCGCTCCCCATGTTGTCCCACAAACCTGTCACATCGCGGCAACAGCACGACAACGTGGACGACAACTAAAATGTTGCCTCGGTATGACAGCTTTCGGCAACAAAAACAGCAGCAACTTGTGTTGGACAACGTGTGTTGCCTTGATCGCTAGCTCAGCGAATTTCGGGTCGGCAACACGACAACATAGATAGCATCGATGGTAGAGCTAGTCATGGTTAAAATCGCGCACAAAAAGACGAGGACAAACGAGAAAGGAACACAGAACACAGACAGGCGCGCATTCGCAACTCTAGTATATTAAGTGAAGAAGAGAAAGATGAAGCACTATTTTTTACAGAGGACAAGAAAAAAGGACGAAGAAGCAGACATGAACGCAGACGTTCCAGCGACCTTGTCCTCAATTATTTTCCCAGACAGTCAATTCTGGTCCTTAATTTGCAAGATCTCCCGGCTAAGAAGGAGCACCTACGCTCCCGGTCCAACCACCAAGGACCCGAAAGCGAACGGCGATGGAACAAAGTCACCATGAAGATCAGAGGACTTCCGCCTCAACAGACCAGGCGATGGACCACTCTTACTCATCGACTACGTCCGCCACTCAAGAAAAAATAGTTCCCGATTGCAACGCCACCAACTACTCACAGTCTCCTGACATCACTCCTGCACAACACGAGCCCGAGGACATCACTAAATCTATGAATGAAGCCCCAAGCACCGACGAGGCCAACTTCACGGTCGTCTCATCACGCAGACGCAAGTGTCCTCTTATAAACAGTGACATAACACGGAAAAATAGTCAGCTGACCGCTTCTAACGAACAAACAGGTTTGACAGTTATTTTTGTTCCAGTAGATCCCGAAACCCCCCTGACAAAGATCAATAGCCTAAAACTTTCGGAGACACTTCAGCAGCTGTGTCAGGAATGTATCATAATGATTCGCCCTAACACACGCCTTAATTTGATTGCCGTCGATACACGCAATGCGCAGGCTACAAAAACCTTGCTCAAGGTTACTTCCCTGTGTAACGTGGGCGTGAAGGCTTACGAGCCTAGCCCACGCTCAGCTGCAGTTGGTGTCATCAAGGGGGTTGATCCAGAGGTCACTGACGCTCAACTTCAAGGAGGACTCAGTGCTCAATCGAAGCCGGTTTTATATGCTCGCAGACTTGGCAAGTCTAGTATCATGAAGGTGCAATTCGCTTCCACAAAGCTGCCAGAATATGCTCTTCTATCTCACGTCCGTTACAGAGTCTTTCCCTTCGAGGAGCGTCCCTTACAGCGTGCTAACTGTGGCCGCTATGGGCACAAATCTGTCACGTGTTTTCGAGAAAAAATGTGCAGCCGGTGTGGAGGCAAGCACGACCGAAGCAGCTTTCAGTCAGAAGAACCAAACTGTGTCAACTGCGGCAGCTGCCACGACGCTGTAGCTCAAGCATGCCCGAAACGAGAGGAACAAAAAAGGCTAGCAGAAGTTCGCAAACAAGGACACACCACAGCCTCTGATACCGTCCAAACTCTTGTCCGACAGGATACTGCCTACCACCGTCAGCGACAACCTCAACTCAGCAATCTAGATGACTTTCCTCAGCTTACATCAACGCCCACAGGGAAAGAAAAACCAACCAACCCGGGTCAGTCGCGGCCCATCGTTGTGAACCGCACATACAGTGAATCTCTGAAAGCCACCAACTTTCGGCAGTCGCCTACTTTAGAGGACGACGCTAAGAAATCAGAGAATTCACCGTCGGTCAGAAAACTAGTACCAGACATAACAGCAGAAAAAGAACATTCTCAAGTACGTCAAAATACAACATCGAGGACATCAGACACCTCGGAACCTAATTTTGGAAAAACCGACGAATCCTTCTGGAGCTCAGCACTCAGAATGTTTGTTGACATGGTGCGCCATTTCCTGAATACTCAAAAGTCAGAATCCAGAAAGGTCTTGATCTGCTCACTCCTTTTATTTTTAATTGGATAAAGTAGAATGTTTTCAAGATAGTTTGAGCTCAACGACTGTGTTTCAGTGGAATGCAAATGGCCTCCGGTCAAAACTTTCTGATTTTAAACAACTTGTTTGGAAATACCGCTTTCCTGTACTTGCAATTACAGAACCTAACATTAGTGATTATTCAAATTTCAAAATTTCGGGCTATACATTTATAGCCTCAAGAAAGGCATCCGGGATTAGCCGCGCGTTATTAGGTGTACGAAAAGATTTTATTTATGACGTAGTTGATGTAGCCCCCAATGATACTAATGAATACGTTTGTGCAACTATTAAAATCAAATCGCGTCGTATCACAGTCATCTCCGCTTACATCGAGACACGGGCTCCTTTCGACTCCAAACGACTCGAGTCTATTGTGCAAAGTACTCCCTCCCCACATTTTTTGTGTGGAGACTTCAATGCCCACCATGAGTTTTGGGGCAGCACCAAAAACGACAAGCGAGGACGCCTTATTAATGATGTGACAGGTGGCTTGAATTTAGTATTGTTGAATGATGGAAGTCCGACATTTCACCGCGGGGAATCTGTGAGTAGCGTTCTTGATTTGACGTTCGTCTCAGCTAGCTATATAAAACATGTTGCTTGGTCAACTGATCTGGAAGCAAGGGGGAGTGACCATCTACCGGTTCTAACATTTGTCCGTGGGTTTGATACCAACAGGAAACGGCATGCGATATCCGTCACGGATTGGGACAAGTATTCTATGCTCGCAAAAGATTGCATTACTGCAGCAACCACGAATGCTGAGTTGATACCATCTATATCACGACGCATCAAGTTAGCAACACGAAAAATAACGCTGCCCTTCAATCGCACAGAGATTGATGTGGAATATGAAAGGCTGCATGCAATACGCAGGAAAGCAGAAAGAAAAGCCAGACGAACAAAGGACCCGGAAGATTATCGCATTGTACGAAGGACACAAAAGAAGGTACGCAACTATCTTGATGCACTCAGCAGGCGTCGATGGAGAGAACTTTGCGCGTCTCTGGACGCAAAAAAACACCTCTCTCTGCTCTGGAAAGTTACACGTGGGATCAGAACACCTCCTCAACAGATATACCCATTCAGAGCCCTTGCATTACGCCAAGGTTGTGCCGATATAGAGATTGCTGAGGCGTTTTGCAGTCTCATTGCCCAGAACTCCTCCTACCCCAGCACTCAAAAACATCCAGCAGTTGTTTCGGTGACGGCAAAAGAGATAGCCCTAGACATGCCTTTTACTCTTGAGGAACTGGGTCACGCCTTGCAGGACTCCAAAAAAAGGTCATCCCCTGGTCCAGATGCCGTAACGTACTCTGCACTCACACGATTGAATGAACACTCAAGACGCGGACTCCTCAAATACTATAACGAATCATTCGCTAACGGTGTGCTCCAACATGACTGGAAGCGGGGCAAAGTTATCCCTGTTCTGAAACCTGGACGATCTCCCTTCGAACTAGGGTCGTTTCGACCAATCGTGCTCACCAATTGCGTATGTAAGATAATCGAGCGTATGATTCTGACCAGAATAACATGGTATATCGAAAACTCAAACTTATATCCAGAAGAAATGTCAGGGTTTCGCGCAGGACGTTCCACAACAGACAGTGTAATCGATCTCGTTAGTTCGGTTGAGCAAGGCATTGCCAATGGGAAAAGACTCTCGCCATATTTTTAGACATTCAAAAGGCATTTGATTCCATCACACATGAAGCAATTCTGACTGCAATGGCTGAGCATGGATTCGGCAGAAAAATCTTTAACTGGGTGAAAGAGTATCTAACACAGCGAACTATTTTCATGCAAACAATTGAAGGAAACACAAAAGACCATATCATAGAACGAGGGGTTCCACAAGGAGGCGTCCTAAGTCCTACGCTCTTTAATATCACACTAATGTCTTTGCGACGGAAACTTTCGAAGCAAATACACCTATCAATCTACGCAGACGACATATGTATCTGGTCAACACATTCAAATCGATTTGTCAGTCAAAGAAGACTTCAACAGGCTCTTGCAGACGTTAGCCGATTCCTACGAGAACGTGGCATGTGCTTATCTCCAGAGAAAACAGTGGCAATGGCTTTCACACGGATGTCTGTAAAACGTTTCCCTCTGGTCTTGGCTGGGAATAACATCCCATACAAGCCAACACACAAGTTTCTCGGTTATATACTTGATAAGAACTTAACTTGGACTCCGCATATAAAATACCTTAAGTCAAAGCTTGGTTCCGCGTGCAATGTACTTCGCTGTCTGACAGGGAAAACATTGGGCAAGTCATGCTCATCCATGTTGAAACTCCAGAACACCTTGATCAATTCCCTTCTCAGGTATAGCTTGCCTGTCCTACAAAACATCTCGAACACGAACACCAAAAGTCTTCAAACAGAAATAAACAAATCCTTAAGAATTTGTCTTGGTGTGCCTGAGGGAACATCAGTTAATAGTACAACAGCAGAAGCAGGAACAGTTCCCTGGCAATCATGCGTACGCAGGAGACACTACGAGTGGATTTAAGACATAAATCACGAAACAAAAGGCATTTTCTCGTAAATTTGAACCACAAAAGACCAGCTTCGGGATACGGTAAAGCCATCGAAGCGCTGTGTTCCGACATACCAGTTTCGACTAAATATTATGCAACATCATCTTGTCCTGCCTGGACAATACCAATGCCAGAAATTCATATTAATGTACCAGGCCTCACCCAAAAAACAGTACAACCGCAAACCGTTAAGCTGCAACACACACTAAGCCATATTCACTACACGTATTTCGACTACATACACGTATACACGGACGGATCTTCGTATACCGGCACATCATCCTCTGCAATAGTAATTCCTGTACTCAAGACAACTCGTAGTTACAAACTTTCCCATAGTGTTCCTTCAACAACTGCGGAATTGCACGGAATAAAGATGGCACTCCAGTTTATTAACTCGCAAGCAAACTCACAAAAATGGGTCATCCTGACTGATTCACGCGCTGCTCTGCAATCATTAAGGCATTCACCTGCCACTTCATCAAATCCACAGTTTTGTTTTGAAGTTTTATTTACTTATGGAACTATCAAAAGAAATGGACATCATGTAGTGTTACAGTGGATACCAGGGCACATAGGGGTAACTGGAAATGAGACCGCAGATGCTGCTGCTGCTAGAGGACATTATATGGATACTACGGAGGTCGTCCCATTTACAAAAACTGACGCTCGATCCCATATTAGGTTGCTTGGAAAAGAGGAATTCAAGAAGCTCTGGATATCCTCAACATACCACTACAAGCCACTTTTTAAAATCGACCCGTGCCTCCGAAATACGAAATATATCTCCACGAAATTTACCAAGAAACATAGAAACACTCTACCACCGCATCCGTTTGAACGTCGCCTACACGAATAAACAAAGATGTAAGTATGGACAGATTCCAAGCCCGAATTGCCAGCAGTGTCTCGTGGAAGAAGATCTAAACCATATTTTTTCTAGTTGTCCCAAATATAATGAAGAGCGCTTGACACTATTGACCACGATTCAACAACTTACCAGCGAACCATACAGTTTTGTGAAGGTCTTAGGTGCCTGGGAACAAGAACCGCATCAACGAAGGGTGTTAGATGCATTAATAACATTTCTTCACACGACCAATTTGATTGACCGATTGTAAATAATCTTGTAACACACCGACTTTAATCTTGTAACATGCCGACTGTATATAATCTTGTAAGATATCGATTGTAAATAATCTTGTGACATAACAAAAAGAAATACAATCACGAAACGTGAGCTGACCTCGACAGAATATGAACACACATTTGTTCACCTTTTCAATGTACAGACTGTATAAGGAATCTGTTCATTATTTCTACGATTTATGCTAAGACTGAATGTTTTGAATATACAATGCGATTAGAACCTTCCTGTGCGGTGATGTATGAGTGTCCTCTCCTGTTACTGTACAAGTCTCGTGCTGTACCTTGATTGTTCTACACCGGAACTTTGACTTTTGTATAGCAACCCATAACGTATGCCTTTCTAGTGCTATCTTTCTTCCTTTTCCCCTTCCCATGCTGAGTAGCCAGCCGGAATGCATTTTCTGGCTAACCTCTCTTGCATTTTCCCAAATTAAAAAAAAAAACAAAAACAAAAAAAGAACAGGGGACAACATCATTAGGGGGAAACAGATCATCCGCTGTCAAATGATCGCAACTTCTTTTTCGCTCAAAGCAACCGACGGCTGGCTAACGCAGCGATCGGTCAGGCTCAAGATGGTGAACGCCTCGAGCACCTCGCGTGTTTGTTTTTCTTTAAAGCGGCCAATGACTGATGTTTTTTTCTAAAGATGGTGTGCACATACAGGTTTTACAGTGCACCGAAAGGTGACCTCCTACATTGGATGTTAAAGAAAGTTTATGCTCTCGTAGGCGGTCATTCAGACACCGTCCCGTCTGTCCAACATACAAAGATGAAAGAGCGTGTTGGTGAAAATACGGGAGTCAAAGAAAGAATAAAAACACTTAAGGACAAGGACAGACAGCACAGTTCTTTCAACTAACAACACACATTTACTGGTGTCTCCTTCAATAGTGCTATCTTCTTCCTAACGTTTGAGACTAAAGAGGAAGATGCGGAATTAATATATTCATATACACCCGGAAAAAACCACACAAATTTACACCCAATACACTAAATATAAAGAATTCAGAAAGAAAGAAAAAAGAAAAAGAAAAACACTATTGACAAATTGAGATAGAGCGCCCTTTGGCTAATCCAGCTCTGGTTTCAGGTAGTTGATCTCATTTCTGGACAAGGCGAGAGAAGGGGCAGCGATGTTGTGATCGTCATGGGCTATCTTGTATGCCTCAATGATCTCTCTCCCGAGCTTGTTCTTATGTCTCCCAATCGTGCAGGTGTCCTGGAACCGGGCTTCACAGTTTGTACAGAGACGTTGATGAATTACTATTGGGTGAAAAGTGTCGTCCGAAGCACGAGAGACCTCTAGGACGTGCTCTCGTAGGCGCGTGTTAAGGCAACGACCCGTCTGTCCAATGTATCGGTCGCCACAGGAGAGAGGGATGGAGTATACCACCCCCTCTTCACAGGGAACGGTCTGATGAGCGTGTTTGATGGAACATCTTTTGATGGATTCGTTATTGTTCACGCGCCTGCACAGTTGTTTCAGGCGCAACTTGCACGAGAAGACAACCGAAACGTTGAAGCGCGCTGCAATTGCCTTCAGTCTGTGCGCCTTCAGTCCGTGCTCCACGTAGTAAGCCTTCACGCGTTATCTGCATTCCCTATGTGCACAACTCGGCGCACAGACTGAAGGCAATTGCAGCGCGCTTCAACGTTTCGGTTGTCTTCTCGTGCAAGTTGCGCCTGGAACAACTGTGCAGGCGCGTGAACAATAACGAATCCATCAAAAGATGTTCCATCAAACACGCTCATCAGACCGTTCCCTGTGAAGAGGGGGTGGTATACTCCATCCCTCTCTCCTGTGGCGACCGATACATTGGACAGACGGGTCGTTGCCTTAACACGCGCCTACGAGAGCACGTCCTCGAGGTCTCTCGTGCTTCGGACGACACTTTTCACCCAATAGTGGTTCATCAACGTCTCTGTACAAACTGTGAAGCCCGGTTCCAGGACACCTGCACGATTGGGAGACATAAGAACAAGCTCGGGAGAGAGATCATTGAGGCATACAAGATAGCCCATGACGATCACAACATCGCTGCCCCTTCTCTCGCCTTGTCCAGAAATGAGATCAACTACCTGAAACCAGAGCTGGATTAGCCAAAGGGCGCTCTATCTCAATTTGTCAATAGTGTTTTTCTTTTTCTTTTTTCTTTCTTTCTGAATTCTTTATATTTAGTGTATTGGGTGTAAATTTGTGTGGTTTTTTCCGGGTGTATATGAATATATTAATTCCGCATCTTCCTCTTTAGTCTTAAACGTTAGGAAGAAGATAGCACTATTGAAGGAGACACCAGTAAATGTGTGTTGCTAGTTGAAAGAACTGTGCTGTCTGTCCTTGTCCTTAAGTGTTTTTATTCTTTCTTTGACTCCCTGTCCAACATAGCATCTCCCACATGAAAGAGGAGTGCTGTATACAACGCCCGATGAACAGGGGACGAATGGCCGCACATGTTTTTTGTGGCACGTGTTTTTTGATAATTTTTCCGCCTTTTTAAGAACCTTAGAACTAATTTGTCGCATTTTCTTAGGGGCTGATAGTACTACGGGCACACCATACCTGCTGGCCACTTGTTTTAGGTTATGCGATATTTTGTGTAGGTATGGCATAACCACCACCAGGTCTTTTTCCACGGGCCGCCTAGTTTTTTCACCCCCTTTTACATTCTTTACCAGCGTTCCTATCACTTCGATTAAGACCTGATTCGGGAACCCTGAAGATTTTAGTCTATCGATCTGGCCTAAGAAACTCCGATGAATGGCATGGAAACATGACTTTTTTAGGGCTGAGGTGAGGCAAGAGATAGCAATGCCTCTCTTCACCACCTTAAAGTGCGAGGATGTGTAGTGAACAATACCTTTCTTGGAACGTGGTGAGAGTGCCCAGCACAAGTGATGGGCGTGCAATGAAAGGAAAAGGTCTAAGAATTGCAACGCCCCTTCGTTAGGCTTCTCAAAAGTAAAGGTGAGCCCAAAACCGCACGTATGAAAAATGTCCATAATCTTAGTAACTAATGATCCGCAGTCTTTTTGTACAGTAAAAGAAAATCATCTACTAATCTGAACACGTTGGTGACAGGCGTGGACTTAATAGCTAAAGCAATGGTACGGTCGATTCTCGCAAGAGAAATATCACTTAAGAATGGCGCGACGCAAGAACCAACGCACCCCCCATTTTTGTAAGAAAATACTTCGTTTTGCCATCCGACGATTGTGGAATTTAAATAAAACTGCAGTAGTTCAAGAAAACTGTCTGTAGTCACTCCACTTGAGTTCCGGAAAGCGATTTCGTCTTGGGATTCAATGCAGGCCCTAACTGAGCTAAGTAAAGGGTCATGAGGAAGGGAATAGAAAAGGTCTTGTACATCTATGCTAAGTGCACTGTGATTGGAAAATGCATTTGTCTTTAAGGTTTGAACAACAGTTTCAGAATTCTTAACCAAGCAAGGATCCTCAATCCGCAAAGCGGAGAGATGTTTTTGGAGAAAGGCCGACACTTGCCGTTGCCACGTACCCCTCTCAGTGGCTATAGCTCGAAAAGGACAGGCTTCCTTGTGCGTCTTTGCACTGAAAAAGACCTCCAGGTGCAGTCCTTCGGCTTTTTTTATGTTGGCAGCCAACTGAGTCAACG
Source organism: Ixodes scapularis (assembly GCF_016920785.2). NCBI lineage: Eukaryota > Metazoa > Arthropoda > Arachnida > Ixodida > Ixodidae > Ixodes > Ixodes scapularis. Next base: position 84,189,895 of record NW_024609838.1, on the reverse strand, counting down.
ACAAACTCTCGCAAAGTTCTAAAGCTTGTTTCCTAACCTTCTTCGTGTCTACTACAAGCTGTCGGAAGTTCTTTTGCACGGTTGTACAGGCTTTTTCATTGTAGATGCCTACAGGCATTATTACAAAAAAGCCTTCTTTATCGGATTCCAAAACACGTTGTTGATTGTCCACCAAAAAATTAACCAGCGGTCTAGGATCCGGGGAATGGACCCGTCTCGAGGCGGTAAGAGTGTCAACACATTCGGAGACACAGCGTGGTCTAATTTCTTCATTTGTCCTGTACGCCACTTTTCTTGCCAATGTTAGCAGCTCTGGAGGACGTAGGTCCGGTTGAATGCTAAACTTGGGGCCAAGACCAAGGGTTTTTTGAAGTTTCGGGGGAACCTCAATATCTCCAAGGTTGGTGAATCGCCCAGACGCTGTGGCAGCTTTTTGCTTTTCGGGCAGGTTTTGCCGAACTCTCTGCCAGAAAAACTCGGTGACGTCACCCAATGTCTTGCTCATTTCTGAAAACAGACTACGTTGTTTCTCAAGGTTGCCCCCCTTGACACCACAGGCAACCCAGAGGCAGTCCTTGAAGAACCGGGCCTGACGCCAATACTCAGACCGTAAAATTTTGCAAACCCGTCTTGAGTGGCCCACCGAAGGTGTAAGAAAGCCACTTAAATTAAGAAGTTCAGTTGGACAGGTACCTTGTTTGATGTGATACGATATGCTACCCGGGCGCTGCACGCACTTTGGGCTGCCAGATTGACCAGAAGAATAGGGTTAGTGGAGGAAAGAGAACAGATGACAGAAGAAGAGCCCGATGTAGAAGAAACAAACTGTAGAAGAGTAGTAAGTTGGGCGAGTTGGTAAACGTTGAACATGGTTAAAATCACGCACAAAGAGACGAGGACAAACAAGGAAGGAACACAGAACACAGACAGGCGCGCACTCACAACTCTAGTATATTAAGCGAAGAAGAGAAAGATGAAGCACCATTTTTTACAGGGCACAACGAGGAGCGCGCGCTTGACCGCCGACTAGGAAGGACGTGTCCTTTCGAAGCTCCGCAACCCAATCCAACCCAGCGCGCCCAAGTCGATCATGGTCGACAAATTTGCAGCCACATTTGCTGCAGTTCTACGCCAGTCCTTGGCCCAGCCACCGGCTCAACCAGGACTTGCGACACCCATCAGCTCGGCCTCTTCGCCATGGTTCCGGCCGGCTCCAACACCGGCCGTACCCACCGCCATGACAGCATCCCAGCGCCAGCCCGCCCAGGCCCTGCCGCAAGGTATGCACAACTTCTGCAAATCGATGGTAGGCCGCTACCTCGAACAAGTATCCGAAGCAGACATGCACGCCTGCCTCCAGACGGCGATTTCTGAGGTCCGTTTGAAACGCAACTCAAAACTCGGCCTGACTAAGGATCCATCACACCAAGCCTCGTCCACTCCCAAGCCTAACACGGGGCAAACCACTACCATCCCGTCACGAAAACCACCGAAGAAAAAACTCGACAACGCCGAGGTCGCGATTGAACACCACGCGCCCGGCGACCAAGACATGGAAGCGGGGTCGTCAGAAATGACCCAGTCGGCGACAACAGCTGCCCAAAATCCTTCCTCAAGTGGGCTCTCCTCTTGCTCTGATGGCGCTGCCGCGGCCTCAACGTCGCTGTTCACCTTCACAGCTAACAAGGAAGAAAACACCGACAACGATCACAACTTGCCCCACCCATGGGTGACAAAGCTTTAAAAAAAAGCGGCCAAAAGAGCACGCCTTAGCGCAAAATTCAACACGCGCACCGTGGACTCCCCGCCTAAACCCAAAACGCAAGAGCGCCACATAATCACATTGCGCCCAAAGAGCAAGACAGACGTCACAACTCTCCCAAAAAAAGGGCTAATGGAGGCCATCACCGCCTCCGTCCAGCTCGCACCGGGTGCGGTCTCCATTAAAACCACCAAGGAAACCAACACAATAACCGTTATGGTAAACTCCGAGGCCACCGCCCAAACCCTTCTTGGCATTACCGAAATCCATTATGCTGGGAAACCACCTCTACCCATCCAGGCGTACAAGCCAGTCGGCGACAACCAAATCCGCGGTGTCATCTATGGCATCGACCAGGGAGAAGACAATGTTTCACTGATGGCAGGCCTGGAGACTGAGGGGTCAGTGATTGTGGCAGCTCGGCCGATGAGCCGAGGAGGCAATACTGCACTCATCACCTTCCAGGGAACCCATCTACCCAGACACGTCTGGTACAGGCGCAGCGTCCTGCAGGTACACCCGTACAGGGCACGAGCTGTGACCTGCAGCAACTGTCATAAGATCGGCCACAAGCCGGACATCCGTCCAGAACCCCAGGTCTGCTCCACGTGCGGAAAGCCCCACGAAGAGACAATGGACGACCAAGGAAACGTGACCTGCCCTTCCCCCATCCCTTTCTGCCAAATGTGCCGAAAGAATGGACACCTGGCTACAGACAAATACTGCCCAAGGAGACTTGATATTGTCCGCAAGATTCGAAAGGCGGCGCGACGGCGCACCACTCCTCCGGGGTCTCAAGACAACTCAAAGCGCATCCGACAAGACTACCGCAAGAAGCGGGGAAACGGCCAACAGCCTGCGCCCCAGCTGACTGCTCCTACAACGATTACCATCGACCCTGCCATGCTGCTCCAGCTCTTCACGGCCATCGCCGCCCAGACCGGCACTGCCGTACAGAGCAACCCTAACCCCCCAGCATGGCAGTAAACGTTACCCAGTGGAACTGCCGAGGTTTGCGGTTACGTGCCGCAGAACTCAAAGCCACGCATCATAACAAACCACAGGAACGCCCAGACGCCTACCTACTGCAAGAAGTCTACTGTACCACCGTCAAGCTGACCGGCTATAAGTCCTACGCAAATCCCTCGATACCGTCCGTTAGGGCGGGCCAGTTCGGAGGCCGGGAAGGACAAGCCATGGTCTACCTCAAGAAACACTGGCCGCAGCACAAGATCGACCTTCAGCAATGGTGCACGGAACAACAGGAAGTGGTAGCCGTCCGAACCACCCAGCAAGACATTCCTGTCATTCTGGTGTCCGTGTATTACCGACCTGGGGCTTCCGTCAGGGAACCCAGGGACCACGGATGGATTGCTCACCTCGACGGCCTTTACCCAAAAGAGCAGAAGATAGTCGGGGGAGACTTCAACCTCCAACACACAGCATGGGGCTACGCCCAGGACACCTCGGCAGGCCAAAATCTTTTGGATGAAATGTCCCACCACCGCTACACCCTGATGAATACCGCAGGGATGAAGACACGGCTGAGCTGCAACGCTCGGCAGAAACACACCACCCCAGACACCACCTGGACAAACAGCCCACACACGGCCAACCACACTTGGAAGCCGGAGGCCGACACTCGCGGGAGCGATCACCTGCCCATCAGGATAGTCCTGGCCCTCAACGGATCGGCGGCCTCCAAGCCCGGGAAACGGCTCGTACATGTCGTGAACTGGGACCTGTACCGGAGCAAACTCCAAAGCAGCACAGCACCAACGGTCTTCGAGTCCATCAAGGAGGCCCTCCTGGCCGCGACCACGAAGAAACAAATAAAGCTCGACACTCCCATCCCGGACCTTCACCTGTTGAATCTCTGGGCTCGGCGGCTGAGGGCTCTACAACGCTACAGAAGAGGCCCGAAAAACGCGAGAGCCTTGAGGGAGGTGACAAGAGCCACGGTAGCTGCCCGCAAATATGCGGTTCAGCTCGATCGGCAAAAGTGGCTGGATTTCAGTGCCTCGCTCTCGGAAAAAACATCTGCTCAAAAACTATGGGCAGTCACCAGAGCCATGCTGGGCAAAACAAGGGATCGCGCAGCGACCCTCACGCTCGCACTCACGACAAACAAGACGGTTGAGACGCTGGCGCAAGAGGCTGGAGACACGCTCTTCCCCCAGCCAGCGGCGACCAGCGCCCCACCAGCTGTGGGGGACCCATACGAAAGGATCAAGATCAACGAGAAAGACCCCATGAACCAACCTTTCACCAGAGGAGAAATGGAGGACGCTCTGCACCACGGGAAACCAAACGGCGCTCCAGGTCCGGACGGAATAACCACCGCCATGCTCCGAAACCTTCCCGAAGCCACAAAAACTCGGCTTCTTGAAGACATTAACGAAGTGTGGAGCACTAGCAACATTCCAGACCAGTGGAAACTCTCCACTGTTATTCCAATTCCTAAGCCCGGCAAGAAGCCGACCACCCTAGCCAACTTCCGTCCAATCTCTCTCACCTCCTGCGTCTGCAAGCTGGTGGAGAGAATGCTACTTGGCCGCCTCTCCTGGTATCTGGAGCGGACGAAAGCCTTTCATCCGACGCAGACAGGGTTCAGAACTGGCCTGGGCACGCAGGAAAGCCTTATCCTACTCTCCAAAGATCTTATTCCAAAGCCCATTCCACAGAAATTTAAAATCAGAACAGTCGTCGCGATCGATGTCAAAAAAGCCTTCGACAGCGTCCCACACTGGGCAATTGTCCAAGAAGCGCGCGCCCTCGGCATTGAAGGCCGCGCCCTAAATTTCATCAAGTCTTTCCTCGAGACTCGCACCTTCGCGGTCCGGATCGGCAAACACCTGGCAGCGCCTAAACCGAACAAAGTAGGAGTTCCACAAGGGTCAGTTCTGTCCCCACTTCTCTTCAATTTGGCCATGGCGCGTCTCTCCGGTCGACTGCAACAGGTATCCAACCTCCACTTCACCATCTATGCGGACGACGTTTCCCTCTGGACAGTGCGCGGCAACGTTCCGCAACAACAGCGCGTCCTCCAACGGGGGATCGACGTCGTGACAAGTCACTTCCAAAGCGTAGGCTTAACCGCCTCGCCGGATAAGACAACCTACGTAGTCATAGCCCCCAGACGGGAAAGGGACGCGAACATAAGCTCAACCCTTCACTTGACTCTCGCGGGCCAACCGATCAGATCAGCACCTGAGGTACGCATCCTAGGACTCCAATTCCACGAGGATGGCACCGCAAAGGCTTGGCTAACAATGGTCACCCAACAGTGCCAGGCAGCACTAAACGTCATTAGAAGGATCAGCGGCACCAGAGGAGGCGCTGACGAGGAAGTTGCCCGCCGCATGGTGAAAACCCTCATCGTCTCCCGCATCTGCTACGGTGCCCCCCACTACCGACTTACTAACACACAATGGAAGAAACTGGAAATCATTACCAACAACGCAGCTCGAATTGTCACTGGCCTCCCCCGATATACACCGCTAGACAAGCTCAAGGCACACGCGAAGCTCAACACGGCTCGAGAAACCGTAGAGGAGAGAGCACGAGCTCATCTAGAGCGACTCCAACACTCAGCCTCCGGACGGCAAATCCTAGAGATGATCGGCTCAGATATCAGAGCCCTTCCCCCTCTCCCGGAGGTTGACCCCCCATGGAGCGACGATGTGTGCCTCGTGGACGACCGACCGGTACCAAGGGGAGCCGGGCCCAGTCGCCCTGGCAAGCAAGCTTGCCAAGTGCGACAGCACTGCAAACTCGTCCAAGAGTGGACGGACACCAATGAGAAGCTCGCAGTATACACTGATGCGGCTTTCGTCTCCTTCCCTAAACCGATTTGCTCCGCTGCGGTTGTGATTCCCCGCCTAGGAATCACCATGGCCGAAACATTGCCGGCGGCACATCGGTCAAGGGCGGAGAACTTGGAGCTATCCAACTGGCACTGCGTACCGTCATCGAGAAGGAAATCCGACCAACACACCTACAGATTTTCACTGACTCTGCAGCTGCATTAATAGAATGTCGCTCTCGCCACTCCCCGAACAAGCGAGTTAAGGCAATCCGAAGGATGGCCTCCGACCTAATTGCAGCCGGTACAACCATCAAAGTGTCCTGGATACCTGCCCACGCAGACATTCAGGGCAACGTACAAGCTCACTGCATGGCCCGCGCGCATCTGGATTCCCCCCGCGAGCCGAGTAGTGTGCCAAATCACCTACAAGAACACGGGTACTCGCTCCCGCCTGAGCTTGGCGACGATGGCGAAGACCCAGACTACGACCCTGAGGAGGCAAAACAGCTCGTTAAAGAATCCTCAAGACAGACCCTGAGGGCAGCCCTGACCCCCTGCGTAAATCCGCTCCCGAGCGGAATGGGCAGGGGATCAACGGTGCTGCTCCGGAGGATAATCACAAACACCACATGCACACCGGCACGAAGGACGCATTGGACCAAGCCACCCACATCACCCCATTGCAGCTTCTGTCAAGACCCCAGCCTTCTTGCCGACCAAAGCCACTTACTCTGGGACTGTCCGGAGCTGGAAGAGATTCGTCGAAAACACATACCACCAGACGTATCCAGCATGGAGGAATGGGTCCATCCTCAGGGCCCTCCCGACAAACGTCGGGCGGTTATGACCACGCTCGTGGATTTCATCCACGATGCGGGGCTCACCGTCTATCTTTAACCCCCCTCAACCCCTTCCCTTGGCCATAGATCCAGGCTTGTAAGCCACCGATCTCAGCCCATTCTCCCTCCCCCAAAGGCCAATAAACGCTTTCTGAACTGAACTGAACAGGGCACAACATCACCAGGGGGAAACAGATCATCCGCTGTCAAATGATCGCAAGAAGGCAACTTCTTTTTCGCTCAAAGCTACCGACGGCTGGCTAACGCAGCGATCGGTCAGGCTCAAGGTGGTGAACGCCTCGAGCACCTCGCGCGTTTGTTTTTCTTTAAAGCGGCCAATGATTGATGTTTTTTTTTCTAAAGATGGTGTGCACATACAGGTTTTACAGTGCACCGAAAGGTGACCTCCTACGTTGGATGTTAAAGAAAGTTTATGCTCTCGTAGGCGGTCATTCAGACACCGTCCCGTCTGTCCAACATAGCATCTTCCACATGAAAGAGGAGTGCTGTATACAACGCCCGATGAACAGGGGCCGAATGGCCGCACATGTTTTTTGTGGCACGTGTTTTTTGATAATTTTTCCGCCTTTTCACGAACCTTAGAACAAATTTGTCGCATTTTCTTAGGGGCTGATAGTACTACGGGCACACCATACCTGCTGGCCACTTGTTTTAGGTTATGCGATATTTTGTGTAGGTATGGCATAACCACCACCCGGTCTTTTTCCACGGGCCGCCTAGTTTTTTCACCCCCTTTTACATTCTTTACCAGCGTTCCTATCACTTCGATTAGAGCTAGTCCCCTATCAATAACGCATTACTAAAATAAAGGCTTGGAAAACGTTATTTAACAATAATTAGGGCTGGCGTGCAGCTAAAATATTTTCGATTAATGTTTTTGCTGCGTAGTTACGGAAAGCGATTTTCGAAATGGTCAGAGCTACGTTCGTGAACGTTCAGACTGGTTTTGAAATTAGAACTGCCGAGAGACCAGCTCACATTACTGATAGTAAACTAAAATGGAATGCCTACTCACCCGCTGATGAAATATGATAAAAATAATCCAGAAAACCAAAGATTAAAATATCGAAGTATTAAAACGACCATTCTGATCATGATTGTTGATGCTTGGAACTTGGAAACAGCCGCTACCAGACACCTGACTTGTTTTCAGAATACCCAGGACGTTTTGGGCGAATGAAGCGATCATATAGGGAGTATAGGTGACATTCACTTGACGTCACTCGCTAGGTACGCTTGCATCGGCCACCACGGTCGCCATCTTTGAGGTCTCTTTTTATCCCACGTAGGTGTCAGATGCCGTCTGGCCGGACCTTTCAGCGTTGGTGAGCAGCATTTTACAACTTTAAAAGGTCTTTTTGACCGAAACTAGGGGTTATTCTTAGACTTCGGTGCTTTTGAAGCGCCGTAGAAATATTTTTTGTCTGTGTTTTAGTTTGTTTTCGTCGCTATCGGACGTTTCCGCCGCGGCCGCGTTGCTCCCTCGGCTCCATGCAGCGCTCCGTGTCGCGGGCCGTGCCCACGGCGGTAGCTCTTTTGCAAGAACTGTGATTTTCTACTTTGGGGCTTTTGTAGCACGGTGTGATTACTTTGTTTTGTTTTGCTAGTTTCCCTATTGTCTTTTTTTTTTTTTCTCTAGCGGATTTTCTGCACTACGGCCGTGTAACCGTGTTGCTCCATCGCCTCCGCGTCGTACGTCGTGCCTTCGGTGTTCGTTCTGCGCAGAAACATACCGTGCGGCTCACCGAGTGCGCAGGTAATGAAAATTGTGTCGCATTTTTCATTAACCTGAACAATTTAAAAACCGCATGCAAGCGATTTGGCGAGCGACGATACAAGCGACGGCGACCCGCTTGGCTGTCGCTCGGTCACTCGCGCGACGAGGCAAACCGCATGAAAGCGACGGAAGCAAACGACCAAAGCGATGAGCGCTAAGTTTTCTAAAAATCCAAAAACCGAGCTACGCGACGAGCGAAAGTGAAGGGTGAACCGCATATAAGCGATTTAGCGAGTGACGGAGACAGCGACGGGAGTCGGCGACGAGCGACGGAGATTTCTCATGGTCGCTCGTCGCGTCGTTGCTCCCGTCGCTTTCATGCGGTTTGCCTCGTCGCGCGAGTGACCAAGCGACAGTAAGGCGAGTCGTCGTCGCTTGTCTCGTCGCTGTCGCCGTCTCGTCCCGTCGCTCGCTAAATTGCTTGCATGCGGTTCAGCCTTTACACACGGTACTCGGCGGCAACAAAGGAATTAAAACGGCCCGCCCCCGAGATAAACTGTGTTTCTCTATTCTGTTCAACGAAGCTGCTTCAACGATATGAAGTTAGCACACACTACTAACTCACGACCGCCCATACACAAGCCAATCAAACGTCAAATCGCGACCTCGAAGATGGCGATCGACGGTGGCGCTTCCTGGCAAAATCGAACCTGAAGGCTCAGTGAATACCACATATTCACTGGACGCCATATTTGTGGGTACTGTTTAGAGCGCATGCTCAGAACGATCTCACATCAATAGGCTTCTAAGACCGGTGCTCTTGATGGTGCGGAATGCACGTTGCAAAAGAACTGGGGAAGCTCGCCATCAGCACGCGCTCAGCAGTCTCGCACACAGCTATGGCCGCCAGGAAATACTCCCTATATCAGGCGGTAGACAGGTAGACAGCGTTGAAAAATATTTATTCCACGAATCTTTATGAAGGACGATTGTGTCGGTATCGCAGTTTTGAAGCATTGTCAGTTCAGCTCAATACCACGCTACAAAAGACGCTTTGGGGCACCGCCGGTGCTAACTTAATTTTACAGTAGACATACGAATTGCATGAAAGAGCCGGACAGAAACACTTCATACAGTGGCGTAAATCCCGAAAATATATCAGCGATGTCACCTTTTTCAGTTAGGGCTGTCTGCTTTATCAGCGAATGAAGAACATTTCGATAAAATAAAGAACGGAAAATACTCCCCGTGTCAAGTTTTCTAATCGTAGTCACTGATTGATGTCGTACCGTGGTAATTCCCGGCCCTTCCAACGCACTAGCACTTTGTAGAGTCACATTTGCAGCGATTCTGCGCCGCACACAAACGAAGGTAAACAATCAAGATGGCGGAGTGTTTTCCGTGTTGTCCTCGCCGTCAGCGCGGTGTGACAGGGTTGTCGGACAACAAATCGGGCAACACGGTTGCCGGGCGGCAGCAACATGTTGCCCGACTCTTGTTGTTGCCGCGATGTGACAGGGTCGCCGGCAACACGACTTTCCCGTGTTGCCGGATAGAGTTGTCCAACTGTTGCCTCAGTGTGACAGGGCCTTAACAGTCTTATCTTTGTGCCTAGAGAGAACGGTGGAAGAAGCAAATAATGGTTTGCACCCGCAGTCATGACAGTGACACGAAACATGGCCCATTGTAATGAACGCCGTCCTGGAGGCCCACAGGCGTCCAAGAGACCTTCCAAGAAGCCAGCAGACGGGGGAAAACGTCCAGGCATTTCTACGTTCCGGGAACACATTGGGCTCGAGGAAGCCCAAGGACATGAGTCCGCGTCGAGAAGAAAGTGCTGGTCAGCGACCTTTCAAGAGACCCGCCAACGTGGGAAGAAGACCAGCCACTCGGCCTTCCAGGAATCCCATAGTGGCCCACAAGGTCAACGCATCCTTTCCCGCACTTCCCAAGTGGACCCCCATACGTCGGGCGCCCCGCACCCAATTACCTTCCCTTCGGAAGAGGAAGCCGCTGCAATCATGGATGCGCGCCGCGCCGACCCCGCCGCCCCCTAGGGGGACAAGCGGACACGTCTTTGGGACCGCTAATCTGCATGGTGTTGATGGCGTCTGTGGGCGGAGACGGGGGTGTGTCGCTGTGTGTGGGGGAGGGGCTGACGTAGCCAGGCGAAATCCCTACGTGGGGAATGTAGGGAAGAGCGCCCCGTTAAAAGAAGCGGACTTCTTCGGGACTCCTGTCTTCTGATGCTGTTTTTCGACCCTGTACAAATGTAAAGTAAACCCGTTGTCAAAAGCGGCCCTGCTTCCGAGCTCCTTCTGCCTGATGTCCTGGTCGGCGCCTGGCTCCAGCGGAGCCCGACAACAGGGACGACCCCGGAGTTCTGACACCATCCCGAACCCCGCTCAATTCCTGGTAGTGTTCTCTTAGCCGTGCATTTAAACATCCGCCTGTCCGGCCGACATATTTCTTGCGATAAGAAAGTGGGAAATGGAGTTTGACGTTCTCGTAAGCTTGAGAAGCTTGTCGTCTGATCGAGTTACGAATGTTCTACGCACAGAACGTTCTACGCCGAAACTTCCAGACGCCCACGCGGGTACGAAAGATGCTCTTCGTGGCGGTCCAGAGTCAGTCTCACTCTTGCACACGATCGTTCTACTCTACCGACCTTCAACGCCTGGACGCTACCTTTTTGTATTTTTGTTTTCGACTTAAGTTCGCCAAATTAAATGTGTAACTTCTGTTCATTCGTTGCCTCATCATTTGTCATTTGTAACAATATGTACTACTATTTGTATGAGCTTTTATATCTTTTCTGCGTTTTTCATTTGGATTATTGTGAAGGAAATGGTCGTTGTTTTCTATATTAAGCGAGAGTACTTCACTATAGGTGTGATTTGTATTTATTTTACTTCCGATTTTTTTTGGCATTCCCCATATTAGACGTTCTTAAAATTGAAAACCGTAAATTGGTCTGTTGGAGAAGCAGTGATAATGTTCAAATTAGTAACACCGTAACCTAATATACTTACCGCATTCTTTTGTAGAGTTTGAACTCTGGGTGAGCCAAAACGAGGTCAAATACCTTCCCAGATGCTGCGAAATTGCTTACTCGCTCGCCACTTACAGGCGGGACACACACATACTCTACAAAAAAGACAAATGTATTTCTACGGTGACAGCGCAGAGAAACAATCACATACCAGCTACTCACAAACTCGTCCAAGCATCCATCCTATCAAGGGACAAATGTAAACTCGTTGTGTAGGACACCGGAGATAACCTTCATTTTTGTTATGTGGTTCATTTTACGGCTGCTTGATCGAAGGAAATAAACAATAGATATGATGCATATCTTTCATATTTTTTTTTATTTGTGCACAATAATTATTAAACGCCTGCTAACTGTATTTCAAGCATGTACGCTATGGTCCCGTAGCTCTCAAGCTTGGAGCAGCGCTCCAGGCGAGCAAAATAGAATATTTGTGGCTCGCGTTTTGAACGTGCGTCATTGCTCTTTTATGCTACAGAGTTTTCTGCTCCGTTCCAATATAAGTTCCAGCTTGAGCCACTAAATGAGCTGCGCTCAGAGTACCGGCACTCCGTTCCCAGACATTGTTGTGGGCGCCGCCATTTTTGTTCGTATGCAGAGCAGACGCGACTGCCGATCGTCCTGATTCAAAAGTGCGACTTTCTCAGCATTAGATTCGGTGTTAGAAAGCTCATGCAAAATAGCCTTGCTCAGTCGCGAAGCGAACTGTTTAAACATTCGTGGAGGACGGAAAAGCGTTTCCTGTAATTTCAGATAAAACTTCAGATAGATGACAACCATGATTTTAAGTCACAATATGGCCAAGCGTCGTTACTTCGAAGCGTAGCTTATTTAGTGGCACTACCTCCAGCGTAGCAGAGGCTACAGGAGCGACCTCAGAGTTTTCAGTGTCTCTGCCGTTGTCTCTGCCAAGCATGCGCGCTCGTGCAATGCAAGGTTGGTACAAGCAACATTCTGGGGAACATGCTTTTGCATATAGCTTCGGCTACTGTATCACGTAAAGTGAAACATACTTGCTCACGGAGGCTATAAAATAAATCAATACAAATATAAAGCTGAAAGGAATGTTTGATGGCACGCTAAAAACGCGAGCTGCATTTTTAAATTTTTTTTTTGCACTTCGTTTTTGCACATGAATTGATGCTGACAGACCAGAGTCGTATATAGAGAGGCTTTGGTCAATAGGAGGTACGGTCAGAGCCAGAGCATGCACAATACGCTGATAGAGGGCTTGACATGTTCTCTTGGCCAACGAGAAGCTAAAAATAATTGTCTATCGTTGGTAGCGAGAAACAAATTTCATAAGTTCGTATTAAATGAGGTAACTCATCTTTGTTGAAAATATGGTGCACGTGATGTTCGATTATGATCATGCCAGAAGATGAAAGAAACGAATGTGCCGCTCGAACTCTGTTTTGCTCGGACGGAGTTTGACCGCTCGGAAGGCAGATTCTCGGCCCTCGGCGCTTGACATACGGATTACGTTAATCATCCTGCTTGTCGCGCACGCTTTTTATAGCTTCCATATCTTTATATATCTTCCACCATGATTTTGCATGACCGCGATAGAAACATCACGTGCACCTTATTTTCATTCACCGAGATTTAGTCGCGACGCATTTATTAATTTTATTTCTTGCGACTACCGCTAGGGTATTATTCACGGCCTCTGGTTGGCCACATTCGAATTTGTGAAGACGCCCTGGAACACGTCCAGCCCGCTTTCGGCCAATCGCGGCTCCTCATTTGTCTTCGATACTTCCCAATGAGAGTCCAAACTTTGCCTATATACGGCTCGGTGACTGACGCTTTTATTTGGACGTGGCTTGTGCATAATGGGACGTTACACAGCCGCTTTTATGGTAGTATCACGTGGATAGTGCAGCCATCACTACATGGTCGCATCAGCAGAGCCACATTTGTAGAGAGTTTGGTCATTAATTGGTAAGAATAGCGTAACGTCATATCTCAGCAGACGCCCGCGCCCCCCCCCCCCCCCCCCCTCTCCAAGCATGAGCAAAAAACCCGCCCCCGATTCTAACAATACCTAAAGCTCAACCCATGCTTTATTCTTTGCCAACCCCACCGCATGACTACCATGAACACTGACAATGTTCAATTAGCGTAAGATCACGTGGCTAGTTTCGAGTTGAGGAGGGGAAAACTGTTTCTTTCCTTTATTTGTTCTGCGTCTGCCACTGAGCGGAGAGAAAAACTAAGGGGTGTTTTAACAACTTGTCAACGTCAGGGATTAGCTCTTAGCTGTATACACTGAAGGTACCGAAATTGTTACACCATCCATTTTACATGTACACATATCATTGAGGCACCCAAACATGTTTTCGGTGTTGCTGAACTGCCTCAGGAAGTTGTCCCTGAGAATAGAAGCATTGAAATGACTAAAAGTGACTTATTAATCTGACGATAAATACCAGAACTACAAGTGTGTACGGCAGGGATAACTGGAACGAAGATCCTAGTGGCCTCACAGGGGCAGCCGAACGTTGGCAGCCGCTAAGTCTCGCAGGAGTGTCTTTCTCAAGTTTTTCCCTATGGGCGGTTTGCTCATCTTGCGGCCGCGGCTGCGGCCAAGAGGGATTTTTATGTCACATGACCAACTCCACGAGTGTGTGTGTGTGTAAGCGTTGAAATTTATTTTAAAACCAAGAAAGGGGAGGGGGAAGGAAGACCGGAACAGTGTGGCCACTCCCTCTAATGGGGGCCTGCCAGTCCCGGTCTGAGCAACAAAAAAAAAAGGGAAAGAGAGAGAGAGAAGGAAGAAAGGGAAGGAAGGTTCAAACAAGACACACACTGATCAAAAGATATTAAGTGGTGTCTAGTCCAGCACTGTCAGGTCTGCCACCTCAATGGCAGAAGGTCATGTTACCCGTCACAGTCACAGACCTTGCGCCAAGCCGGGCCCGCCGTACTAGAAACTGGAAGGAAGACCAAGCATTAAAGATGGTCAGCCAAGCCGGTGTCTTCCAGGAATGTCAGAAGCAGCGCGAATGTTTTCGTAGCGATGCGCCTGGGACCTGGCGGGAAAAGCAGGTGCGAAAGGTTCTGCCTTGCTGCGCCTATTTGACGAAGTTCAAGGTGGAGTCTAGAACGCTGAGCGTCTAAGATTGGGCAGTCGCAAAGGAGATGTTCTATATCCTCGGGAACTTGGCATGTCTGACAGTGTGGGCTGTCCACGCATTTGATGCGGTAAAGCCAAGAAGCCGTAAAAGCTGAACGTGTTCTGAGTCGGTGAAGAAGGGCTGCTTCTGGGCGGCCGAGTTTGGTGGGGACCGGTGATGGTGGGGTTCCTCCAGCTACGCCCACGTCCGGGTGTCTTTTTTGCGTCTCACGTGCGATGAGAAGCCTGGCCTCGTTGATCTTCGGCACGTGGAGAGTGCTGTTGGTCATTTCATGTGCCTCAGCTGCGATTCGGTCGGCCCTTTCGTTGCCGTCGATCCCACAGTGAGATGGCAACCACTGGAATGCTATAGTCCAGCCTTTCTTTTCTAAGGATTCGACTTTGAAAGCGATGATGCGGGCAATCGGAGGTGCGTCTTCCAGATTGGTGAGGATTTGAAGTGCCGCTCTGGAATCTGTAAGCAAAGCCGCCTTTTCTGGGCTCTGAAAGTCGTGGAGGGTATCGAGAGCAAGTTCTAGTGCTTTTAATTCTGCGATGGTGGATGATGTGTGGAAGTCGAGGCGACCGGACTTGATAATGGCGAGTTCATGGATAACTACAGCAGCAGTTGAGGATTTCTTTTGATGACAGACTGAGCCATCGGTGAAAACTTTTATCCAACCGTCGAAAAAGCTGTCGACGTGTTCTTCCGCAAGATTACGGGAAACCACATCCGAGACCAACTTTTTGCTGCGTAGTTGGGGAATTTCTTCTGATATATTCAGAAACACAGTTGTATGAGGGGGTGGTGGAGGAGGGTCTTCATCCAATGTACCGACCGATTCCTTAAACTCTGCGTAGACTTTTCCTAGGCGGGAATTGGGACGTCTATCGAAGCGTTGTAAGAGGTTGGAAGTAGACCTTGTGAGGGTCTGCCGGGCGAGATGTCGTTGTGCCTGACGGAACGCTAGATTGACTATTGTGTTTTGTCTAGCTTCGACCAAAGTAGGGACGTTCGGCGCAGACGGTGGAAGACCGAGGCAGATTCTGAGTGCTTTCCTTTGAATGATCTCCATCTTCGTGAGCTGAGCGTCCCGTGCGAGTACAAGTGGGAGCGCATAGAGCAACCTGGATTGTATCAGTCCCCTATACATTTGCAGAGTCATAGATTGCGAGGTTCCCCAGGTTTGTCCTCGGATCCTGCGAAGTACGTTGAGGTGTAGATCGCACCGAGATATTGTTTGTTTCACGGCTGGACGCCAGGAAAGGCAGTCATCAATAACCAGTCCTGGGTACATGTGGTTGCGCATCCGTGTTATGGGAGTGCCGTTTACAGAGTACGTGAAAGAGCTGGCCTTAAAGCCTCGTGGATGGTGAGCAAGTACCGCGGTTTTAGATGGCGAGATAGTTAAACCCAGTCGAGTAATTTCCTTTGAAATACCGTCAAGAGTCAGCTGTAAACGACGTTGCATTTTAGCATGCATGGCTGTTGGTGACGTGGCCCAAAGGGCCACATCGTCCGCGTATATTTGAATTCTTGGAGATCGGTCATCACGGGCGAGAGTTCGGGGAAGAGCGGCCATTGCAACGTTAAAGAGAAGCGGGCTTAGTACGCTTCCTTGAGGAACTCCTTGAGTTATGTGTCTGATTGTGCTGCGATCGTTTCCGATGCGAACTTTCATAGTCCGGCCAGTGAGGAAGGCCTTGATAAATGCCAAAGTACGTCCCGTGACGCCAAGGACTTGAAGCTGGTTAATGACAGTAGCGTGAGGAATCGCATCAAATGCTTTGGTAATATCAAGGAAAATGACGGCGTAACCGTGATTAGCTTGTTTGGCTTCCTCCAACGCTGAGACGAGATCCCCAATAGCATCTGCCGTACAACGTCGACGGCGGAAACCAGAGAGTTGTTCAGGGATCGCGCCAACTGTTTCTAGTGCCCAGTCTAGTCTTCTAAGTATCATGCGTTCGAGAACTTTTCCAAGGCAGGAGGTGAGTGAAATTGGTCGGTATGATGACAAATCTTCTACCGGTTTGCTGGTTTGTGGATTGGTATGACTTCGGAGTTGAGCCAGGCATCCGGCAGTGCCGCCGTGCTCCAGACTGAGTTTAGCTCCTCCAGTAGTTTAGGCAGCATGACGGGGTCTATGTTGTTTAAAGCCTGGTACGTTATCCCGTCCGGCCCTGGAGTGCTTCTACGACGGGTGGATCTTCTAAGTGCGTGCTGCAGTTCTTTAAGCGTGAAGTCGGAGTCTATGTTGGGCAGTTGATAAAGGGGGGTCACTGATGAGCTAATTTGAAAGCCTGAAGGGGGAGAGATTGGACGGGAGAATTGATCGGCCAAAAGCTCGGCAGTTCGTGCTAATGCAATATTTTGCGATATAGCAAACGCTGAGATCTGAAGCCGAGGAACTACCTCCGATGCGAGAGCACGTGCCATCCTCCAAGCCTGTCTTGCGCCACCGGGAGCACCAAGAGATTCACATTTTTGTCGCCACTGTTTTCGCTGAAGTCGGTTAGTATGGCGGCGGAACGCTGCGTCGATTCTTCTATAGCGCTGAATGTCCTCCATTCTTCTTGTACGTAGCGAACGATTTTGGGCTTGCCGTCGGCGGGCCCTCAGCTTGAGGTAGAGGAGGTCAGGATTCGGTCGGGAGACCGGGACCTGGACCAGCCTCGTGGCGTCATATAGGGCTTGTGAAATAGCCGTTGTAAGGTCGACGTTTCCTTCAGAGAGAAGGTCTTGGAGGTGCGAGCGATATTGGTCCCAATTGACGACTCTTCAGGTCCTATGTGTAGCGCTTGTAGAGCTTGGGGAGGAGGTAGTGATCGGGATATGATCACTACCCCAGCTGTCATGTTGAGGTTGCCATCGCGCGCTGAGTTGTGGTGTAGCGAAGCTGAGGTCAAGGACACTGTTGGAGACCCCCGGTCTGACAAATGTTGCGGTTCCATCATTCAGTGGAACAAGCCCTAGCGTGTCCACTGTGGCCTCAAGAGCAGATCCGCGCGTCGTTGTGTGCTTATCTCCCCAGGTGTGATTATGGGCGTTAAATTCTCCCAAAAATAGTACGTTTTCTGAGCAGCGCGGCATAATCTTCATCATAATCGTGGGGTCCCATTTGGTTCCCGGACGGACGTACGCAGAAACTATGGTGGTGTCGCAGTCCCCTTTACGTATCGTTACACCGGTGAACTCAGCAGCATCGTCACATAAGTCTGTCAAATCTATTTGACGCTGATCCAGTTCTCTTCGGACAAGTATCGTGGCTTTCGGCACTTCGTTCTTCGTGTTTTCAGTAACTGGCAGTAGGCCCTGATAAACGACGTATGGAGAAAGTCTGAATTTGCCGTATTTTATACGAGTTTCTCGAAGGGCTAGGACGTCGTATCGGTTGGTCTTTAAATGTAGGCGTAGATCTGAGAGGCGTTGTTGTATGCCGTTAGTATTCCATTGAAGCACTGTTGGACATGCAATATTTCGGGTGCGTCTCTTTGGGTGGATGTTGGGATGCAGCATTATGCTATATTCAGCAGTGGGAACGCTGCCTGAATGAAACCGCATAAAATGTGTGCCCACGAGGCATCAAGGCCATCAAGATAAGCGCACGCCATTTCTGCTGCTATTCTGAATAATTTTATCCAATTCGCCGTAGGTTTTTCCGGAGCATCTCGGGGTAATCTTTTTGAAGAGTCAGCCGTTGATGTTGGTTCAATATTGGCGACTCCCGTTGGGTGTTCAGATTTTTTGATAGATGCTCCGTTGCATGTTGACTTTTCAGTGCCCGTCGGAATGGTGACACCGGGTTTTGGCTTATTAGACGTTGTTGCAGAGTTGTTGTTAGGTGGTCTTTCGATATTTTTTTGAGGATCGGTCTTGAGTGCTGCGGCATAGCTTAAACCCTTATCGTCAAGGGCTGGGGGTTGCCTGTCCTGCACTGGGGCTTCTCCACTTTTCTTGGAGGTGCTGTTGGCCACCACATTGAGAATGGGCTCTGGTATGACTCCCGACGCCTGCTTTACAATAATTCTGGCAGAGCGGTAGTCAACGGCATTTCTCTTGGCGTACGTGACGACATTTTGCTCTACTCTCCATTTTGAACACGCTGGAGATGTAGCTTCATGTGCTTCTCCACAGTTGACGCACTTGATCACTGTGGATTTACATTTGGTGTTGCTCGTGGTGTTAGTTATAGGATGCGGCTCTGCACAACGAGAGCATGCGGAAGAACGTGTGCATGAGACTGCAAAGTGCCCAAAACCACCACAGTTGCGACACTGGATTGGACGGGGTTTGAACTCCGTCACTTGGTGTCGTACTCGTCCTAGCAGCACGAAGCTTGGCAATGGTGAACTGTTGAATGTCAGCTTTACGACACCTGTCACCCCAAGACGACGTACTCTGGCTATGCGGCCATCCGATCGCAGGTTTTCTAGAATTTCAGGATCTGACAGTTCAGCATCGACATTTTTTATGACACCAATCGATGTGGGGCCCTCGAGGGATTGGTAGGCCCTGACAGAGACACCACAAAGTTCAGGACATTTCAGCAGCGTCCTTGTTGTTTGTCCGTTGCGCACATCAACGGCGACGACGTTGAGGCGCTCGTTGGGGCGGATCTGAAGGATGCACTCTGGACAGAGCTTCTCTAGGGCGTTGGAAAGCCTCAAGCTGCTTAAAGTTGCTAGCTTTTGGTCAGGCTTCGTAGCGGCAAAGATTACTGTGAGTCCTTCACTGACGTTCGGCTGTTTGCGAACTGTTCCCGAACTCGAAGCAGAGTCGGACAGTGTTTTGTGTGAGCGCTTACGTGATCGTGCCTTGTTCCACTCTTCGTTGTTGGTGTTGCTTTCATCCATAATTTCGACCCCGGTCTCAGACGAGTTCGCTATCGACTCGGACGTACAGAACTTGGACGCGGTGTCATGAGCATCGTGAGTTGAGTCGTTCGGCATGCAGTGTTGTCCAGGGGTGATGTGGTCTGTCGATGCTGGGTTTGTGACGTTGGTGGCGGCGCTTTCAATGCTCTGCTTTGGAAGTTCGATCGTGGAGCCGGGCATCATGATTGGGGTCTAGAAAAGACCACCCTTACGAGTGGCTTTTCACTGGCGACTGCTCGGACGTCACCGGTAGTTCTGAAGCTTCTTATGGTCGGTCTTTGAAGGTCACAGCTGGCTATAGGCTACCGAAAAGGCTGTCGAATTGACGGAACAAAAATTTTACGTCCTCAATCTCAGGCACTTCTTCTTCTCAGCCCAACTCCACGAGCAAAAGGAAGTACATAGCGTCCCTGCCTAATGGTGGAGAAATCCGCATCGCTTCAAGCACAAAAGCCTAATTTCGCTCGCCGAAACTTACTGCAGGAACTTTCAACAGGGTCGCTAAACTCGTCAAGCACAACCTTGTGCCCGAAGTTTGCAGAACGCACTAATTGGACTTTCGCGACGCTTTGTCACGCCGAGCGAGGTGTCAATCATGCGAATGCTCATTTCTTTGAGAGCGGAAGAATGTAGCAAAGTTCATTGGGGAGCGCGTGCAGCGCGTGAGGGGCGCGAGAAGCCCGCTGATTGAACGGCTTCACCGATGACGTAGCGCCCATTTGTCCTTACATCCCTACGCAAGGCTAAAATTAATGCATTGCAGATTGTCCCTAGGCGACCTGTTGACGCTACAAATCCCTCCAAAGTTTCTGTAAAAAAAAAAGTGATTAGAAACCTCGTTTGTCGAAGTTGTCGCTGACGTCAAAGTGACGCTTCCGAACTTTGTGAGAGCCGTGGTTTGAGCTGGAAATCTTCGCTTCGGATCGAGGCGAAGTTAAACTTTGTCAACATGGCGGTGCCGTACGCTGCGGCCGAGCTTATCTTCCGCCACCGTCGGCGTCGCTAAGGAGGACATCCGGGGATGCCTTTCAACTCCCCGACGACGACTTTCGGCGACAGTACCGGCTATCGAAAGCTGTTGCGCGTTGACTCTGCGACAAGCTTCGTTCAGCGCCCGGACTTCGAGGCGGCAGCCAATCGCTTCTACCATGACCCAGGAACAACAAGTTCTCTGTGCGCACCGGTTCTTCGGAACCGGTAGCTTTCAAGGCATGGTGGTGACAGACGAGGACCTGTCAGTCTCCCACATGACTGTGAGCCGGGCTGTCAGAGTTCTTGCGGTTGCCATCGTTTTTGTTGTTGTTTTTGTTTTTCGTTTTTTTTCTGTAATATCTGAGGAAATACTACTAAGCCGGTATACAATTGAGAATCTTGGAAAACAAACAGGAACCATGTAATTCTTGGGTAGGGTCGAGTCTTCCGGCAGGCGGCAGAATTAGTTCCCCGAAATTCTACTGGGAGGCGTCACTCATCGGCGGTCAAATCAGTTCATCGAACGACGTGTCACCGACAGATCGTTTCATCGGCACGCGATGTAATCACACGAAGGAGATTTTCTTCAGTTAGAGGTATATACACATTAAACATTTTCCCACCTTTGTACATGTATGTGAGGTGTCCCATAACTAACACCTCGATAAGTGTAGCGATAGATGTTATAAAAAAAATGTAAACCTCACACCCTTAAATATGTGTGATATTTAAACACGTTTCTTAAAACGTGTGATAATGCACTACACCTTTTTATAAAGATGTACAACTACAATACTCATTCTCGTAAAGGTGTAATTACCACAGTACACTTCTTTTATGGGGTGTACAAAGTGGCCCGAGACCCAATTAAATGCCTGAACAAATAAATTACACAAATGAGTCGCCGAAACAGCACGTCGCTACTTGGCCAGTGTCGAGAAAGTTTCGGCCGAAACCCGGCTCCAATATTGGCCGGATGTACGGTTTTGCGCTTCGTACCGACATCCGGCAGGTATGGACGTGCCGATGCAAATAAACGATTTATGTCTAATAGCACTGGCACCACTGATCTCTCAGCAGGCTGGATCGCGGATAGAGGCCTGCATTGCTGGGGTCGAGCGGCACCACCTGCAGTCATCGCTTAACACTAGCTAATACATGCTATAGGAGAAACGGGAAACTCAATTTTATTCAGTCAGTAGGTTGCTCTCGACCATGAAACTTCTATCGTCTTTTCCGCAAAATAACAGTTAGCATTGTGAGCAAGAATATTAAACGCGTTAGAATACCAATCTTTTTAAAATAAATTTAGTGTGGTTGAGGGTCGAGGGCGACTTTGTTGGGCGTTAACTGTGATGTGTTTAATGAGACAAGGGTTACCGAGAGTTATTGTGGAGTCATACGTTATCTCGGAGTCATCACAGCTTAGCAAACGATAAGTTAGAAGGCCTTTACTGGGGACATTCGCATCGTTTTAACAGCTTGAACATAGTACTTCTGGTGAAAGCTTTTTCTTTCAACTGCTGTGAGGGCTTCCGTGACAAACTGAAACTCGGAGCGTGCCATTCAGTCGCTGAACGTGTCATTTATTTAGCAACCGAAGCCAGCGACGTCAATAGTCGGTAATGCTCCGGCCAATTTTTTTTTAGTCGATGTTTGAACGTTTGACGAATGTCTATTTGATTTCCAAGCACCCAATATAATGATCGCAGCACGTCATAAAATACTCGCTGTCGAGCACCGCGTACAAGCTTCCTACTTTTGCGTGTTTCTCCCTTAGACTTGCGTGTTTTGCCTGTTGTCAAGCAATGGCCGCCGGTGATGCCAGTGACGGGCTCCCGATCCGCGATCCAGACCTGCACTGTGAGAGTTCTAATGCATTGCGTCCACGAAGTGCTGCACGGAGAACCGGCCCCGAACAAACTTGCCAAATGCACCATGTGTACACTGATGCTGTCGCCATAGATAATGTAGAAAAGTACCGACCTCAAACCGAAACTAGCGCCTTTTTGTTCAACGTGATGGGTGGGAATGCGAGAGTGCAGTCGCTGTCATCCTTTATCTATAAACGTTGGTTGCTGCAACGTGGAACTTTTTTTTTTTTTTTTTATTCGTGCAACAAGCAAAGCTTGAGAGTTTAGATTAGGTGCGCTATGTGTGCATCCCGTATAAAGCCCAAAAGGGCTCCGGCATGCGCGTTCACTCTGGTCCATTTATAGTAGTCCTCAGGGGATGCTAGGTTGAGGTCTCGTGCCTGAGTCAGGGGAAGGAGGCGGTGCTGAAGATTTGGGCAATTCCAGAGAATGTGTCGGAGTCCAACTGCGGACGCCCTGGCAGAGCAGTAGGGGCACGCCGGACTGGCATCATCGGGGCCTCGGCCCCAGGAGGCCAAGACTGCTGGGGTGACTGCGGAGTCCGTCCGGATCCTTGCGAGGAGGACCTCCTCCCGCCGGGGCAGGCCCGCCGGGAGAGGATGTGGGCACGCGGGAATGAGTGCACGCGTAGCGACCCTTATGCGGGCCTTGCCCACGACGAGTGAGGCCTCCGGCTCATCCGGAATGGGGGTGGGATCAGGGGGGGGATGTTCAATCAGGGCTCGAGCGATTTGGTGGGCTTTGTCCTGGTGAGTACCGTGCTGGTGCCCAGGGGTCCAGAGAATCCGGACTTCTTTAGCAGATGTACGATTTAGGGCATGAATCTCATGGCAAATATGTAGTAAAGATCGCGTTGACTTGAGATGTCGGATGGCAGAGGCACAATCCGTGTGAACGCGTACTCGAGTGACATCGGGCATCCGCGTTAGTGCTTGTATGGCGTCTCGAATCGCGTATAACTCGGCGATAAGCGGATCGTCCAACTGTGTGGCGTAGAACGCCGAGGTATCAATGGAAGGATGAGATGGACAATGCACTGCGGTAGCGATGCCATGTCGGCACGTTGCTCCGTCGGTGTAGACATCTATCGCGAACTCATCCGAGCTCGGGGCCGCGACCTGCTCTACTCGTGGTGGCGCGGAGCCGGACGGATGCGTGCGGACGGTAGCAGGCTTGTTGGTAGTAATTGTAGTGTAGTACCATGGTGGCGGTGGAGCCCCAACATACGGAGAGCAGCGGGGAGGTTCCTCGTGCAAAGGAGTGATGGTATGTTTCAGATTGCGAGCTTCTCTTCGTTGATTGACAAGTTGTTCAATAGTGTTCAGTTGCGCATACTCGTACAGGTGCCAGGTAGGGGTATGCCGAGGGAGACCAGTCATGCCGCGAATTGCGTCCCTATTGATGATTTCAATACTCTTCCACTGAGATGCAGTGAGACGCTGGAACTGAGCTTGGTAGATCAATCCAGGTTGGAGGACGCATTTAACCAGACATTGGGCTACCTCAGTCCCCGCTCCGCCACATCGTTTCGAGATGCGTTGGATGAGGTGTGTTGTAGACGCCGCCGTCTTGCGTGCCGCTTGAAGCCACTGCTTGGCTGAGCCGGACTGGTGGATGAGGAGTCCCAAGATCTTGGCTTGTGTAACCATCGGAAGCTGTGTCGACCCTATTCTGAGGGGCATGGGAGTCAATGGCAGTTTCTTCCGGGCAGCGTTGTTGCACACATGAAGGAATTGCGATTTCTCGGGAGACACCGTCAGGCCAAAAGTCTTTGTATGGCAGTCTAGTTTATTCAGCCCGGCCTGTAAGGCATTTTGTTGCACCTCTAGGGATGGGTGAACTGACCACATTGTGACATCATCAGCGTAAATTAAAAAACGAAGGTGTTGTATATCAGCGAGAGCCCAGGCCAGGGGAAGGAATGCAATGTTAAAGGAGCTGTGCAACGATATTCAATTGGAATGTTTTTCTCTCTACACGAGCTTACTGGCACACCTGGGACTCAAGGATACTCACACGCAACGCCATTGGCCAAGAACCTCCTTTGTTGCGGTGTAATTTCAAGGACAAAGGCGATCATTTTCATTCAATCTCTCCTTTGCAAAATTTGATGACGTAACTCGGGGATCGCAGTACACCCAAGTGACGATATTTGAATGCGGTTCATAGATTGGACCCGAGCATTGCGTGGGCACTCGACTTGGGCTCGTGACAATTGCTAGCTCGAGAAGCATTCGGGTTGTGACCCGTGTCCAATTGCTGCAACGACGACAACAGCCGAGCCATAACAATGTCTGGAACTCAGCGCGTGTCCTGCGCTTTGCCAACCCCAGCGCGTGGCTATGATCAACACTGGCGGCATATAATCGGCTCCAGATCACGTGGCCGCTTGTTCTGGCTGCGAGTTGAGGGGGTGAACGCTGCTCGTTTTTCTTAAATTTTTTCTGGGAGTTCTATTGCGTGGGGTGAAAAACGAACGCGTGTTTCATAGGTCATTAACGTTAGGGATCCGTTTTAAGCGGTATTTGTGCACAGTACAAAAATTGTTGCATCGCTCCTTTAAATAGGAGTGGTGCAAGTACTGAGCCTTGGGGCACGCCACAGTTTGATAGGAAATTGGACGACTCGCCATATGATAGGCGGACGGCGAAAGTTCTGTCGGTAATGAAGGCGTGGACAGCATTTATGACACGAGGTGGGAGGCCGAGGACCACCATTGCCTCCAACAGTGGGGCGTGAGCGATATTGTCATAAGCCTTTGATATGTCAGTAGCTACAAGTGTGCGAACCAAGTGGCTATAGGGTGACAGATGTAGGACTTCCTTTGCAAGCCGGTCAAGGCCATCTTCCGTTCCGAGATGTTGCCGGAATCCAATTTGGTTGGGGTGATAGAGACAGTGGGCCTCCAGCCACCAAGAGATACGTTTAGCCATCATACGCTCATAGATTTTGCAGATGGTGGGAGTCAGTGATATAGGCCTCAGAGCTGTGAGGCCGGTCGGTGCCTTGCCCGGTTTGGGAATCGGCACTACAATCGAGTGTTTCCATGATGTGGGGAGCTCGCCGGCTTCCCAGATCTTATTGATGATAGCTAGCAAATCTGTGACTGCCTCTCCCTCGAGGTTCTTGTACACTTCGTACGGGAGACCGTCATGTCCTGGAGCAGAGCGGCGACTAGCACTCTCGATGGCGTCTTGGAGCTCAGCCAGAGTGAAGGGCGTAGTGATGCCAGTAGTGTCAGGCATAGCCGTGACAGGGCGCGGGACCGACGGGCTGGCATGTCGAGGGAAAAAGGTATCCGCCGCGCGCGCCGCAAACTCATCGTCGGTGAGCCCCAGACGCAACTGAATGTTGCCAGTCCGGCCTTCAGCTTGGCGAGGTCGTTCCATAGCGTGAAAAGTCCGCCAAAGAGCCTCAGGGTGCTTCGGGTTACTCAACGAGGCACACCAGTCAAGCCAGCGTTGGCGTGTAAGTCGTTTCTCGTGGCGGCGTGCCTTAGCTGCCACGTGGGAAGCCTCCTCCTGAAGTTGGTGGTCGTCGGAGTGTAAGGCTGCCAATGTGACCGCTTCAAGTCGCTGTTGCCACAGGCGGAGGAGGTGGGGATCAGGTGTTGGTTGATCACAGTGCACCGTGGTAGTCGTGGTGCAGTCTATCATGGCTTCTTTGATGTCTCTCTGAACTGTTTCTGGGTTCTGCGCCATGATGTTAAGAGATGATCGAAGTTTATCCCAATCGGTTACCTGAACTTGCTTCCGGAGGCGGTTATATGCCGTTGGGAACCATTTGATAATGATCGGAAAATGGTCACTTCCCCAAGTGTCGTCTTCAGTCCTCCATGCCGGATTTCCAGTCCCACGCCACCAGGTGAGGTCCGGAGCGTTGGACGGTTCCCTAGGCGAGTGGGACCCGGCAAGTTGAGAAGATGGAATCCTCGATCGGTGAAGCGATCGTATACTTGACGGCCTCAGGGGGAATCCTGCTTGTACCCCCACTTCGTGTTAGGGGCATTGAAGTCGCCACCCACGATAATAGGTATGTTGGGATGGAGCGAGAGAATGTGTTCAAGCCACCCGAGATTATGACGGACGTTTCCAGGTTTTCCGTAAAAAGAGACTGTCACAACACAATTGTAGCGTGTCCGGACGAGGACAGCCACTACCTCCTGGCGGGAGGTGCACCATTTTGATAGGTCTATTGGGGCGTGCTGAAGATGATCCTTGACATAGATAGCCGCTTTGCCGGGCCTAGAGGGCTCGGAGTCTGAGGTCGTTAAATGCCGGGCATCTGTAATGGACGGTGAATGGTAGCCGCAGTATGTGGGGATACGAATGAGTCCCAAATGTTCTTGTACAAGATGAGCCATGGATTGAGCAGATGATACAATATTCTAGTGCGTAGTTCCCCAAACGTTTGACGGCTACTACGACAATTCCACTGTAATATGTGGAGCGGAGGGGCTGGACGACACTCTACTGCCGACTCATCCATCGCTGCAGGATCATAAGAACGGCATCTAGGGAGGATTGCATTGCAGCGATTTGACTTGTAAGTGTGTCCAGTGCTTTGGCCACGGACAGCAAGTGACCGGTTACATCATCAATGTTGACATTTTCTGCCGCTGAGGGTGACCGGGCCTCCTGACCACGCCGTGGGGTACGAGACGGCATGTTCTTGGCGCCCCTGGGTTGATGACAGCTGCTGGATTCTTGCGAAGCTCCATGTAGATCTTGAGACGAATGTTGAGATGTGGCTGTCTTTCGTGGCGGTCGCTGAAGTTTCCTAGTGGCCTTGACAATCGCTGCGTACGAGGGTTGTAGTGCCTCAAGGCCGTCGTTTGATGATACCGTGTGATCACTTTCCTCCTCTTCCCCTTCTTCGGCTAGGGCTTGGAATCGATTTTTCGTCAAAATCGATGCTTTGCCGGTATGAGGAGCGGGCTGTTCAGTCTTACGGGATTTAACATCCGCCAGCTTCTTCTTTCTTGGACACTTTGGTGAGGCAATTGAGTGATCGTTAGTGCGGCATAAGCCACACTGGTAGCGCGCGCTGCCCTCAGCGTTGACCAATTCAGGGTTCACAGTTTGTACAGGACAGAAGGCCTTCATGTGTCCTGGTTGGCAGCAACGGTAGCAGATAACCGTAGATGGCTTGTATTCTCGTGGGCGCAGGATCGCCCCGAGGTGATAGATGATTTCAGGTATTTGCTGCTCACCTTGAACGGTTAGGAGGTATGTGTCTCCCTTGCCTAGTCGGCGAGCCGCCAGAATTCTGTGAGATGGTGTACGGAGATCAGGTACAATATCTTGATCAGGGTGGTCGGGTACAACGCCTCTCACTACACACCGATGGACGTTCGGGCCTGAAGCTAGATACGCTTGCACCTGCACGGCTCGATTACCCTGCTGTTGAACAGTCAATAACTTTGTTAGCTGGAAGACGTATGCCGGGGCAGAATTCGATGGCTTGTGACGATTTAGCCCTTGGTAAGCAGTGGCGGAGATGACTGCAAAGATTGCTGTTTCAATCTCCCGCGTCGTCACTTGATAAAAGTCCATTTGCTCCCGAGGCCGGATGTTCACCTTGTACATTTCGGTAGGTTTCTTTTGGGCCGACGCTGTGTTCCTAGCTTGGGGAGTCGAGCACGTTGCCGATACACTTGGTCCGGCCGTTTGCGGTACCACTTCATTCGTTTCCATTGAATCGATTTGTGACTGCGGCGTCGGGGGCGAGGTACTCACCTCAGGTGCGATCGGAGCCGAGGCGGACATCATGCCTAGGCGTAGCTCGGGTGAGCTAAGCCTCGCCCGGGTGTCATTTGAATCGGTGGGCCCGGGTGTCGAGATCTCTCCCGGCCTGGGGCTCCCTGTGATTCCTTTCTTCGCTTTGGGTCGTCGGAGTCCCGGAACGGTAGTTTCGACGTCGGTTGAAGCCGATTTTCTTTTCAAAGATGCGAAAGCGACGAAGCTCGGAATAGCCACGTCAGTCTTTAACACGCGCTGCGCGCAACGTGGAACTTACATTTGCGATGACTTCCAATTAAGCAACTCGGCTGTCAGAGATATCTACAGACGGCGTAAGTTTCCGAAACCAGCTGACATACAAAACAGCATACACTTGAGACAATTGATGGCACTGTACGCGCAAGAGCTTGCTTCGTTTTAAGCATGGTATTATGAGTGAACCACTGAAAGGACACGGCTTAAATCTAGTTCGTTGGAATATCTAGCAATACGCTTTGTAAGACTTTTTAGTTCCCTGGTGAGGGCGTTGAGAACGAGAGCTTTCACAAACAAAATACGACAGGGCAAGACAGCTTCCGTTCAAATATGACTTTGCTCAAGCCTCGGGAAACGTCTCCATGTTGAGCTTTCCCGGACGCTGTGTGAATGCGTCACGGGTTTCTGCTGTGGGAGCTTTGTAGACAAATGTTTCACTTTTCACCCGCACACGGATGATGTGAGATCTCGCGGCCTCTGTGTTTGTCCTGAGCCTTTCATTACACACTGGTAGGTTTCAGCGTCTTTACGGAAACATAGCGACTCAAATTGTGCAAATAATGCACGGGTCGTCGATTTCTCCTTTCGTGAAATATCAGACGCTTACTATTCAAGCTCGCATTTGAGTTTGTGGCCCGCGGGACGCAATTTCGAGCAGAAAATCGACTTTTTTTTTCGGTTCCGCTGGGCGAATGCCTCATCGTAGCAGACGAACTCCCGTCGTCTGCTCTCGCTTCTCGTCTGAGCGAGGTATGACGGGATCGAATATCGGTCCAACGGCGCTACAGAGCCCAAAGACAACGCACAGCGAGCGGCGTGAACGCTCGCCTCCCCGCGCTGTCTCGTGCACGGCCTAGGGATCGCGGGGGATTTTTCGCCAAAAGTTGCGAAGTTAGCGCGCGCAGGGAGGAGGAAACTTTGCTGCGTTCTTTTGGTCACTCCCTCCGCTACGTCAGAAAGCAAAGAATGTTTTGTTCCACGAGTTTAGCGACCCTGGTGTCAAATATGGCAACTGGATTTAAACTGTAATAAATGTAAATCGCTATCTTTTCCCCGCAGTTCACGTGTTCTATCCTCCTCCTACCAACTTTCTAGCATCCCAGTAACTGCCTGTTCATTGTATTAACACCCAGTAATTCCTCTGACATCTAACCTGTCATGGACTACTCACGTAACATCTGTCATCGCCTATGCTAACTGCGCTTCTAGATTTCTTCGACGCAACCTCTCCCAAGCTACATACCCAATAAAGCAACTAGCTCATTCTACAATGGTAAGAACTAAACAAGTCTTCCCCTCGTTCATATTGTTACCGTGACAGGCATACCTGACTAACAACCTAGAATTTCTTCAAAGCAGAGCCCTCCGTTTTATTTTTACCGTCCAGTCTCCTTAGGCAATGCATATCAGGATTTTGCCAAATAGCCAAATCTTGACACACTTTCTCACATTCGCAGGGTGTCTTGTCTTTCTTGTCTTGATAGGATCCTTTATTACAGCAATCATGTCAGACAAAGTTTTCTATCGCCTCCTTATTCTCTCTCGTATCAACAAATCTTGTAAACGCCGTCCGATTTCATCGTCACTCTTCATTCACAAAATGTCAACTTTACCACTCGCCACAGAACGACTGGAACGCACTGTCTGACGTAATTGTTTCCATATCTGTCACTAAGACATTTGCTGCAGCCATTACTTTATTTTTCTAACCGATAACTAGATTGCAGCGTGCTTTCGTCGTTAAATATTTGTGTTGTTTGTTCGTTTTTTTTTAAGTGTTCACTTCCTTGTACTATTCCTCCTAGGTCTTCAAGGAAAAATAAATGATGGTGATGATGATGATATGCTTCGGATATATATTTTCTTTGTACTAGTCACCGACAACTTAAAAAATGCAGTGCGTGTCTTCTGATGCTCAGGTTTCACGGTTCGGGATTTGTTCTTCGGGTGTCATCGTTGTCAAAGATCGCGATTTCATTGGCTGTAGAGCGATAATGAGAAGCGTACACGCCCAGAGTTTTTTAGGATGTCAATGAATAGACGCATTCTTTTGAATTAAGAATCAATCTGCGGGGCTGCCAGCACCCACTGGAGTAAAAAGGATGATTCATCTGCCTCAGATAGTGTAAAGACAATATTAGACCAAATCTGCGTCACACGCGTGGAAGAAAGACTCTTTTGGGGATGAGCACATTTTTTGTTAAACATTGTATATTAAACAATTTTATTATTCTCAGATACATGTTCAAAGCTGCTCAGTTGATCCGAGTAGCCGCCTTTTAGACGCAACAATGATACCGGTCTCTGAAGCCTTTTAAACCGCCTGACGACACATTCCTGCGAGAAAACAAAGTCAGTACTAAACGTTACAACACTTGCGTCAAGGTTTTCTTGAATGAACACCACTCCCGGAGTAGCTAAACAATTCATGGATGAAAAAAATAAGCAGTTATATAAAGCAACGACCTCCGCATGTCACCCGTTATGTCAATACCACCTAGCTGAAAAGGCGTCGTGATCATGTCAACGTTAGTGGATCTGGACTTGCCCCACGTGGTAAGCACAATGAGTATTGCCAGCAGACGCCACAGGCGGCGGAGTCTTGGAGTCACCGCGTGCTGCTGTCGCGCTGGCTGAAACTCTGCACGACGAGCTTCTGGTCAGGCTGACACAATGTGGACGGCGCTGCGGGAATCCACAACTGATGACGTTTGGGAGACAAAGGCGGGCCTTTTTATCCTAGACTGCGCTGGCTATGTACAACGTGTCCTTGAAAACAAA
Source organism: Ixodes scapularis (assembly GCF_016920785.2). NCBI lineage: Eukaryota > Metazoa > Arthropoda > Arachnida > Ixodida > Ixodidae > Ixodes > Ixodes scapularis. The sequence goes on along the minus strand of NW_024609838.1, from coordinate 84,159,077 downwards.
GTGTCAGTTCATTTACGCCATTGCCTGACTTGTGTCAGAACAAGACCGGCACTACTGTAATACGCTATCCTCGTGGTGCCGCCTTGGTTGCTGCGCCGCCTCTTGAGCATGTGTCTGAGTCTTTTCTCGTCATTTTCGCTTACACTCTAACTACCGATTCTGCGCCTGATAGGTAATTCTTTTATCCGTCCTTAGCACACGGGTGGTGGTGGTGGTAAAACGTTTATTTCCCATTGATTGCGTTAAAGCGATGCTGTCAAAGGGTGAATCCGGGTGCCAACATGTTGAGCTACAGAATCCTGGAAGTACCCGAGCAGCTATCGCAAGAGTTTCGTAGTGGTTGCCTTAATGGTGGAGGAGTACGGGCTAACCGGAGGCGCGCAACGAGGTAGGCTAGGCTGTGAACTCTGTTGGACGGTGTCCAAAACGCGAGAACGAGGCTTCGAGTATATCGGGCAGACTCAAAGCAGGTACCACATGTCAGCCTTAGTCTGTTGCGATAAGCAGGTACTGGGGGCGGCAGTACGTATGCCCCTTTTCCTGTAGCCGTGGTTTCGTTTGTACTGAAAGAACCGGTGAAACAGCTAGGGGGTGAAAAAATCTCCAGTGTATAGGGTGGTTCAAGTCACCAGGCTCGATCTAAAATGAACCGTAAAAATCGACGCCTGCACGTAGCCATCTAAACTTTTCATCAAAGGTGTATTTTATAGGTCGTTTTTTTATTTTAAAATAACAAAGCGTAGTTTTCTTTTAGTGAAAAGTAGGGCCAAGAAACTTGCCAGGGTCTATGGCGGGCGGTGACCCAGACGGCCAAGTCCAGTAGCGGGGTGTGTTTGGCGTTCGTATTGATAGATGGAGTCGGGAGCAGCGTCTGAAGGTGCAGCAGACCAGCGAAAGATAGCAGACGACACGCAGACGAAATCTGTTGGCAGCAAAAGCACCGCCGTTATGCAGACGCATTTTTGTACGTTAATTTTTGCTTTTATGGTTTTCATTTATGTTTTAACGGAAGGTACAGTCGCCGCAGGAGTTAATAGCTCCACGCGAGCACGCGTTTATTTCCGAGGGGCGCTCGACTGGTGACTTGCGATAAAACTAAAAATGACGTTAGGGCGAGTCCATGCGGAGTGGACGGGGGAAGCCGCTCAATTCGAGGGAACCGATGCTATCATGTGCCTGCGGGTAAGCGTATTTCGAATGAAAATGGAAGATGATTCTGCAGAAGTTATAAAATACGACGTGTTTCCTTCTGTCTTTCCAGACAGCCATCTCATTCGTGCTCGGCGATCTTGACTTCTGCCGAACGATCTCTCCTTTTCATTCGAACTATACTTTTTTCACCTTAGGTCCGAGCGTGGCCGATGTTATGAGCCGAAGGTCCAATCTAATGGCGAAAAAGTCGCAACGTCATGGCGTGCTCTCCGCATTTGATAGGACCAACGGTGTTTGCCGTCTTTCTGTGCGTGCTCCTCCGCCCCCTCGTCCTATGAAGATCGAAGAACGCCGTGACGTTGCGCATTTTGCGCTCTTTGATTGGACCTTCAGCTCACAACAACGGCCACGCTCGGACCTAAGCTGAAACCAAGTATGCACTCAGGCGTGCCGGCGTGCGGATGATAACAACGGTTCCCTTGAATTGAGACGGCTTCCCCCGTCCACTCCGCATTGACTCGCCCTGACGTCATCTCTAGTTCTATCGCAAGCCACCAGTCAAGCGCCCCTCGGAAAAAAATGCGCGCTCGCGCTATTAACTCCCGCGGCGACTGTACATTTCGAATAGATTATATTCATCTTAATAAACCATGGTGGCGCCATCTATCAATACGAACGCCAAACACAACCCGCTACTGGACCCCTGTCGTCTGCGTGGGTCTAGGAGAACTCGTCACAAGCCAACTCGTCACAGCCGACTCGTCATAGGGGAACTGGTCACAGCGGGCATCTCGTCATAGGCCATCTCGTGCACGGGGAACTCGTAACGGCGGGGAATTCGTAACGGCGGAGAACTCGACTTTCATCAAAATTTGTTTGTCGCAGGATGCGCCTCCGACGCTTCAATTTTATAATAGGTGGTATTGGACTTAGGGCTCCCTGTTCAGCCCCATCTGGCTATTCGCTTCTGTTCAAGCAAACGGGGTCTGCATGGCTGACGAGTATACCAATTTGACTGCACCTTTCCGGAGACGTGTTGTATTTAATGCGCACAAAGCAGCAGGGATTTTGAACATGACAAAAACTGTAAAAACATCAATCAAAACTTCGTTTATTTGCAAAATGTGACAAGTGGTTTTCTAAAAAGGAATGTCCCGAGTTGACTTACAGCCGTACATTGCGTGCGATGCATCTCAGTGTCGAGAGCGGCCGAGCTGCGTCGTGATCGTACAAGATTCGTGAAATGCGCTCATTGAGTACCCGGTACTTTGCGGCCATGCCGGAGGGGGGTTGACCAGCGTCCAGCTGCGCGATCTTCATTTCTTGCAAAGACTGCTCTCTCTGCAGGCATCCCAGGAATGACCATAGGTTAGGCCTGCTGCAGTTGATGTTTGTCTGGAAAGAGTCGGAGGTGAGCGGCTAGAGCTCAACAAACGAAAAAGTTTGCTCAGCGTATAGCAATGGCACAAACCTGGAAGCTGCGGTGCCAAGCTTCGGCGGCGTTGTTTGTGCGCGGAAGGCCCTCCAGAACAGATGCGTGGACAGACCAGACACTTGTCGGGAACATAGCAAACAACAATCCGTTCCGTCGACGACGTCCGATGTACGTGTCTTCGAAGTAGAGTGCAAGAGGCATCGCGTCCGTTGAAAACAATGTCACAAGGTCCTCGAAGGCATCTGGAACCTCTGCAGGTGGCAGAAATGCCAAGGCAGGCAGCATCCTCACCTGCGATTGCGTACGAATTTTAATATATTCATTAGTATAGCAATTATACCACGCAGTCGAATGTCCGAACTTACCAAAACCGCGAAATCTTCGTCTGTTCCGTAGCGTGTCTGGAAGCCAAGCTTGCACAGTTTGCGATACACGGCCTGGCATAGGTGGAAGAAACAGCCTTGAACACGCGCTTGCGGGAAAATGTTGCCAGTGGCGATGATAGCGGCGGACTCAAAGTCACAATACACCAGCTCCACCGCAGGCTGTGTCAGAAGACTTGAAAGTACTGTAAAAAGCCTGAAAAAGTGTCGGCAATATTAATCAGCCACATGATTTTACCAAGTTCCAATTTCAGAACTAGTCCTAGTACAAATCATACCTTTGATAGGTCTCTTCGGTCTTGTTTGGCAGGAGAGCGTACACCAAAAGAATGACCGCGTCTTTGTACATTCCATGCACGGTGTACACTTGGAAAAAAATGGATGGCGTAACTTTAAATGTTCCGTCCATAAACCAAGCTTTGGACCTCGACAGACAATCAAGGTTGCGTTGAGTGGCAAAAACTAAGATGCGGTTGCGGTCGCCAAATCCGCTATCGTGGGCGACGAAGGATTCTTGCTTGAGAGAAACCTGCAAACAGAAAACCAATTAATGCTTGCACTCCAAGTGAAGACAGACAAAGCCGAAATTAGCACAGTGGTTTTTAAGACTAAAAGGTGGATACAAATTTCTTTACCGTGTATTCGCCTGGAATGACGACATCCTCGCGAGCTGCAGGAACGGAGTAGGGGTTGCAACTCTGCTGCCGCTGTTTTCTTATGGTTCGGCGCAGCGTGCTTGTGGGTGGCATTTGCGAAGCCGTGTGTTCGCTCACACTTGCTGCCGCGTCGAGCAGGATCTGCTGGGGTCCTTGAGTTCCTTCAACTTCAGAAAATAAAAACAGTAAATGGTTACATCTAATTTATGCGGTTAAAACGTGACCGATAGTGAAGAAACAAAAACAAAGTGACTTACCAGCTTTTTATTTCATGGTATTCCGGACTTTTAGAAGATTGATGGTGGTTGGATCTCCCGGATGAGAGTGCTCCCCGGTTCTCCTGGTGATACGGGAAATCATCTTGTCCGTGGTGATTTTAGCCTTGCAGCTTTTTCTATTTCTGCAGATCCAGTACGAAGTCTCGGAGTCTTCTCGGCTACACGTATATGAATATCCTTCGTACAGCAGCATAGTTGCTCCGCGCTGGATTTTCGTTAGTTCCATCGTACAGCCTGCCGGTGTTCAGTCTGGCAGTTAGCTTATTTCTTTCTATATGTATATATACCTTCAAGCCAGAGTTTTACCGAGTGCACACTTCGCTTTCCCGGATTTGAAGCGATAAACAACAAAAAAAAAAAAGCATTTCACCTTTTGAACCTTATCACCCCCTCACAAAAGTCTTCCCTCTAAAAACAATGAAAAATAGGGGTCACTGGGAAAGACTTCCTTCTTTTGAATCTTGGCATCCCCCTTACAAAAATCTGCCCACCAAAAGGAACTGTGAAAAGTGCTTACAATGAAAAAGATGGGTCACGGTGAAAGACAATACACCCTTGTGGGTTTATCGAACAAGATAAAAAAAAATAAGTAAGAAATGTGACGAACGAACTGAAAGCATTTGACGACTTTTCCTGTGACGAGAAGGTCATTGCGACCACTTCCCCTCTTACGAGTTCACCTAGTACAAGATGCCCTCTTTGACCAGTTGACCTATGACAAGTTTTCCTGTGACAAGTTGGCTGTGACGAGTGGACCTGTTCCCCGTCTGCGTTGCTGCCCGCCGTAGACCCTGGCAAGTTTCTTGGCCTTATTTTATACAGAAAGAGAGCTACGCTTTGTAATTCTACAAGAAAAAACCGACTTGTGAATGACACCTTTGACGAAAAGTTTAGATTTCTACGTGGAGGCGTCGATTTATACGGCCCATTTTAGATCGAGCCTGGTGACTTGAACCACACTATATTTGTCTGAGAGTCACAAGCTGCCGGCGACAAAACAGGTGAGAGAGAGGAGAGGGTTCGAGAAGGGGGGACTGGCTGAGGCAGAAAGGTACGTCTTAAAATATAGCCGTGCCTTGGCGATTTTTTCCGCTGGATTTCTTTAAGAGTGAGCTGGTCTCGTCTTCTTCGTGCTATAGACCACCTTGAACTTCGAGGCTAGCTCTGGCACTTAAAGTATAGTCAAAGCGAGCGTGAGAGGTGATGAGCATTTTGTTACCGGTTGTTCCGTAATGCCCGTGTAACCAGTGAATGGAGAGACCCTGACAGAGGGCACGTAGGCGGTGCACGTATAGTTTGAGTTGGTTTACGACAGTATAGGTTTATTAGTACCCTTTAAAAAGGGATTATGCGAGAATATATATCGTTAACAGCTGAAGTTATACTCGGTTGGTGTTAAGAGAAGCGTCTTGTATACTCTACGAACGGGCCCAGCTTGTGGCTTTGAATGTCCCGTGGTTTTCCGTGGACGCCTCTTGGCTCCCCCTTCCGGTGTCTCGGGTTGCCTACGCCTCTGTTTCGGCTCAATAGGTTGTGTTTGCTGTATACGGCCAACACGCTCGTAATGCACGACAATATCCCCCCCCCCCCCCCCCCACACACACACACTTAATAAAGCTTCACATTCTCACAGGAAGAGCCACAAAGGTGGCTGGCATGTTCGTGTTCATCTCTTTACAAGAGGAGGGCTGCCTTCGTGTCTTTGTTCCGTGTGAAATTAAGTGGAGTGGCTGTCCAGCTTGGAGTGCCTGCCTCCGGTGTTGCAGCATCGTTCTGTCTTTAATTGTGCTTGGAAAGTGTCAATAGAAAACGGAGACGGTGAACCGTTTCTCTCACAGTGCTAAGGGACAGTATAGGTTTATTAGTATCCTTTAAAAAGGGATTATGCTAGAATATATATCGTTAACAGCTGAAGTTATAATAAAGCTTAGTTATAATAAAGCTATAATAAGTTTTAATAAAGCGGTCTTTTTTTAGAGACGCTTGAGGTGTTTTGCTTCGCATCTTTTAGTTGCACAATATCGGTTTTTGATGGCGAACTTTTTCTGGCTTTGCGCGCCCGTGGCCATCCTCTTTGTTTTTATATACACCCTCTTCTTCCTTGGGTAAATGTCATAGAGGTTCAATGGGCCGTTTCCAGGTATTTCCGTCGTTAATGGGAATCTCGCTTGTTTGGTTTTCTAAAACTCAGACGTCGACTCCTTGCGACCATTTCTTGAGGTTCCTGCAGTCTCTTGCCGAGACCTGGTAGTTCTGTGATCCCTATCGTCTCGTCGAAACTCGTTTCTTTGAATTACGTTTCAAAGACAAACTTTTGTGACCATACGTTTTATCGACACACGTTTCATCGACACTCGTTACGCGAATTGCACGGTGTAGGAACATTTCGCCGTGCCTGTGTGGCTGGGATGCGTGTTAACCCATCCGGCCTGCCCATTTCAACCGCCTCGCCAGCGACAGTGTCCGGCGGCTCATTACACATACATTAACCCACCTGCCCCATCAATACACGTCGCTTTGCTGTTACAGTGTGATGCACCTGAATACCAAACAAAGCTAATCTAAACTGTTGTTGAATATATTTGTCGATGAAACATTGCGTGTTAATAAAAAAAAAAGTCAGTCAAACCGCCGTTCGATAAAATGATCACCACCGGTTTTAATAAAGCGGTCTTTTTTTAGAGACGCTTGAGGTGTTTTGCTTCGCATCTTTTAATTGCACAATATCGGTTTTTGATGGTTTAAAAAGGTCGAACTTCGAGCAAGATTATTCTTCTGTCAATATTTTGGCATATGTTGGACCAGCTATTAAATTCGGGGGCGTCCAGTGTGCCACCATAAAGTTATGACATGCATTTTTATGGATGAAAAAACCCCGAGACTGCGGGTAGTCTCGGGGTTTTTTCAACCATGTGCAATCTACACCAGCTCGTTTGCGCCCTTACTTTTTGTGCATTTTTATGGTCGTCCCCTATCTCAGCCTTGCGTTGACAGGTTTATTGAATGTTCCACGAAGTTTTCTGCCATGCCGTTCATTGCAGCAAGTATCGGAGGTGAAATTGACTGCTGTATTTCCTTTCTTGTCAAGATATCCAGGAAATCACTTGATCGCAATTGCGCGATATTGTTTGCTACAATCATTTCTGGCAGTCCATATCTAGAAACGATTGTGGAAGCTGAAGCCGTGGCTGCCGAAGTCGTGGCTGCCGAAGTCGTCGAGCCCCATTTTTGTATGCATCGATGATCAGCAAGAAAATTATTTCTCGAAATATTGTCACGAATGACAAATGATGAGGCAGCGAATAACTGAAGAAACCAAACGTTTAATGGCGCAAACTTGTCACCTAAAACAAAATAGAATAAAGTTAGCTTCGCAGGCGTCAATGTCGACGGAACAGTAGGCTTTAGCGCTGGGACGAGACTGACCCCTCTCACCATGCGGAGTCTCTTATGTACCCTCGTAGGTTTCTGAAACACTCAAGCGCGGTAACCATTCGGCCAGAGACGCACTCGCTTGGTGACGCGCGTGGCGATATTCATGCGAAGTCTAGATGCAGTCGTTGACATTTCTTTATAGGTGGTCCCTCGGGTGTATAGGAGCTTCGGGTGCCTCGTTGTTCACTTTCCGGCATGGTGGATAACTTCTATCTAGCGTTTCGTGCATGATCCAAAAGCGGCCACCACACGTAGTGCTATGCAAGCTCCTAATTTGTTTTTTGTTGTTGTAGCGGTATCTCTGATGCAATTCGATCAAAACGTGTTTTCGGCACCTCGAGGGTACGATGACGCGTGTTTCTCACATAGAGCGGTCGAGCTTTACGTGAAATTCCGTTCTGGATTAAAAGTAAGGGTTTAGGACACTGAAATTTGATTGCTCCGGCCTTCCGTTCATGGTGAGTTTCAGAATCTTAGACAGCACAGTGTTCTTTCGAGTCTTTAGGCTGATATGCTAATGTGTCTGTGGACCATTCTGATGTTAGCCTGAGACTGAGGCAGGAAAAGAGGAAGTTTCAAAGTAGAAGAAAAAGGAACAGTCGAGGATACGTCTCTAACACAGCTAAAGAAGAGAAAAGGGATTTTCGTGTCGTCAGTTCGGTTAGAAAAGAGTTAGAGGATCGGTCATTACAATTGCTACAAACGGATAAATCCGGTAGATTCGCGGTTCTTTCAAAATCGTCATTTCAAACGAAAACGGGTGAAGCGATGGAATCCTTGTTTCAAGAATGGGGTGGAAACATCGGAAAGTTAAAGAAAAATATAGTTTCAATTTTAGAGGAAGACGAATTTAAGGACGTAGCAAAGACCATGGTAAATCTGTCGAAATCAGCGTTGAGCGTAAAGTTCTTCATTAAGGATCATAAACCGGAGATGCCACTTAGAGTGGTGATCAATGAGAATGGCACTTGGCAGAAGGTAGTTTCCGTGTTTCTTCAAAAAGGTTTAAATCATGCAATTCTAGATAAGTCTTTGTCACTGAGAAATTCGAGTGAGTTGATCACGGTACTCGAAGGTCATCATGGAAAGGAAGGAGATATGTTGTCAATGGACATCAAGGATCTTTATTACTCATTAGAGAAGAGTCGTCTGTTGGAAAGGGTAAAAGGGGTGCTTGAAATGAATTTGGTAAGGTTCCAATCGCGGTCAGGCATATCGGTGGACAGTTTTCTTGCCGTTCTTGATTATTACTTGCAGTCAACAATAGTAGAGTATCAAGGAAAAAAGTATTTACAGAAAGAGGGAGTATGCATTGGGTCGAGTGTAGCACCGGCGTTAGCGGAAATTTACCTAAATTCTTTGGATTGCATTGTATCTGATAAGTTGCAAGAATTGACGTCCGAATCCTGTTTTGTGAAAAGATATGTCGATGACATTTTGATCTGTTCTTTTCGGGAGGGATTGTCTGACACTCTGGAAGCATTGATCAGATCGGCTGCCCCGGAACTGAGGTTTACAGTCGAACGACCCATGAATGGTAAACTGCAGTTTTTAGAGCTTATGATTCACAATGAAAAAGGGCTATGTTGGGAATATGGAAAAGAAAACGCAAAACCGCTGCTATCAAAAAACAGTTGCCATTCAAAAACAGTCAAGGCAGGTATTGTCAGGTCTTTAATCACAAATGCAATGGATAGATCATGTACTCATTTCTTGGCTGAATCAGTGAAAAGGCAGTGGAGAAGGCTAAACAGTGCTGGTTATCAGGATGAATTCGTAGGGAAACAGTTATCCGTAAAATTCGCAGACAAATGTAGAGCAGAACCAAAGCAAAGGCCAAAACATAGAACTACTGTAATTCCGTACTATCACAAAATTTCTCACAACTTGAAGGCTTGTGCAAAAAAGTTCGATGTTGATCTGGTTTTTAGTTCCGACTATAAATTGAGTAAGCTCACGCCCTTCCACAAGAGTGTAAGGGAATGCACAAAAATGCATCGAGAAAAGTCTATTCCGTGTGATAATGGAGTGGTATACGAAATTCCCCTAGAATGTGGTTTTAAGTATGTGGGTCAAACGTCGAGGTGTATAAATGATAGATTGACTGAACACAAAAGAAATGTCAAAAACAACGCGACTGATTCGGAAATAGCGAAACATGTTCAAGAATGTAATAATTGTATACCACGCTGGTCCGAAACAGAAATAATACACAGGGAAGTAAACGACATCAAAAGGGTTGTAAAGGAAACAATAAGAATGAAATCAATGGGCAACTGCATTAGTCAAGTGTCGTTACAGCTTAGCAGCAGTGCAAAAAACTTCTTGCGGATTTGAGAGTTTTGTTAAGTGGTTGTTGATTGTGAAAGGGTGTAAGTGGTTTCCTCCTTTGTGTCTTTGGTTTGGATCAGGTGGATTGGTATCTTTTGTTGCCGGGTTGTTTCGGGATTGTGGGCCGGGGAGGAGAGGAGGAGGGTGTGCTATGTACGCGAATGTCGATCGTCTTCCGGGAGAGAGGAGATAGTTTGTGTTGGTGAGGGGGCTTTGTAGGATTGTCAAGGTCGTTTGATTATTGTGGTGGAAAGAGATGAGTTCTTTGTTATCTTTTGGCTTTGGAGGTCGCGAAGGTTCTGTGGTGAAGATTGTGGAGTGTATATAAGAGGGTGACCGAATAAACTTGTCTTTAGCTGTGTTAGAGACGTATCCTCGACTGTTCCTTTTTCTTCTACTTTGAAACTTCCTCTTTTCCTGCCTCAGTCTCAGGCTAACATCAGAATGGTTAATTTCCACCAGCTCGCCTGCGCACTCACTACAATATCGTGTCTGTGGAATTACTCGAAACTAGGCATGTGCGAATAGTGTTTTTTTAGTTCGAAGCGCATTCGAAGCGAATGGTAATTTGCTTCGAATATTTTCGAAGCGAATAATTCGAATAGTTGTAGGAAAAATTATTAGCAAAAGTTATGCAGTGGTCACTTCACCGACCATTTATTTTTCCTGCAACGCAGCCACAAATCAAAACTTAAGCTCATGCACAAGTCAAAATTTAGTACAAGAAAAGTCAGTGATTCTTATGAAGGAACACGAGCTGCTGCACATGATCAGGGAGGAGAAGCTCCCTCCTGCAGCTCACGATGCTTCCTGCGCTTGAGAAAAGCCTTTCACTCCTAGTCTGGGTTGCTGGTATCGAGAGATACCTACGGGCAACACGAACCAGGGATGGGTACAGATGTCTTCCCCTGCACCTCCACCATGCCAAGGGGTCTTCTGTGCGCGCAAGGAGGGGTGTCTTCAGGTACTCAACAGACTCGGTAGCGAATTCGTGGCCTGGCTTTTGGTGCGTGTCAGAACTAAGACTGGTGAAGACATTCCACAGGGTGTCTCCTAACGAGTCTCCTATGCCTCCGCTGGTTTCGGCGGCTGCATCACTAGGCTCGTCCACTGATGCGCTCTCCTCGACGGCCTTCGTCAGGAGTGTGCGTGCCCATTTTGTTTCTGCCTCTCCAGTGTAGCACCCGTCCTTGTACCTGGGGTCCACCAACATCGACAAGGCTAGAAGGCGAAACGTCTTCCCATCTGGAAATCGTGTCTTGATGCTTTGTATGAGGCTTGAGGCAACTGATCCTGCTTCATCGGTAGAGTGTCGACTGAGAACAACCTTGGTGCACTCTAATAAGGGGATCACTTGGGAGAGGGTCGGATATCTGTCTCCAGACAGCTCAGCTGTGGCTTGCTCGAGAGGCTGAAAGATCTGCACTACTGCAGCAATTAGCCTCCACTCACTTGCACTGAGAGGTTCCACTGTGTCACATTCCGACAGCTCCACACTGACGGGCACGCGAAGCTTCACAAGCCTCTTCATCATGGCCTGTTCACTGTTCCAACGTGTTGGAACGTCTTGCACAACTTCAAGTGGCTCAAGGTTCATGTTCTTTTGGATTTCCATAAGGCGCCCGCGGGCCTTTGCAGTCCTTTTATATCGAGCCACAGTGGTTCTAGCTTTCGCACATAACTGCGAGAAACCCGCCACTTCTTTTTTGGCGTTGCTGATGCACAGCTGGAGTGTGTGTCCGAAGCACTGCACGCCAGACCACGGTGACCGTGCAAACGCTGAGGTGAAATTCCTAGCGTTGTCCGTGACTGCATAAATCGGCATGGTGCCTGGCGCTGGTAGTTCCCAGTCCTCGATAGCACTTTTGATGAACTGTTCCAGGTTTTCGGCCGTGTGGGAGTCCGTCATGTCCGTACAAGCCAAAGCGTGCACGTGCTGCCCGAATTATTTGTCCATCACGTGGCAAGTCACGGAGACGTAGCTATTGTTTGCGCGCGAGGTCCAGCCATCCGTCGTGATGGAGTAACATTCTGCTCCGCTACTGAAAATGTCTCGCAGGCTCTTTCGTACTTCTTTCTTTTTGGACTCGTATAGATCCGGGATGACAACCCGCGAGAAGGTCGTCCGCGATGGCACGGTGTAGTCGGGCATGGCAAGCTTCATCATTTCAACGAAACCACTTTCTTCTCCGATGCTGTACGGATGCATTCCGCTAGCAATGAAGTTCGCTATTATCGCCGTCATTTGTTTCGCTTTGGGTGCAGTCGGTTTCAGTTTGGGCTTGAAACTGTCGGCTACCGACGGGTGCTGATGATTCGGTTTACTCCCGTTCTTGTGTTTGACGGCACTCCCGCGTGCTTGACGCTCACATTCGAAAGTCTTGTACGTGCCTTTTCAGGTCCGTTGCGAGGGTCGTTGTCGTACCCGTTGGAGTTTTCAGCACTGCCTTGCATTTGAGGCACCGAGCTTCATTTCGCGGTGGCACTTTCAAGAAGTAGTTCCGTATCGGATTTCGATACACACCGGCATCACTTTCATCGTTCCCGGCTGCCGTCGATGACCCGTCAGCCATACGAACGAACACGCAGCACCTAGAGCGAGCACACTTCGGAATCCTTTGTGGAGCTGCGACGGCTCCGACGCGCAATTTTCTGATCGGTTTAGCATGTCTTGGATTGGAGTGGATATTTTTTATTTCTTGAAGCCAATGCGGCTTTCGTGAGTAACAACCGAAACCGAAACTACCAAATACAATCGGCCATTCTTCCGCTATTCATTAGTGCCGAATACTTCGAACTTTTACGAATATCGGAATTCGGATCGAAGCGAATACCGAATAATGTACTATTCGTTCGAATACTCGGAAAAATCGAATATTCGCACATGCCTACTAGAAACCTTTATATTGGCATATTTGGTTCCGTCCATTTTTGTCGTTTCTAAGTTTTAACGGCCTTCACAATTACTTAGTTCCGACAACATGTTTTTCATTACGTTCTTATCGGTTGGAGTGACACTTTATGTTGAAAACATACCCTGACAAGATAATCGCGAATCGATGCATCCTTGCTACGACCGTGTCTGAAATTAACCTACTATAGCGTCACATTACATACTCGTGTAACTAAACGGAGAGTTATATGAACCTATTGATTTGACATGTCCCATGTGTATTAGGCGTGTACCCGAAAACCAATTGGCAAAGCCTTTTTTTCACCAGAAGAATGAACAGCATAAACAAAATATATTTTCCAACTTAAATATAGCGCTAGCGTTACGGACCAGTTACCGAATTTTCTAGGCTTTCCGTTAACTGATTAAAACATTATAAGTTGTTTTCCCAAGGTTTCAATATGAATAATGGGCCCGTTCACGGTAGCTCACGCCCTTCACAACCATGAATTCGCCGCTTCATCGGCTGGCGGTTTCCCATTGAGATTTTCAAATAATAGCTTGAAACTTTGATTTTGAGAACGACAAGCTCTGAAAGTCTGTCACTTGAATCGAACCGCCAGCACCACATTTCAGGGAGGCCGAGCTTTTGGCAATAAGGAATTTTGCTTGCGGGCTTACAATAAAAAAAGAAATATATATATATATATATATATATTTACGGCAGTAAACGCACTTGCGGGGATTGTTGGAGGTTTTAAAACATATTAGAGCGCAGCTCTTAGGCGCCCGTTTCCGGATTGAGCGGCGTCGGCCTAACCGCGCGGTGCATTATGGGAAATATCGCATAATGCACCGCGCGAGCCCCCCCCCCCCCTCCCCCCCCGAGGTCACGTAACCTTGGGGGGGGGGGGGGGAAGAGGGGTCACGTGACTCCCCGAGATCATGTGACCCCCCGAGATCACGTGACTCCCCCAGGAAGGGGGGGGGCGCAGTGCATTATGGGACATTTCCCATAATGCACCGCGCGGTCCCCCCCCCCCCCCCCCCCCCGAGGACACGTGACCCGACCCCCCAGGAGGATATTGAAGAATGAGGGGAGGAGGAGGAGAAGGAGGAGGGGCATACCCTCCCCCGAGTACCCTTCCCTCCTCCTCCTCAGGAGCTGCGCTCCAATTCGGCGTTACAGGAAGTTGTAAACGGCTTTCACATTTATTCGTAAAGTTCGTCGATGTTTCGGCCTGAGACAGACCTTTTTCGAGGTTAGTCTCGAAAAAGGTCTGTCTCAGGCCGAAACGTCGACGAACTTTACGAATAATATGTTTTAAAATCTCCAACAGCCGTCTCAAGTGCGTTTTCTGCCGTATATACTTTTCGTCATCCTGTGCTACGTTTTTCCTTCCTCTCTCTCTTTCGCTCTCTTTATATATATATATATATATATATATATATATATATATATATATGTGCAGTCAAAAAGACGTTTCGTTTTCAGTTTTCTTAAAAAAAAGCAAGCGGTTTATTTAGACGATATCCGCTCGTCACCGAGACAGGTGCCTACCTTCGAAATCTCGTTTATCTCGAGTCCACTTTTTTTTCCTCTTCGTGTCCACACGCAGCCTATTTAGGTGACGTCACACACCGATGATACCACATCGCGTGGACCGGTTGCGGCATGCGCTCGTGGTTCTCGCGCACACGTGCTGATGGCTCCTGTCGTTCACAAAACGGCCATTCTCCATCCCAGTCGCCCCGGCTGGGTCTACTTGTCGCTGAAACTCTTATATATCTGTGTCGCTTTCTGCTTCCGTTGAAAGGCCGTCGTCGCTGCTCTCGGCGCTACTCTCGGCGCTACTCTCGTCGCTGACCGTGAAACGCTTCATCTGGTCAACAGTGGCAACACCTTCGCAGAAACGTTGCGACCGTTGGGTCTGCGGTAGATCTTTAACTTTATACCTATCGGGAGGTACCTTTTCCACAACGATATACGGGCCCCGGTATTTAGGACGTAGCTTGCGCAACTCGCTCGTTGCCCCTTGTTTTCTTCTGGATGGAACCTTGCGATATAAACACTCCAGACAGCACGCAATATGTCGCGTCACGTAACGACGCGTTCCTGGAAACCAATACTTCTTGGGGAGTAGTGCCTTCTCAACGGCAAAGTGACCGACGTCATCATGGCATCGTCGTAGTACTGGCCAACGTGCTCCTCGTGGCACAACCCATAGCAGACGCTCTTCTCCGTCGTCATGGACCATCTTGAAAATCTTGCCCTCTGCTAGCACGTACTCATTCTTGAATCGCTGCGACTCTTTAGTTTTTGAAGACCCCTGTAAGTAGTCTTTGATTCCTTGTAACGTTGGATCGGTCTTTTGGGTCTACACCAACCAGTCATCATGAGAGAGCTCTGTAGCGAAAACGCTGAGGCCCATGGCGACACCCAGTTCTTCGGGTCCCGATGCAGGAACCCTACTGAGCGCGACGACGTGCTTCATCTTTGTTGCCTTTGCGCACCCAAATTCTGACAGGAATGTAGCGAAGCAGTCGCTGTAGTCATTAATCGTGGTGACGAGGACTTTCTTTGGCGAGTCAGAAATAGATGGACCGACATCTACGTCCTTCGTTGCAATCAAGGTTGTCGGTTTTCTTTCGCTGTATTTTACGTACGCGTCGAGGTTGGTGTTAGCGTCTTCTTCCGTGCACCATGTTCCTCTAGCGATCTGTTCGTTTTCAACGAAGATCAGCGGCGCAGCCGGTATGTTAGTTACGGGGATATACAGTTCTACCAGTTCGTCCTTTCTCAAAACACAGGTCGGGACGTAATGCCCAAGCGATTCGTGCATAATGCCATCAATAAAGATGTCTCCCTGGGTTTTTTGTGTCCATTCTTCGGAGCGGAGCCCAATAATCCTGACGTAGCTCGGAGGGATTGCGACCATTTCTTTGACCCCAAGGCTTACGCCTCGTTGAGGCAGGACCGGTTTCTTAAGACTGACCAAAGTATCATCCTCATCATCAGACGTGTCACGCTCTTCAAAATGCGCAGGGTGTTCTTGTGACGTAGCACTGTAACATGCGGCTGTTGAGTAAAAGGCTGTCCGACAAGCAGCGGAACAGCCTGCACTGCGTCGCGCACCACGCAGGGGCGGATTTAGAAGAGGGGGGGGGGGGGGGGGGTCCGGATGTCCTGACCCCCCTCTTGATTTTTGCATGTGTAAAATTTAGGGCCTGAAACGAGGGAGAGGGGGAGGGGGTTCCTAAACATATGGTACGCTGACCAACACCTGACCCCCCCCCCCCCCTCAGGAAATTCCTGCATCCGTCTCTAGCACGACGTACACCTTGACATATGCCTTGGCTTGGTCGACCGTCAATGTTGCTTGAAAACTGCCTAAAGACGTAGTTTTTCCAGAGCCAAACCCGTTGATTGTGAATGGTCGATGCAGCGGTTCGTAGGTCACGTTCATCAGCTGCGCTTCGCTTTCTCGTAACGTTACGCACTGGCTTCCCATGTCGACGAAAGCTCTAATTGGCTTGTCGTTTAGAATCGCCTGCATGAAATACTTCTCGTATGGCGCCATGCGGTCGCACGTCTTGTAACATTGTTGGGTTAGAACGGCTGTCTTCTTGTCACTCGTTTTCGTTGAGTTTCTTTTTTGAAAGCAGTCTTTCGTCTCGTGACCAGATTTCCCACAATTGGAACATATTGGTTTTCTCTGAGGTTTCGGGCATGAACCCGAGACGTGCCCTATGTCGAGCAATTAAAACAAAGTGGCTCGCCTTTTTGGTTGAATCTTTTTCGTGGAGCCCTGGTTGTTGGCTCGTTATTGTCTAAACTGCGAGTTTGACACTGACCAGTCGGCGGTTGATGGAGGGTTTTGGCCCGAGTCTTTCTGATCACATCGACTCGTTCATGAAGTCGTTTCATGCACCGAAGTAGCTCGTCTGGGGTGGCGTAATCTCGCAGGCTCAGAGACCGCACTAAATCTTTGTCTTCTAGCTTAGTGATCAGTTACTCGATGCACGTCCCGTCATCCAGGTTGCAGCGTCGTGCTTTCGCCAGCTTGTCACAAAAGTACCCTTGGATGATCTCGTGCCGCCCTTTCTTTCTTTTCTCCATGCCCCCGAAGGCGTGTTGAAAACTCGATGCCGACGGAAAAGCCCTTTTTATTTTCACTTTCCACTCGTCCCAGGTTCGCTGAACAGAAGTCAAACCGTCATACCATGTTTTTCCGACGCCGTGAAGCTTAGTGAGAGCAAAGCAGGTCGTTTGTCGATCACCCCATTCGTAGGCCGCAGCTAGATTGTCAAGCATGTTGAGCCACGCTTCCACCGTAGGCTGGGTGTCTGATGATGCATCATATACTGGCACCAACTGGGCGCTTGTCGTAGCAAGCCTTCCGTCTATGACGCTCGAAGCCTCCGTTGGTGGGTGACGCTGTGGCAACCGCGTTGTTTGGAAAAGCTGAGCCGCTCTTTGGCAAGGCCTCGCGTACCGCAGTTTGTATCGCGGCCTGCATAAGCACGTGAAAGTCAAGGACTCCGGACGTTGCACCGTCGGGAGCCAGGCCGTGGTTGCTCGACGTCGCGGTGTCCCTGTCTCCGTCGTCAAATTGTCGGGTTGGCGTCGTCGTGGTCGGAGTGTTCCTCGCGCACCTCCGCACTGCTAAGCTCTGGTCGTAGGATTATCCTCTTGTGGGTTCCCTTGCCCTTGTCCTCCTGTCGTTAGCTTACGTCTTCTCAACATCGTGGTTTACGTGGACGAACTTCTCGTTCACGATATCGGGTGAAGCGAGCATTCGTAAAGCGCTACTTACGCTGTAGCCTTTAAAGGGATACGGAATCGAAACTTGAAATATAGAGAAAACATCAAGAAATGAGTTCAATATGATCAGCTAAGCCTGTAATGAATAATCGCACGGTCGTATTTTGAGCAGATGGCTATATTTTATGCTCTAAATGCCGCGATTTTGGCGAGCGCTTCAAAATCAGCCATGGAGGAGCGCGATGCATCTCGGGAGATCCGGCAGACGTCTTGACGTCATCATGCCTCGGACGACCAAGCGTACCGTAGTGACGAGTTTTGCCACTTGGAGGCGTCAACGCGTTACAATCTCGCTTTGTCGAAGTACCCAAGGGCTGTAGATATCGCGGGGCCAGCACGCGCACCAAACCTGAGAACAACCGAAGCACGCGTTTGCACGTCGCGCGAGAGCTGAAACCAAGGTGGCTCACTTTGTTTTGGCTCTTTCCACCAAGACGCCTCGGTATTGCGTTCAGGCCTAGGCAATCTATACCAGTGAGCGGACATACCGCTGCGGCGCTGCTTTCAGAGGCATGTTGTCGTCACGACAACATGCTATTGAAGCTTCATAACCAACTACCAGGTGGTTTTTGATTATCGTTTAATTCACTTTAAAATATGTTTTCTTGCGTTTTCTAGCGCAATATTTATGTTTCTCTGGTTGTGCTGCTACCTGCGTCGTGTTGAAATAAAGAAATGTGCTCCAGAATTTGGTTTCCGTACCCCTTTAATCCGAACAGCTTCTCAAGACGGGGCCTCTCGACCCCACTTCCGAGCTTATCTGTAGTCAAACATACGTTTCGTTTTCGGTTTTCTTAAAAAAAAAAAATAAAAAAAAAAATAACAACAAGCGGTTTATTTAGACGATACCCGCTCGTCACCGAGACGGGTACCTACCTTCCAAATCTCGTTCATGTCGAGTCGACCTCTTTTTCGTCTTCGTGTCCACACACAGCCTATCTAGGTGGCGTCACACACCGTTGATGCTACATCGCGTGGACCGGTTGCGGCATGCGCTCGCGGTTCTCGCGCACACGTGCCGACGGCTGCTGCCGTTGACAACATATATATATATATATAAAATTGGGTTGTGTGTATGTTTATACAGCCTAGAACTTGGTCTGCCTCAACGGGCGACGAGTCTCCCAGCTGTAGATGAGCAATTTAGCCAGTGCAGTACAACCGCTAGCCTGGGGTCTTTAACGTGCATCACGCAGTAGTGATACACGACCGCACGCCGGTACGATGCTCATCCAGATCGAAACGGGCAGGGGTGGGAATTGAACCCAGGATCCTGAGTTCTGCAGCGCGAGCTTTCGCTCCATGTGCTCCAAGCTGGGCCCGTTTGCTCGAGGCACTAACCGCGGCTAAAGTTAGCCGCAGTACCTAGGAGAGGGATTTTGAAATCACGTGACTGGGGGCTCGGTAGGGATGCGGGGAAACATGGCGGTGCCCCGGTCAGTGAGCGCCGCTCGCTTTGAAACTAATATGGCGTTGTAGATGCAATATCGAGCGCGTTCGTCAGCAACGAATGGTGCAGGAGGCTTTCGCTTTGCCTTACCTCAATTAAACCGCAAAGCATGGGCAATGACATCGGCGCATTTTTTAGATAGTGTTTCGATTCTGGGCATTCCTAAGCCTGAATGAACGCGATAATTGTCGGCATGGCAACGTCTTTGGAAAGCGGATTGCCTTGACTCAATCGGCCGGGTATTGATAGCACACAGAAGCAGACAGCGTCCCAACAGACTTTCTTCTAAATTATCCAAGCATCGCGAGGAGAACGCTGGAAGTGTAATTCTACGGTCCACGCGCGCTAGCCTTCCTCTTATAAAAGATTCGAAGTAAAAAATTATAATAAGGCTTTAACGAACGCGCGTGCAAGGCAAAATTTGTTTTATACTTTTTGCTTCAGAACGGTTACTACTGCAGACGCCAGCACGTGCGACGCGTGCAACTACAGTCGTAGCATGCACCTCGGTGCTTGGATAATTTAGAAAAAAAGGTCTGTTGGGACGCTGTCTGCTTTTGTGTGCTATCAACAATCCGCTTTCCAAAGACGTTGTCATGCCGACAATAGACCCTTTCTGAAAGTCACCCTCAAGCCAACGTAACTCAGAGGGTGAGCATGAACCTCGATAGCAATGCTAGTGGTATACACCGAGAAACGCGAAGACTGGGACAATTACATCACGGAATTGTCTTTCGCGACTCGCAGGGTTCACAGCTTCCCAAAAGAACTTCAGACGAGATCTGCGACTTTCCCTCAAGAACAGCTGTTCTGACGACAATAGGGGACCTATCACATCGTACGAGAGATTTGGTGAACAACTTCGTGATAAAGTCGCCGACGCTGCGCGAGTGGCTCCACAAAAAATTGAGTTAGCGCAGCTCGATCAGAGTAACCGATATGACCAAGGCAGAAGACCCCTAGAGTTTTCATTAGGATATCGCATTCTCCGGCGCGTACACCCGCTTAGTAATGCATCAAGGGGCTTTGCAGCATCACAAGCCTTGGGAAGGTCCTTTGAATGCTGTTTCAAGGGTATCTCATTTGGTGTGTAGGTTACAATATGTCGAAGACGGCTCGTTAACTGGGCCTGTTAACGTTCGTGATCTGAAGCCGTTTGTTTTTAGAGATGTCACCCTTTAGGGATGCCATAATGAAATAAGTCCCCGGCCACTTTTCGCCGCACGAAGGATCGTTGCTCATGGTTAATTGCTATCCAGGCATGCCACCTCGACGCAGCAACACCTCTTCATTGAGGCTATTTCGAAACCGTTCCCGATTCCCCCAACGCCCCCCAATTCAACCCACAGGGCCACTCTCGCCGCGTCAGGTGACATAGTCGCCATCAGCGACCGTCCCGCGCTGTCGTGGCTGTCACCTGGTGCCTGATGGAGTCCGGGCGAATCCTCACATTCGCGACCCGGATGGCCTGGGGCCACCAACCTCAAGTGCCATAAGGGTCTGCACCAGAGGACGTTCCCCATCTTTTCCGGCGACGGACACTGAAGGAGTGCTGTGCTGCAGACCTACCCGCCGCCTATGACGATGGAGAATACGCCGACATCTGTGAACTTTGCCGCGTCCCACTTATTTCATGCCAACATCATCAAGGAGCACTTCACCACGACAGAGAAGACCGCTAGTGGGCGCTTGCGCTAGCTTGATCGCGGGCTCTCACACCTGCCGACATGGAGGCCTCCCTCGTTACTCTCGGGCGTGCCTGCCACGAATGCCTGCGCCAAAATACCTTTGCCACCAAAGCTGGCTAATATCAGACTTAGCGACGACGAGATATAACCACCAGATTAAACCTTATATCCTCACAAGCAAAAAGAAGACTCAAACAGTTCCGCTACGTCCTAGAAGAAGCCATCAAATTCCGGCGCGACGATAGACTATTCTGAAGACGATGGGCGGCCACCGCCCTTCACCAGGCCTCACCGACCGCCCCCACCGGCAACTGGTGACCAAGGAAGCAGGTCTGTCCTAGCTATTCTAGCATCAATTGCAGAAGCCACCGCTCCCAAAGCAACCCTATCGTCGACGGAGGCGGTGCAGTGACTAAACACACGGCATCATTATGGCCCCTGCCAACAACTCCACAATCATGGTGTCTGCTGTGGGAGGTGACAGATGAAAACCATCTGCAAAAAAACTTCCTTCTTCCCCACCCCTCCCCTCCCCTCCCCACCCCCCCCCCCTCCTTCCAAGAGGGGGAATGA
Organism: Ixodes scapularis; assembly: GCF_016920785.2. Classification (NCBI taxonomy): domain Eukaryota; kingdom Metazoa; phylum Arthropoda; class Arachnida; order Ixodida; family Ixodidae; genus Ixodes; species Ixodes scapularis. The sequence goes on along the minus strand of NW_024609838.1, from coordinate 84,137,978 downwards.
TGTTGGGAGCTATCGAAACGAAAAGAATAAAGACGGCTTGTGGCCATCATTATTCTTTATTCTAAAGTAGCTCGCGCTCATGAAAAGCGCGGGTGAGAACGGGTGTGGACACCAGCGAAACGGTAGTCAGTTCTTCATTCTCCACAAGGCCAACAAGTCCTTGGACGCTTTTAACTGCTTTGACAGCGGCAAGGTGTCGGCGATGGGCACCTATGTCTGTCCCCAGGGGCCGAAGCTACAACTTTCCTCCGTCAAAGGAACGACCTTACAGACGGAATCCCGTGTCTACCAATGCTGGATCTTGGCAGAGGAATCTGGTCAAGTTTTGTCGGCACACTGCACTTGCATTTCTGCGTAAGCAATCGATACACCTTAAATACTATGTTGTCGACGTGCATTTAGTTACTGCCGTCGGGTTGTGCGTTTGGGGGGAGGGGGGGGGCAATCGTGTATGGGAGGTACTGGTGAGATCATTCGCGCATCTGCCAATCGGAACTAAGGAATATTAAATTAGTTATAGTCATCACGAAAAAAATACAAGTTTGTGTGCAGCATCAGATAGTGGCACTGCAATGGCACGAAGTATATTCCGGGAAGCTACGAATGAAAACGAACAGTGCGAAGAAAAACATATTTTAGTGCATGACTCATGCCTTTTCAGAAATTACGTCTTTCTTCTGTATGTGTCTATTAATAACGTTAGCTTTATCTTCAATTATCTAGTTATTTCCAGAGTCGGCGTTTTGTGCAGCGAAGTTTCGGCGGGGCCCTTTTATTGTGACATCGGTTAGAACGGGCTCTGCTGACCTATTATCCACTTCTGTTCAACGCAAATGGAATGCTCGTGCCAGCACTGGAAAGGTGAGCACGTGCAATGTAGACCAGTAGCGTTGCCACAATTTTATTTTGGGGGTGAAGAAGGAGGGGTGTGGTTCGCCGCGTCGGGCTCCTCCCCCCACCCCCCCCCCCCCCCCTTCCTCGAGCAGCAGAGTTTTTATTTATTTAAAGAGGGGGTGGGGGCAGAAAAGCAAAACATGTACACAGTGTGTTTCACGAAACGTGGGCAAATTCGGTATTGCGCAAAATACGCGTCAGAACAAAAAAAAAAAAAAGGTTATGTGTTTTGGTACTGGGCCGGGGGCCTATTTAGAAAAATGATTAAAAAACGGGATAATTAAGTTGTTACTTATTTTTGTGTAATTCAATTTTTAATGCTGTGTTTAAGGGCACGGTTTCAATTAGAAAATTGCTCAGTATCATCAAAAAACACTAAATTAACAAATTTCAGAGCAATACAAGGCACGCGCAACGTTTTAAGGCTTTCTGAAAAAACGCACCAATTCAGCGGGTTTTTAGGTTTCGGTTTGCAGTCGGAGCGCATCTCGGCCCCGATGGCACCACCCATAATGGAAAAAAAAGTTCATTTAATCTCTGCTGCGCTGTCCTCGCGTAACGCAGCAGAAGCTGGTTCCACATCCTACCAAAAAAAGAAAAAACGGTATGAAATTTAACGCGGTAACATTCGAACTGGATTATCAAACTGGGAATCTTACCGTAAATTATGCATACCGTGACCAAACCATATAGCCAGTAAGTACCGTAAACTGAACACGAAAACTGTATACCGTAAAGTAAACCGTGTTCAGACCGTCTGGCCGGTGCATACCGTAATTTGCACTGGATTACTGTATACCGTAAAATGAACCATTTCGAAACCATTCGGCCGGTACCAACCATAATCTTAACAGGGTTACTGATTACTGTGCGATGAACCGTGTTGCCCAACTGAAAAAAAAAACATATATTTTTCATACATGTTGACTCGTTTGGGTCATGTGATGTTATCGACATACGAGGCCCGCATGCAAACAGGTTGTACTATATGTGAACGGGTCGCAAACAGGAGCAACCGACCTGATACGGGTTGACCAGTTATGGGGGTCCTCTCATTCTGCAGGTCTACCTGCACAATTCCTGTTCGGAAAAAGGTGAGCTAGCAACCCCCGGTCTGCCCCTCGTATTCAAAAGCTCTCCACAGAAATGAACTCACGACACTCTTTCTGAAAAGATCATGCAAAAGGAACTAACAAAATGACCCGAAAGCAGGTACAGTTGACGAAACAGATATATTTAATGCATGACAAAGCAAATACCCTAGCACTGTCATGACATCAACAGGAAAGCTGAGTTAGCTCCCAAAAGTAGCTTAAAACTGCAGCTTCCTGTTGATATGTTGAAGTTGCTCCGCAATATACTTGTTCATGAGACCCCTCCATTTCCTAGGCGACACATCCAAGGGTGAACAAAAAGTTAGGGGGCAAACAAGCTGGTGACGGTTTAACATTTTGGGCAAAAACCCCGAGACTGGCGAGGGGGAGGGGGGGGGGGGAGGGCCAACACAACACAAAGTCTCAAACACAGCTGTTTGAGACTTTGTGTTGTGCTGTCCTCCCCCCCCCCCCCCCCCCCCCCCCAGTCTCAGGGTTTTGTCCAAAATGTTAAACATCCAAGGTTGCTTGCCCGATGTACATGTCGAAGGAATCTGAAAATGAAAAGAATGTGGAAATTATCTATACGCACCGCTGTTAACTCCAACCTGCTTGTATCGAACTCGCAGAAAAACGTTTACCAGTTTGATATAGCGGGTAATTTTATATAAAACCTTCAGTGAACTTGACATCAAGCAAGCACGCCTCACTTAGAAAAGTTGTTTACGCTCGAAGTAGCGCCTGTAAGTTATGAGGGACGCTCTACGCGGCTATTCAGTGGCCGCTTCTTCGTTTCCAAGGCCGCACCTGCTCACTCTCGCCCTGCTTTCTACACAAAAGAGAATTTATATTTTATTCTGTGCGGTTTACTCGTTTGACTGCCCCCCCCCCCTCCCCCCCCCCCCCCCCAAAAAAAAAAGCCAGCTTTTTTTGCAAGTTCGTTTTCCCCCAATGCTCTCCTGTGTTAGCGGAAAGCCAGCTTGCAGAGCAAAACGGCGCTTTCTGCAGTTTGATTTGTTGGGAGATGCTGAAATTTTCGTTCAATGTAACCGCATTTTTCGCTATGCATCTTTATTGCAGCTTCTAGTCTGTTCACAAATTGTTCAATACAAGGTATAGTTTGAGTTAATCGGGTTTGACTGTAGCCCTATAGAAAAAAAACACATCGCAATCACATGTTAATTGGTTGCAATAGTGTATTTATTAAGGTGCAACTGAGAACAATTAGCAAGAATCCTATTGACATATCAACCCAAAATAAGTGAGGCACATTATTTGCCACCTTAAATCTGACCACCTTCTAAATGTCAACTCCATTTCGAAATCGGCACATCTAGCCTGCCCTGGGGTACACTATGTTCACCCTAAATTTACAGTGCCTTTTGCCCGAAACAATCAAAGGCCTGTTTCTCATTGCTTGCCTTAACTCTCTGCATGTGAGTCTGCAGGGCGTGGGGGGGGGGAGGTTGATCATGTGGTTTAAAGTTGACAGTTGACTAGACCAACGTGCACACCGCTTCTACGGCCCAGTCAGCGTAGGGGTGAATGGAGTAATGGCGACGCGAAATCCGTGGCACCTCGCGGCTAGGACACAAAACTGTCAGGGTGGGTGCACGAAAATGTCCTGGTGGGATCATTCGACAGTGTACATAAGCTAAGCATATATTTACAGCACCTGACTGTCTAAACGGAAAGCAGTGAAAGTAGATTCGAAAATGCCTCACGGGCCCACCCCCAGGTTGACCACAAAATATTGTGACAGAGGTGATCTATCTCAACATTTAAAGAACATTAGTCTTCACTGAATATAACAAATCAGGCCACGCAAGTTTAGGCACATGCCTATAAATGCTTAAATTTGTTGCTTCAATGTTTTCTTGCCTTATATGAAATTCCCTTTCGAAATTGCCGTTTAACCTGCATCATGCCAACGAATTTGAATTCGGCACTTTTGTTTACTTTCTCAGGATTACCCCAGCTCTTTTTCCTACCTTATTTTTTACCCAAAGACACTGAAATGTTTTTATTGGTATGCACTCAAGATTAACATCGGATATAAATGATGAGCGCCTCTGCCTGCTTGCTTTATTAGATCTTCCTAAAATTAACAAAAGGGCTTTATTACACCCTTCGAAATAGACGGTAGAACAAGATCTGTCATGACATCTGTAAAGTTTAAACATCACTGGTGGAAACTAGAGAACACTGTCGCATGATTTAAGCATTGCTCACAAAATGATGGGAAAGAATTGTTTTATGGAGCCTGTCACCGTACTTGGGAGCTGAGCTAGCCGTAATATAAGCATTAAAAAAGCGAGAAATAAGTCAAATTGTCGACAACGGGAAGTTCTTTTACGCTCCTGCAATGAGGGACCCAGAAAAATATAGATTTCAACCTTAAAATAAGTCGAAGCCCATTTGCCCTTGGGCTAACATGTCGAGGAAGCCTCAAACGCGGTTTGGTGCAGGCGATGGGTTGCAGTCTGAAGATGCGTTCTCAACCAGTGAAAGTGTTCTTTTTTGCAAGCACAAAACATTGGCTTGACATACTTCTCTAAGAACTACTGCTTCTTGAAATCAGGTACAACCGCGGCCGCCAAGAGCTGAAACGGCACGTGTGCCGCTTGTAGGGAACCTACATACTCGCCGACTTCGTCTCTAGGGAAGTGTAATCCTTTGACACACCACTCTGGCAACACTTGCCGACTAGTGGTGCCAGCATCGGTTGCCATGGCCACCTAAAGGCGCCACGCCATCTTGGTCCCCAGACCGCCCGCTTGCCCAGCTTCGAGGCGTCGTTGACGTCGTGTCGTCGCACCGTGTTTGTTTGCCGGCTTGTGCCGCTGTGTTTTGCGGAGTCGTTCGCAGCGGAGAAGTGTGGTAGCAAGAGAGGGCGTGAGGAGCAGAAATGCCTGGCTGTTTTCATAAGTGTACGAACCACTGCATGCACGGATGTTCCGCTTTCCGAGTAGGCCTACTCGAAAGAAACGCGCGTTGCTGTTGCGTGCGCGTTTTGCACACGCGCTTTGAATGCACCGACGATTATTATAACTTTTTTTGGGGAAACAGAAATACGAGCATCATGCATGTGTATACCCGTCACATTATCATGTTCATTAGAGGAGCATCGCGGGCTGCTGCCTTTCCGCGGTGCCGCGGCTCTCCAGAGCCAAATAAATACAGACTAAAGACAAGCTTGGTTTACCAAACTGCTACGAACCACGGTTTTGCTCAGGATTTATATTAAAGGACGGGCTTTGAAAACATTTTGAAAAGGACCTAGTTTTTGCGAACTCGATTTTTCTCGACTTGTCCAGGTTCCGGAAATAATTCTTGGGCACAGTTTTTGGGGTTGACTTGAAATCGAGAAATTCAGGTCATCGCAAAAATTACGTAGTTTTCAATAATTTGACCGAGTCCCGTATGCAGGCGCGTTTTGGATACATCGATCCAGTAATACCTTTTCTGTTTCTTCACTTGGCTAATGCTAGACAAACGAAGCGACAGCAGTCCTCACCTTAGCACCATGAGTGTGTTCACAGATTTCGTTGGTGATGGGGTTTGCTCCTAATTCTGTTTGCAGTGTTTGTCAACTAAACGAGCGGGCACAGTGCTGTCTTCGGAGTACTTGCTAACTTATGTAAAATGACCTTTCTTTAGGTTTATTTTGAGTACCGCAGTTTTGAGCGAAACCGGCAGGACGGGTTGAAAAAAGTGAGACCAGCTGCTGTTGCGACACTTTTTCCTTGTCGTGGTAAGTTTTGATATTCTATATGCATGTTCAGAAGTCTATTTGAGTAGAGTTCTGAACTTCCAAGAGTTTATTTTTGTGTAATATTTTAAAAATCTCTCCTTTCCCAGCATTTTCATGTTACACAGTGCATGATTAATGTAAAACCCTCTCTGAACTACCGTCTCATATTTTCATCTTTTGAAGACTTCGTAAAAATATATATAGACAGACTAGGTTCTCACACTACCAAGACGGTTAATTGTTAAAGAGTTAGAGCAACTAGACAAGAGATGCGCAAACCGTTTGTGTCCGCAACCTCTAAAACATCTGAATGGCGCCTGGTGACACCCGCACAACCTATTTCTGTGCTAACATTGCGCAAATACATTTCTTCGGCGATTTTTTGAGGCCGGAGACTTCGAGAGTCACTACGCCCACCTTGTGTACCACTGGTCTAGACTACCAAAGTTCAAAGCTTGTTTACTGCCCTGTTAGAAGCAATGGTGTTTAGTTAGTCATACTTTACCTCTCTTGTATTGTGACAATAAAGATTGTTATATTGTGGAAAGCCATTTTGATGCGATATTTTAGAAATATATTAAGGGCTCTAATATTCATTTTATAGTTTTCTATTTGGTACCTAAGGAATGATAAAGAAGACCTATATATTTTAATGTCATGTTTTTTCGTTGTCTTGAAAATGCATATGCATTAATACTAATGTTAATATAGTTACTGGACTCTTACAGCCATCCCAAAAGACAGAAAGGCCTACAAAAAGCGTGGTCATGGATACACAGCCATTCCATCACCACCAACGTTATATGGCTGCACAAGCTAACCAAACCGTGCTGCTCCGCCTATTCGCTTATGCGTGCTTATACAATTATGGCTGTCCCACTGCCAGAAGCTCTCAACGTCAGTGGCACAGGCACTGGGTGTTGCCAGAGGTATGGCACCCCCCCCCCCCCCCCCCCACCCTTATAACTTTATAACTGGGACGCCTGGTCCCCCTGGCCTTCCATTGCTACGACACTGGAAATTATCATAACTGAAAAGCCCCGTTACCGTTCTTGTCCGAGCCAATTAGCTTTGCACCTGAACAGTCCTCGACATTCGGGGACTTGAAGAATACATTTCAACTTTCCTCAAATATCTATTTTATTAGTCAGATCTTTTCTTAAATTTCAAATCTATTACAAAAAAACTAAAAAAAAATTCTGTTGAATTTTTTCAATGAAACTTGCAACTTGAAACTTTAATGGGAATTTGTGTCCATAAATTACGTATTTGAGCAAAGCTGCTGCTTTTTTACAGACCAATTTAGTTTCTAACAAAAGTTTTGGGTGGCCCAAGGAGATGTGTATTTATTGTTTGTATAAATGAGCCCCAAAAATGCTTCTTTTTGTTTAAGAATTGGCATACATCATCCCAGAAACATTTTTCTGCTAACAAATGATGAAAAGCGTCACAGTAACAACTAAATCTGTGCAAATTCCTACCCGTGCACCGCTTTCCGGGCAAAAGCTGGGGGACCAAGATGGCGGCTCGTCAGGTTTGGCGGCCGTCTTAGCTGGCGTTCGGCAACAATGGTAGGAGGTTTCACCACCCTAAAGATGGAGTCGGCGAGTATGTAGGCTCCGTAGCCGCTTTGCTGTATCAGCGCCGCCTGGCACATTGCTCCGTAAACAGTTGCGCTGACGCAGAGACAAACCACCTCCTGCGCTTGTGCCACAGCGCACTTCCGGCTGTCTGGTAGCGCAACGGCGGGTGCGGTATTGAGTGCGAAGGCAACAAGGTCACGCTTGTCATTCTCCCTAAATATGAATCGAGATCTACGAGTGAGCCACTTATCGCAAACTGATTGTTGCACAAATCAAAGCTCTGCACAAAAATACTGCAGAGCTTCTTTTGATTAAATTTTGCAAACGGTTTCATGTATAACTCTTGCCATTCAAGACAACCAAGGATCGCGCTGTGGAACCCCAGGGCCACTTCTTTCTTTCAATTCCCACACCTGCCTGTTGTCATATGGGATGACCACTATACCGGCAGGCCATGCACCACTGCTTTGTGATGCCTGTTGAAGCATTCCCCAGCTAAATTTCCCATTCACAATAAGGCGGCAGAAATGCCGGTTCTTAAGGCAAGATGGTTCACGCTCCAGAAAAGCTTAATCATACAGTTATTTGCGGAAGGATGTTAGATTCACACGAATAAAAAGCAAGCTGTTAAATAACAACTTAATTTGTCCTTTCACTGCCAAAGGAAGACGGATTATCTAAACATGTGACTTGCACAAGTGTGGCGCGTGGTGCACTTACCGTAACGGGGATTGGAACGGCGTAACGAGCACAAGAGTAAATGTGTCTCGGAACCAGCATGTGATACGACAAACAGCACTAACAGTCCCGAGCACAAGGTGTCATGGCGTTTCGGCTCATATTCGCCGTTATAGTTCCAGATATTCCTCTGCAGCCACAGCTTATTGTGGCTCGGAGGAGAAAACTGTTAAGTGCAGCTGTATACAAAGCTACGTCTGTGACGATAGCCAAAGCGATCTTCAGTAAACAGAAGTCAAAGAAGACTAAATAAATTTCTGCATGTTGACAACACGCATGACAACGTTAGAAACAATTGAAAATTATTTAACTGAGTTACTAAGAGCTACAAATTTCTATAAATACTAAGAGCTGTTGGGTATGTGCAAAAAGCACTTTACCCTTTAATAATTGGAGCGATTTTTGTAGGTGTTAAGTGTTATAACACTCTGTGCAGACGTCCGTGACTGAGACATTCTTCCGTCAGGCTTGTCATTATGATAATGAATGGTGCCTTTCTTCATATGGAAACAAATTTCTTTGCCTATACTTCATTTTGTATTTTCTGAATAAAGCGACCAAGCTCTCAAAGTAGGCAACATGAAGTCATAATGATGGCTGCAAATAAATGACAGAGTGGCATGTTGGGAGCAGAAAAAAAAAAACTTACTGCCCACGACTGCAAGCTTGTCAGGAGTCAGTACCCTCTTTGGTTAGGTAGTTTGAAATATGGCTGCGGGCTTTGGCAATCCGTTTGTCGTCGGGCACAGCAGTCTTCCTCTTCTTCACGTAGTGAGATAAGCCAGCTGCAAAAATAAAAGAGACAATCATCAAACACAGGAAATTCTAAATATTTTTCGAATTATATTTTTAACAAGACAGTCTCAAAAGGGCACAACGGTTTTTTTCCACTCAATAAAATAAGGGAAACAAAAAAAAAACATCTAAAGATAGCAGGGTATCCATGGAGGGTTTCCAAAATTAAAGACAGTCTTGTTATTAGCATAGTGATTATTTCCTGGATACAGGTTTGCAGATTCTGAGCGACATAAAAAACTGCATATATTCAATGAGTTGGAGTTAGTCAAGTATATCAAATGCATTATGGGTAGGCCTTCATTTTCGGAAAAGCCCAGATATTGTCACGATTGACAAATGATGAGGCGGCAAATAACTGAGGAACTAAACGTTTAATGGGGCGATCTTGTGCCCAAAACAAAATAGAAGGTTAGCGTCGCAGGCGTCGATGTCAGCAAAACAACAAAATTGAATGCTGGGGCGAGACTAACTAAGGCTCGACACGCGGAGCCCCTTATTTATACGTGTGGAATTCTGAAACAATCGGTGTAGAAAGCTTGGCGCGTAGGACGTTTTACCTCGTTTTACCAATACAGACCCTACTTGTAAAGGCGCACGTCACGCAATATTTGGAGTAGTTTCCGAGGATGAGAATCGAACTTGAATTCAAACACCCGCAGTGAAAGCAAACGAGTGCAAATACGAGCAATGGCACGTAACGGGTACCGTTAGCATTAATGGGTTCCGCAAAACACACCGTCTGGTTAGGTGGTACCAGGCCGCCACCCGATTTGTAGAACTCGTCTTGTCCACCGATTCACGAGATAAAGCTCCCCGATACACTTACAAAGTCCCCCCCCCCCCCCCCCCCCTCCGACATCAGTGGGACCTTTGCCTCTGTGAGCGTTCCCGCAATCTGACTGCTCGCTCAGTGACAGATCGGTTCGAGGACTTCCTTGGGAAAAGCTCGAGGGTCATCCAATGCGCAAAGCACGTGTGGGACAGGGAGCCGTACACGTTCGCCTTCATGCTTCCTGCACACCCAAGAACACGTCACAAATGCTCCGAAAAAAAACACAGTAAAAGTAAAACGAATGGGCAGGTACTCACCAAGTAGACTCAAACCCACAGCTGGTTCCATGGGCACGCCGGCACCTGGGACTCTTCGTTCTCCCAAGAATGTCCTTCGATGTTTTTTGAAAGCCTAGAGGCCTGAAACCGCCCGAAAGTTCAAAACACGGTGGCCCGAGAGTTTGAAGCTCACTTTGTTTTTGATTTTGGTTACGATGGCGATGGTGATGCGGCGATGTTCGCTGGTTCCGACGACAGTGGCTACGACGAAACTCATTTGAAGCCACGTGAATGTTTCTGTTATAGTCGACTTACATTAACACAAAAAAAAAACTGTTTTAACATTTTTATAAACATTTGTAATAAAGAACGTTGGAGTTAATTGTGTACTAAACTGAAGCTTGGCCTGTCTCAGCTTCGTTTTATTTCAACATGGCGGTGACAATCGTTTTCTACACGTGCTTCGTGCTCTGTGCCGTGCTCGACCTATTTTCTGTGCATTGATTGTCCTGTTATCCATTTCCTGTGATCCGCATCAGCCGCAAGCATGCTGTCTAAGTATTGTGTACCCGCCAGAAAGAATATCCAGTCTTCTCGAAAGCAAGGCTGCAACTAGGGCTGCTCGGATTGTGGCATGGACGTCGTCGGCTCCCACAAACCTTGTCCGCGAGCCTCACATCGTTTGCTTGGTTCTTTTATGTTTCCGGCGACAGATGCCCCAGCCCTGTCCTCAGCCTTACCTGACTTAGCTGGTGAGAAAAAAACATCTACGACAACACGGCGTCTTTGGAATGCGATTACTACGATCAGTAGCTCTTAAAACCGCAGTGACCCCCCTTCAATTGTGAGCTCTCTGTGTGTGTAGGCATTGTAAAGAGATCGCTTCGATGTGAACGCTCTTACCTTCACAATGTGCGAACTCTTCGAATGGTCATTCAACAGGTGGCGCTGCGAGACGCGAGCCTTCGATGTTGCTTCAACTCGCAGTGTGGTTTTCAAGATGGGCACTTATACTCCGTGTCATACATAGCATGCAACGCTGTCAAAGGTATTGAAGTTGTGCGCATAAAAAACACAGAAAAAATGTGTTACTCCGCGTGTTTCGTGGACGAGTGGTACAAGGCGCTGCTCTGGTAATGCTGACGTCTCGGTGGCAGTGGTTCGAACCCACTTGACGCGTAAAGCTTTTTTCTTTTTTAAGACGTATTTGTTGTGCAAGAGTGTTCGGCATTGCCGAAGTGCATATTTTAATTCCTTTCTTCTTGCTTTTTATTTATAAGTCGCCAAGAGGCCACATTTCTACCATCTGCTTTGCCGCTTTGCAAGTGTTATTTGCCTCCAGCACCGAGTTATATTTTTATTTCGTACAGCACAAAATAGAGGGTGGGGGGGGGGAGGGGGAGGAATCGCACTGATAGCAGCCTTGTCGCAAAATGTATAATAAGGCGTTAATCGACAATAGTAGTGGCCTGTAAGTTTATTTTGAAACAGCTGTCAAGGGAAGGAATCTCCCTCTCAATGTACTTGCGATGCACCTTCAGGCGAATGGCGTTGTGTGTGAACTCGTCACGCTTGACAGTGCCGTGTTCGAAACTTTTACGTTGCGAGGTCTTCGCTTTGTGGACCCCACCTTGCCAGATAGACCCTGCGCCTTGTACTTCGCGACAGTACGGGCGCACGCTCCGGTGTCGTTACTGACCGTCTCCAGGACTTCACGACCGACTTCTCTGGGAAACACGTTCTTGTACTCGCGTACACGTTGGCGATCACCTGCTTGCACTCTTTCGGGGTCTTCGCACAACGAATCTTCGGAAATATCTGAGCAGGAGCGGTACTTGAGCGTGCTGCGTAAGACGCCATCTTCTCAAAACCAGCGAGTGCCACACAACCCGAAAACCTGCAGCGACTGCTGCAAGGACGAAAACAAAAACAATTTAAAGTAGTTTACATTATGTTTTCCTTTTTATTGAAAAACGAATTGTGCTCGGTCGGAATCATAATGCCACTATCAGTTACTAGCTTCGAGGAGGCACATTTTTCAACTTTTTAAAAGTTTCTAGCAGGGGAAGCAATATTTTATGAGGCGAACGTAGGCACGGTCGGCGATTCATACCGGTGCGCTAGCTTTGACTGCGTTGCACACTATGTATGAAACGGAGTATAGTCTTGAATAAGCTGCTGCACCTTCATTCACTCCCAAAGATGCACCCCACGACAGTTCTAGAAATATGTAAAATGCGGACTAAGGATTTCGTTTCGAATAATATGCACGACGCGAAACTTGTTGGATCTCGTATAAAACGAATTCTCAAAACGAGTACTCGCAGGTGTAGCTATGTGGAAAGATGCCCGCTTCATACGGAGTGGACCCAGGTTCGATGCAAAAAGTAAACTTATGTTGTTGTTTTTTTTTGTTCTTTACAATTATTTCTGAAAAAAAAAAAAAGAATGTCGACGAAACTTCGTGCATACCGTAAAATCCCGTAAGGGCGCCCTGCCCCGAGAGATCGCCCATCCCGTTTTTCTGGCTCAATATCTGTACGATAAAACTTCCGAACATCGCCTCGATTCCCGTTGGACGTCAAGCGATGTCCGACGGGAATCGCGCATCAACGGCGCGATCGGAGGTACCGGTGTGTCCGAGAAGCGAGTTCATAGCGCATTCCCGCGTTTTTGTCTGTGATCTGCTTGCCATATCGGCTCGCGTAAAACGCGACCTGTTCCCGCGTGTATATTGCATCGTAAAATGCGAATCTGCTGCGTTCCCGATTTGCGGTATCTGTTCCCAAGTTCGTAGCGAATTCCTTTGTTTTTGTCCGCGATCTGCGCGTGCGATATCGATTTTTAGCTGTAAGTAACACGTGCGAGTTGTTCCCGCGTGAATATTGCATCGTGAAATGCGATTGTGTTGCGTCTGCGATCTGCGGTGTTTGTTTCAGTAACATGCGAATTTTTAGCGTATTCCCGTGTTTTTGTTGGAGATCTGCGCGCGCGATATCGGTTTCCGTGACAGGCAAGATTGTAGCGGGTTCCCGCATCTTTATTGCACCATGAAACTTGAATCTCCTGCGTCCGCGATCTGCGGGATCCGTTCCCGGAAGATGCGAGATCTCGGTTAGTTTCCGCCAGGGTTGGGTAGAAATACTCAAAAATGTATTTGGAAATACAAATACTGGGATATATTAAAATAGTAGCCAAAATACTGATACTGAAATATATCTGTAAAAGTGTATCGCGATACGTATCTGAAATAAATTTTAAATAGATGCAAAAAGTATTTGGAAATACAGAAACAGAAATACAAATACAGAAATACTGATACTGCCATACAATTTTCAAATTTGTTTGAGACGCAAAATGAGATGAAGCTTGACGTTGGAAGTGCAAGTTTTTGATCCCGAATTTTCTTTCTCGTATCCGCCCTGAAGGTAGGGGGTTTTAGACGACGAGGACTCTTCAATGGACTGTAAAAAAATGTTCCATCAAGGGCTGACCGCGGTCCCTTCCCTGATATCCTGTCTGTCTGACGAGGGATGCGAAAAGACTTCGACCTCTAAATTAATTCGATATCATCCAAAATCCCTTCAAAACGTCACCACGTCCCTGTCCGTTAAAGACGCCCTTGTCAACATTGATCACATGACGTCCCAGTGGAATGAACTGGTATTCTTGATCTGTAGGTGTGGCCTTGAACATGACACTTTACCGCGCTGCTCTATGAAAGGACAATACGTACATTCGTTGTAGCCGTTTCAATTTATTTTTGCACAATTATTTTGAAAACAAAATGTAGTTGTCGAAACTTTGATGAAGTAAATGGTATGGGACTCCCTTGCTAGAGGTGCATAGGGAAACAGCGGGGCTTGGGTTGCCGGCTGGACGCCGCGAAGCAGCGTTTACGGGGAGAGGGGGTTAATATGTGTGTAATGAGAAGCCACAGACTGTCGGAGACTGTTGGCCCAGACTTTATCCGACTTGCCTTTTAGGCAGATTCTTCAAACTCTGGGCTGGGCTAACCGGAAACTGTCGGCCAGGACTTTATCTGACCTGCCTTTTAGACTGATTCCTGAAAATTTATTATATCTTTTGCAGGCAAATCGCGAAGATTGCAAATTCGGACATACATTTTTTTTTGTGCCGTTAAATCTTGCCTGAACTTTTGAATGCATTTATAAATGCCGAGTAGTACCCAGTTTGCTAAACATTGTGCCTCTGGCATCTTCCTGTCCCTAGTGTGCTCAAATTGAAATTCGCAATCCTATTACAGCTTTCAGATTAAACCCGTCTTGCTCAAATTGTAAACTGTGTTTCACAGTTTACAATTTGAGCACACTGGGTCTTGCATTCTGGGTCTCCTGCTCTGGGTATGATTCCCTGTTCAAACTCAGCTTGTGGAAACCCTCTCTTTTCTGTCCTGGTATATTTCCCGGTATAGTCTCAGACTGTTAGACCGCATTTTTTTAAAACACGGTACGTTTTCTGGTTTCTGCAAATCGTTTCTTTTCTTTCCTTATATATTTCCAGGTATAAGCCCAGGCTGTTAAACCGTTTTGCTAAAATAAGGTATGTTTCCTGTTATATTCAAACCGTTTTTCAGATTCCCGGTTTGTTTTTTATAATGTAATCATACTGTTTTTTGTTTTTTTTCTATTTCGGTGGGAAATTTCTAAACGGGGCGCGGTGCCGTCAGGGCCGAGAGTCGCTCCAATTGCAAACCGAAACTTAAAAACCCGTCGAATTTGTTCTGTTTTTCAGAAAGCCGTAAAATGCTGCGCGTGCCTTTTATCAATCAGCACTTTGGTGGTTTATTGTTTTTGAAGAATGCTGAGCAATTTTCTAAGTGGCACCATGCACTTCAACACAATATTAAAAAAAGTTAAGGACGCAAAAAATAATTAATACTGTAATTATCCCGGACTTGAATATTTTTTTTCTAAATAGGCCCTTGGCCCAGAACCACAACGACACAAGCCTTTTTTGTTGCGACAGGTAGTTTTCACAATATCGGATTTGTTGAGAATGCTTACATGGCACTCACCTCCACTATAGTTGAAAATGAGAGCCTACCTTATGCCACTATCATATTCCACATGATTTAAAACTATTGTCAACCGAATGCTTACACAGCACTCGTTTTTCCATAGTTGAAAATGAGTAGCAACCTTACCACGCCATACTCTTCTACATGATTTAAAACTATTGCCCAACCGAGCGCTTGCACGGCACTCGTCTCCTCCATACTTGCCTACCTTACGCCGCCATTGTCTTGCACACGATTTAAAACTATTGCCAACCAAATGCTTACGGGGCACTCGTCTCCTCCATAGTTAAAAATTAGTGCCTAGCTGACGCCGCCATGATCTTCTACATGATTTAAAACTATTGCCAACGGAATGCTTACATGGCACTCACCTCCAGTATAGTTGGAAATGAGAGCCTACCTTATGCCACTATCATATTCCATATGATTTAAAACTATTGTCAACCGAATGCTTTCAGAGCACTCGTTTTTCCATAGTTGAAAATGAGTAGCAACCTTAC